>NW_019154097.1:29836028-30182040 GCF_002288905.1 Enhydra lutris kenyoni | reverse complement strand
CCAAAAGCCCAATCAGTAAACACGAGAAGACCAGTCATAGACTCGGGTAAGAAGAGTACCTCACTGGAATCAGTGGGTGGTTATTGTTCGTTTGTAAAACAACCAGTGTTGGGCAGTACGACCCTCCCAAGATTTGGTTGACTCTTTATTGGATTCACGTAGCTTTCACAAACCAACAGCCATAGCCATAGTTTTTTGAAATTTGCCTCTTTTTCTCTTGTAGAGGTTTTTACAGATACCTTGAGCTTATGAGGCTTCTGCAAGACAATTGGATCCTCAGGTCCTTCTCCCTGATCTAGCTTATTCCAGTGAAAAAATACACTTCGGGCCACATTCATAGATGTATTCACAGGCTCTAAGAAAGGTTTTGCCCTGAGGATGAGACTCCGTTGTTAGTGGTGTTTGTAGCCATCATTTCCCCATTGTATCTTTTACACTTACGCATGAGAAACTGTTCTTGCCATCCTGAAAGTTCTGGAACTGGTGGGTCATCACTTTTCCTTTTCAGCCCAGCTTGCTGCTAGTTCTTTTCTGAGTTCATCTCTTTTTCGTGTTTGTGAAGTGCCCTAATAGCATCGGGACTAGTTACATACTTTTCCCAGCTTCTTTGTATAAATCCATATGTTCACTAGTCACTTTAACTGCCCTCCAAGTCATTGCAGGCAGATGCTGTTTTGCCTCTGTATTGTATGTGTCATCATTTTTCTAGCCTTTAGTGACAGTTTTGTGTTGCTCAGTTCCAATGCCAGTGTTACATATGTTATGTATTTGTTATGGCAATAGCCTCTTCCTGGTATCCATTTCCATACTGGCTTTTCCTCAATGAGGCTGCTGTAACAGCTCCAACATTTTAGTGTCTCACTACAATAGAGATTATTTCTAGCTCCCGTGCTAGCTGTAAGTTGTCTGCAGTTCTAAGGCTCCATTAAATGGGTCTGACTCTGTGTTCCAGGCTAAGGAGCAACCCTATCTTGGTCTTAGATTGGAGGGAAGTGAAAATGCTGAACTGCATAGTATCTCTCATGTCATCTTCTCAGACAGGGTGTGGGTAACATGCAATTATGTTTCATTGGCCAGAGCAAGTCTTAAGGCCAGGCCCAGTGTTCATATGACAGAGAAGAATTTGTTTCTAAGGCGTGTGGTTTGAGTCACCAGACCCAAGGGCAGGGATGTAGAGTTCACCTACAGAGAGAGGATAGAATAATCAAGAACAGTAATACCACCTGTACATCCATTGCTAGATACGTTCCCTAAAGCAGCAGGGTTTTTCGGAGTGCTGAGTTCTTATGTGAAGATAATGAAATTCTAATATGAAGATAACATTTGGAAGCTATCAGTGCATGAGTGACTACGAATAAGATCGCCCCAGGAGAAGAAAGAGAATGCTAGAAACCTCACGGGACAGTGTCTACAAAAGATACTAAGAATGAACAGAGGTGGGGAGAAGAGTAGGAAAGAACAAGTCCTGGACTCTTACAGAACCATTTCTGCTCCAAAATTTACAGCTTTTTAAAAAAGAAAGCCTGAGGGGCGCCTGGGTGGCTCAGTCGAAGGCAGATGCCTTCGGCTCAGGTCATGATCCCCGGGTCGTGGGATCAAACCCCGCATCAGGCTTCCTGCTCGGCGGGGAGCCTGCTTCTCCCTCTCCCTTTCCCACTGCTTGTGTTCCCTCTCTCGCTGTGTCTCTCTCTGTCAAATAAATAAAATCTTGAAAAAAAGAAAGAAAGCCTGAATGCAGATGCTTTAAATCTTTCTAGTTTATACCGTCACAAGTCTTAATTTCCAAATAGCCTAGGAGTTTTAAAAGTAATACGTGTTTGTTTGTCATTACAGAGATTTGCCACAATATGGGCAGAAGCAGTGGCAGTCCTATTTTGGAAGAACTTTCGATGTTTACACCAAACTCTGGAAGTTCCAGCAGCAGCATCGGTAAAGGAATTTTACAGTTACAGGAGAGTGAAGGGCCAGTTTATGTTAGTTCCAGTTTTGACCTTTACTACCTCAGTATGCTTTATCTCTTGGTGCATTTTAATATAGTTCATCTTCATGACACAAAGGAAAATAAATAGATTTTTTTCCTATTTACTTAAGTTTTTAAAATGTAATGTTCTCATCTGATCTTTAAAGAGAGTGTTAAATCTGAAGTGGTTCAGATTAACATAGGTAGGCTTGATGCATGGTTTCATTCTAAAATAGGTATTGTTTATTTGGTGAAAGCTGTTTTGGGGGGAGGTTGTTGCTTTTAATTTTCGTGAGCATAGCTCAAAGAAGTTTCTTTTCATATTTCAGCATACTTTAGGTAGACATTTAATATATGCTTTTTGAATTTAATTGATGTTGAAATCTCATGAAAAATTCATGAATTTGAATTCATGAATTCAGAATTTCATGCTGAATTGGGTGGTATTTTATCCTATTAAATTTGCAGATTTGGTTATTTTTGGAATTTATAGTCTCTTATTTCTATTTTCTTATCTCCTATGTAAAACAGACAAGTCTTGGATAATCGGTATGGCTTGAAGCGGTGGCAAATAGGGGAAATTGCTTCTAAGATTGGGCAGCTATACTACCATTATTAGTAAGTGAATTACAAATGAAAAAATAAAGCATTGTCCTGATTTAAACACAGCATGCAAAAGTATGCATAATATACTTACTTGGTAGGAGGGAAAATTAAGGCATTACAAATGAACCCCAGATCGTAGTGATCAAAACAGTATTATGAAATGATCTTCCATAATCCAAGTAACATTATTTGCTTCAAAGGCTTGCCTTCCTAACAGTGCATTTGGGCAGACTCATTTATAACTTAAATGCTCGTCATCTTGGTTTGAGATAAATCATAAATATGAAATGAATTTATAGTTCTTAATGGCTTCACTTAAATCTTGATCATATCATAACTATATGTTTGAATGAGTGGTTTTCGGGGGAATACTTTAAAACTCGTATTTGTAGGATATATCTAAAAGGTTACATGAAGCAGATAAATCTCACTGATGAGATGAGATTCTTAATGATGAGTCAAGGAAAGAAGATAATTCCTTTTCGGAATCTAAATCTCATTGAGTATCGGGTATACCATAAAAAGCTTGGACCATATGGAATTTCTTCCTCTTCCTATCTCTTGGCACGCCATCCAACATTCCCCCATTAAAATCACTCTTTCAGGTAGAATATTTTCTTAAGAAGTCTCTTGTAAAACTAGAAATGTTAAACAGAGAACCTGATTCATCAGCATCCTCTGAAGATTAATACGGATTAGTCCATTTCTGAGTCCTATGAGAAACTGAAGAAATGAGCCAAAGGACAAGTGACTCTGTATGGATTTGGGGAAGGCCATGAAAGGTCTGGTGGAAAGATGTAACTGGGTGGAATGCTGTTTGGAGAATCCTTTCAAAGAATGAGAATAATGTGTACTTTGGATTGCCATCAAAAAAGGCTTGGGAGCAGTGGGGAGGTTTTTTTTTTTTTTTTTTACCTT
Organism: Enhydra lutris kenyoni; assembly: GCF_002288905.1. Taxonomy (NCBI): domain Eukaryota; kingdom Metazoa; phylum Chordata; class Mammalia; order Carnivora; family Mustelidae; genus Enhydra; species Enhydra lutris. Next base: position 30,178,556 of record NW_019154097.1, on the reverse strand, counting down.
GTCGTTATTCTTACCCATTTTAAGGGTATTAAGATTATTGCTTTGCTGATTGCAAATTTAGGATAGTCCTTCCCATCCCCTCGTGTAGAGGAATAGAGGAAGAATAAAACAAGTATTCATCATGAAGATTTTGAGACACTGTCAAATTTAAGGATTTTTTTTTCCTCATAGCCTACGCACATCTGAGACCAGCTATCTGAATGAAGCTTTCTCCTTCTATTCTGCAATTAGACAGAGATCATATTATTCTCAAGTCAATAAAGAGGACAGGTATGCACCTACTATGTTTTTAGAGAGGAGATAAAACACTCAGAATTTTTAGCCTGTGTGGAAATTATGCGAAGAAGCACATATTTGTTTATAACTTTTATTAATTTAAATGGACTTTACTGAGCACCTTACAATATATTAGGCCTTCTTAAGCATACAGACCTATGTTACCTAAAAGCAATAAATGTCATAGATGTAACAACAGATGTCCTAGTACCTGGGAGAAATCAGAGCATGAAGGAGGGGTTGATTATTTCTTAATGAGAGATTGGAGACTCACAAAGTTTCATAGAAATGAAACAATTCCAAAGTGAGGCTTAGCGGATAGCCTTTGTTCTTGTTATCCTATATAATTTGAATTCATATACATTCAAAAGCTTGCTGACAGCTGTGGGTGGGACTAAAGAAAAGGCCGCTAAAGCTGTTTACATTGTCTTATATAAACTGGATATGTTACAGTGGTGTAGCTCCACTGTAAGAAAAAAAAAAAATCACACAGAATTTATTCATTTCCCGACGGTAATCTGTTGAGCCACATGTTTTGTATTTGGCAGTGGTATAGATGCTTGGGTGGGAGAAGAGAAAAGAAGAAGGTTTACATGTGTTCTCTTCCTTTCAGAGGATTATCTCCTTATGGAAGTTACAGACATATTTGGGGTACAGGTAGACTGTGATATTATTAATTCCAGGGGAAGACATAATTGCTGAAGGAATCAGGGTTCTGCTGGAGAATCTCTGTTACTAGTATTCCAGGAATTGTTGGAAGAGAAAGCTCAGGCATAGAAGATCTGAATGTTCTCTCTACTGCCGGCGGCAGAGCTCACAGTTGTTATATAGTGAAAAGATTATATTCTCTTACCAGTAGACAAGAACATAATTTTGACATATTTTTCTAGAGAACACTTTATGGTTGGCTATCATAAAGCTTTCTGGCTAAACAGCAGTATTTTTTGGAAAGCCCCACTCCTGTAAATCCCCTTCATTCCCCAGCAGATCTTGTTCAGGCTTGTGCAAAGGAGTTTGCTTGATACAACGAAGGCATGCAGTTGCTGGATTCTCCGTTTTCCCCAAAATCATCCCTGTGCTTCGTTCTTCCAGCAAAAGTTCCATCAGTTACCTGCCTCTCCTTCAGATTTTCTCATGGCTTACCTCACCTATTCTCACTACAGATACATTTCCTCAGAACCCCTCCCCCCAATTTTTGTATTCATATTGTACAATTTGAATTCATGGTGAGATAAATTTTATTTCTAAAAATATGCAAAGGGGCTATGTAATGAATATCTTTTCAGTATGAAAATACATATAAGGAAAGAACCATTTTTTTTTTAAAGATTTTATTTATTCATTTGAGAGAGAGAGAGAGAGAGAGAGAGAGAGAGCAGGAGCAGGGGGAGGGGCAGAGGGAGGAGGAGGAACAGGCTCCCTGATGAGCAGGAACCCTGTGCAGGGCTGGATCCCAGGACCTGGAGATCAGGACCTGAGCCAAAGGCAGACATTTAACCAACTGAGCCACCCAGGTGCCCCAAGGAAAGAACCATTTTAAGCAATAATGAAATACCTTGTATAATTCACTCTTCTGCATTTTCTAATTCGCTCAAAGGGAAATTGGCCTTGGGCCCTTTGGCTTAAAACCAAACAGTTTCCTTTATTAAAATCCTTTCCTATCCTAATAGCAAATACCCCATATGAATGATTTTCCTGTGCTGCCTCCTAGAGCAAGGCAGATGAACAGAGGTAGGATTATTTATTTATTTATTTGCGGTAGGATTATTTATAACCAGTATGACAAATCTCTTGCCTGAGGCCACTAAATTAGAATGAAAGGACGATCCATTATACAAAATCTTGACCTTGTTCCCTGTACCTTAGGAAGGATGATGGTTGGTAGGTTGTTTCTCAGTTCTTACAGGGCGGGAAGACAGCCAAGGTAGTTTGCTAATAGGTCCTAAAATGAACAGCCGGTTTAGCATAATACCCTCTAGTTCCATCCACGTCTTTGCAAATGGCAAGATTTCATTCTTTTTTTTGATGGCTGGGTTATATTCCATTGTATTAATAAAATAAGATGAAAACTGAGAGGGAGGCAAACCATAAGAGACTCTTAAGTCTAGGAAATAAACTGAGGATTGCTGGGCAAGACACCTGATACAAGGAGCATTGGTGTTGCATGCAACTCATGAATCACTAAATTCTACCCCTGAAGTTAATAATACAGTATATGTTAACTAAATTGAATTTAAATAAAAAATAAAATAAAGCGAACAGCTGGTTGATTAAAACTAAGTAAGAGGATTGCACAATTTCGCAGTTCCTTTAAAAGCAAAAATCTCTCCTCAAAGGGGCAAGTTCTCTCTGCATTGTCTCAGTACCTAAGGACTGCGTTAGAGCCAGAAGGAATGGTACATTCCAGCGATCACCAAGAGCAACACATGAAAATGTCTCATTCCATCATCATCGTTTTTAGTAGGGGAGAGGTTACTGCATAATCATTTGCCCTGGGAGCCACTGACCCTGGCTTTGCAAATGGCTGAGGCTGACCTGGTCAGAGTTCCATGTGGAGAGGATGAAGTTTCTGGGTACCCAGAGGTTGGGGCCATGTGGCAGTCAGCCTCCTGGGAAGACTGTTTCTCGGGCAGAGGTATAGAGGTCAGTGTCTTAGAAGTAGTGGGCCTGGCAGGCTGGACAAAGCTATGGCTCTGCAGTACCAGAAGAACTTTGTCAGGAGAATCGTGATGTCAGCTGTGGGGGTGACATAATGGACTTTTTCCATCATGGGAACCGTGAATCTGATCTTGAGGACCTTGGCACCTTCTAGTAGTGGTGTGTGTCGGGAGGACTTGAAGTGGACCTTCCTACTGTGGTTCATAGGATCTTTTCCTTCTGCAGTTTGATGTGTTTTCAGACAGTGGGGCTGTGGGCTGTTGAGGTTTTGGGGCCTGATTGGGGTAACCTCTTGTGTGTATGAATGGATAGCCCTGACTTACTTACCTGCCCTCTGCTCAGTTCGACGCAGTGGTTTCCACAACAGAACACATCCATCTACTGCTGTGTGTTCATGTAATACAGGGATGGCACGGCTGTTTGGGAACTGTCTGCTAGCCTAGGATCCTTTTTACATTTTTGAAGTGCAGTGAAAAAAAGAAAAGGTAGATACACTATGAGCACCGTATGTGCCTACGAAGCCTAAAACATTTACTGTCTGGCCATTTGCAAAAATTTGCCAATGCCTGGTTCAATATGTGTTTGTGTAATCTGTGTTACATAATTGTGTGATATGATACAAATCCACAGAACCTGTTTTATTTTTATAAAAAAATTAAAGGAATTTTCTTATTAATATTTCAGCTATGAATGAACATCATCCTCCTACAAATTTTCCTCCTGTTTGAATTCCACTTTGATAATGTGGTAGGCTAAACAATCAAAAATAACTGCATCCAAAATAACCTGGAGATGCTGGATAAACAGATCAACTGTCTTTTTTTTTTTTTTTTAAAGGTTTCATTTATTTATTAGAAAGACAGAGATAGTGAGCTAGAGCATGAGCAGGGAGAAGAGGGAAAAGCAGGCTTCCCACTGACCAGGGAGCCCCACATGGGGCTCGATCCCAGGGCCCTAGGATCATGACCTGAACTGAAGGCAGATGCTTAACCCACTGAGCCACCCAGGCGCCCCTCAGCCATCCTTTTAAATGGACAGTTTAGCTGTCAAGAAAGTAAGGGAAATCCTCAGGTCATTAACCCTGTGACCAGTGCCCGGACAACCTTGTAGGAGGGTGGTTAGTTCTGGTGATGTAAGAGAACGACTGTGGATTTCTTCAGAAAGAGGAAAATTGAAACTGGAAGGAACAGGTAATTTACAAGGATTGGTAAGAAAAAAGTTACCCCTTGGTTTCCTAAAAAATCACGGACTTCATAAGACAGTGGTCATTGTATTAATGGCTAATTGAGGTTATTGAGATAAAATGGGGCCAAATTCTGGACAACAATAACATGAAAGAAGAAAGTAAAGAGCTAAACCATACCAATAACATCCATTTATCATCCAGAAGAAGCTTAGAGTCGGTAAAGTTTGCTTATTAAAATATTAACAAAAATAGGGGCACTTGGGAGGCTCAGTGGGTTAAGCCTCTGCCTTCAGCTCAGGTCATGATCTCAGGGCCCTGGGATCCAGCCCCACATCGGGCTCTCTGCTCAGCAGGGAGCCTGCTCCCCTCCTCCCCCCCCCCCAGCTCTCTGCCTACTTGTGATCTTTCTCTCTCTGTCAAATAAATAATCTTTTTAAAAAAATTTAAAAAATAAATAATAAAAATATTTTAAAGAACATAAAGAAAATGTTTAACTTCAAAACAGGTAGAGGGGAGGAAAGTGAAAAATAAAATTATGATGTATGATCTTTATAATAAAATCTAGGAAAGGAATACACACTAAAGTATAATTAGCACAAAAAACTAAAGTAGAAATAAGTACAAGTACATTGGTACTCATAGTAAATGAAAGTGATCTAAACTTCCTAATAAAAGTCAGAGATTTATCAGTATGCCTTTTAAAGGAAAATCCAATAATATAGTGTTTATAAGAGATCCTCCAAAGATACAAGGTACAGGAAAAGATAAAATAGATAGCAGAGGGAAGAAATGCCACTATATTTAAGGCAGGGAGCATTATTAAAGATAGAGGTTTACTTCATACTGGTGCAAGGAACAACTCAAAAAAAAATTCTAAACTTGTATATGCCCAATAATGTAATATTATAGTAAAGCAAAAAGTGGCATATTTTATGGAAGAAATTGATAAATGATCCAACCAATATACAAGAAGATTTTTCATATACCATATTTAATCATTTATCAAGAAAACCAAAAACTGAGGTTTGAATAACATAATTAACAACTTGTTCTAATGTGCTTAAAACTGCCAATACGCAAATGCACATTAATTTTCAAGCTTAAATGAAACTTTTGTGAAATTGACTTAAACCTGACATAAAACATGTTTCAATGATTTTCAAGTGTAGGATGTCTAACCATGGTCCAGTGCCATTAAAAATTAAGAATGACAACATAATTTTTAAAAAAATCAATAAATATATCAATTAGTAGACACCTTTCTAAATAACTCATGGTTCAAAGAGGAATTTTTACAAATTTTCTCATGGAAAATGTCCAGCATATAAAAAATATGCTGTTGTAAGATTATTACAATTGTAACGGAGGCTGTGGAAATCGGAAATACCGAGTTTGAATTGATAAGGGATGAGTATAAAGGGTCAAGTGTGAAGAGGTACAATATTGATGGTAAATAGCCTTTGATCATTTACTTGTAGCAACCACTAAAAGAAGAGTAAGGAAAGCGGTATAAGTAGGAAACTGACAGAGGACATAAAATAGAGCACTAAAATATATTTGATGAACTGGAAAGAAAGCAAGAAAGGAGCACTAGAAAACAAATACAGGATGGGCAAATAGAAAACAGACAGCCCAGTGGGAGATGCAAACCCAGCCAAAGTAACAGATAAAATGTAAACGGTCCAACTTCCTGAGTCTGTGAGGCAGAGATTGTCTGGATAAAAAAAGGTAACTAAATATTGCCTACAAAATACCGGTTAACGTGAAAAGACACAGGTACTGGAAAGGCGAGGATTCAAGAAGATATGGCATACAAGCAGTAAGCATAAGAAAACTGGGTTTGATTATATTAATACCAGAAAATAAGATTTCAAAACAAAAAATGTTCTTCCTGGAACTCTTTTCACCTCATATTTTCCTGCGGTTGTCTTCTTCTACCACAACATCACTCTCGCTAGGAACCCTCCTCTGTGGGCTCAGATAGCATCCTTTAGTCTTCCTGTTGTTGTATTTATTCTGTCATTGTGTTTATCTGTGTCCACTATGTTGTAGGTAGCTTCCTGTCTCTGAGATTTGTGAAGAGGGGGCCATGTCTGTAGTTTGTTTTGATCATTCTTCTAGCAGAGTGCCTAAGGCATCTAAGTTTCCCGTGGGTATTTGTTCAATGAATGAATATATGAATGAACGTAATGAATCTATGAGTAAGAAACGTGTTTAAATGCGACTATAGGTTATGTGCAGAAATAGTTGTAACTGTGCAAAATAATATCTAAAAGAGTTTAAAAGCTGCCAGAGAGCTGGAAAAATCAAAGAGCGTGTTTTCTTTTTTGAGTCTAATGAGTTAACTTCCTCTTTCTCTGCCATAGACCTGAGTTGGTTGTTAAGAAGCTACGATACTACGCAAGGTTTATTGTAGTTTGTCTTCTGCTCAACAAAATGGATGTTGTGAAGGATTTGGTGAAGGTAAGTGTGCTTTAAAATTGTTAAAATCCTAGGCTGTAATTGTGTATGGATAATTTTGTTTCTCAAAAGTAGACTTAGGGTAAAAAATAATTTTAAAATGTGTAAAACATTACAGCATTCAAAGTATAGTAGCTTTGGACAAGGGCAGTGCTAAAAGGATTTTCCTGCTCTCTCCATATTTCTGATACAACTAGCCAGAGACATTTCTCTTAATCCCTTGCTTTTGTCCCTTAAGCATGTTTTACATTTCACCATCCATCAATGGATGGTCGAGAAATGCAAACCAAAGGTAAAATACTTGGTTTAAGAGAAAATAATTGAAAGGTTAGGTCAAGAATAAGCATATAATGTTTTACAAAGGTATTGTGAATGAGTTTTGGTCTTCCCATCCTTTTGCTCTGTCTGCCTCACTCTCCTTCATTAGCTGAGGTAATTAGGAGGTAACCATACCCAGAATTCACTCCATATCTGTAGTTACTGCATACCCCATTCTGGTTGCACTCTGTATTCAGTCAGTCCTTCCAGTGGTGTGCTTCCTAATTTTTTGGTACTCAACTAGAACATGCTAGTTTTTTGTGGGTTTTGTGTGTGTGTATGTGTTTTATTTGAACGAGAGAGAGAAAGAGTACAAGTAGGGGAAGGGGCAGAGGGATGGGGACCTGAGCAGGAACCCCCGCCTCCCCATGCAGGGCTCAGTCCCAGGACCCAAAGGTCATGACCTGAATCAAAGGCAGACGCATAACCCATTGAGCCACCCAGGCGCCCCAGAACATTTAGTTTTGCCAGGTCCTTCTCTGTCTTCTTCCATCTCTAGTTGCTAATAAGACTCTTCCCAAAACACACTATGATATAAATCCAATGAAAATCATCTAGACAGTCTTCATTTTTTTCCAAGTATTAAAAATTGGGGGTTTTACCTCTAAGAATCTTCTTTTAATAAATTAAGTGCTGATGTAGCATTGATCAAATATGAGTTACTCTGGATCTCTATGAAGATCTTACTGGTGTGTATTATTCTGGAGGCTTAAAGCAAAATAAAGCAGTTTTCTTTGTTTTTGGCTATAATTGGTACTATTATATTGGGACTCTGGCTATAAATGGGACTATATGTTGATAATAATCAAGCTTCTTAACTATATCAATTTCTGTAAAGAATATGGTATAATATAGCAACCTATTTTTATGTGTATTTTTCCTATAATCATTTTTCTTTGTGATATTTTAAAATTAGGAATTGTCAGATGAAATTGAAGACTATACTCACCGCTTTAATACAGAAGATCAAGTGGAGTGGAACCTGGTGCTTCAAGAAGTAGCAGCTTTCATTGAGGTCAGCTTTTGACAAGGATGATTGTGTAATCACGGATAATATACATTTTTATTGTGTGTATATATCACACAATATGTACTGACATTGTGTCTTATCCATCAACTACTTACTGCTTTTTTTCTCCAGGCGGACCCAGTGATGGTACTGAATGATGACAATACCATTGTTATCACATCTAATCGCCTCGCTGAAACAGGAGCCCCGTTGCTGGAACAGGGCATGATTGTGGGACAGTTGTCTCTGGCTGACGCACTCATTATTGGTAATTGCAATAACCAGGTAAAGAATGGTGAAGGAATTATACTAAAAATTCACTTAGAAAAATAATGCTTTCCTATTTTTAAAGAATTATAGATTTTTATTGCACAATGACTTTCCTTGTAAATATCCTAAATCCATTTGTGAGGAAATGGTTAATTCAATTATGCCATGTCCGCATGGACTGTATTACAGACATTTATAGGTTTAGGATTTTTCATTGCAGAGGTAGATACACTCATGATATGGTAAGTGAAAATAAACTTGGAATAGAGCTGTGTAAACAGAATTATTTTATGTATGTTAAAATGTCTGTATGCATATATGTATAGGCAAAAAGACTAGGAGGAAATTTACCAATATCCTAAAAGGTTTATCTCTGGGTAACAGAATGATAGGTGATTTATTTTCTGCTGTTTTAAAGCTTAACTTTATTTAAAAAAAAATTTTTTTTTAAAGATTTTATTTATTTATTTGACAGAGAGAGATCACAAGCAGGCAGAGAGGCAGGCAGAGAGAGAGGAGGAAGCAGGCTTCCTGCTGAGCAGAGAGCCCGATGCGGGGCTCGATCCCAGGACCCTGAGATCATGACCTGAGCCGAAGGCAGCGGCTTAACCCACTGAGCCACCCAGGCGCCCCTATTTAAAAATTTTTTAAAGATTTATTCATTTATTTTGAGAGAGAGTATGTGTGAGCAAGCAGGAAGGGCAGAGGGAGAGGAGAGAGGGAATCTCCAGCAGACTCCCCACTGAGTGCAGAGCCCCCACGCAGGGCTAAAGCCCACGACCCTGAAATCACAACGTGACCTGAAACCAAGAGTCAGACGTTTAACCAACTGAGCCTCCCAGGCACCCCTATTTTCTTCTTTATAACTTTCTAAATCCGTATATTACTTTTACAGTCAGACAAAGGGAGGAAGAATTATTTTTAAGTATATTCATCACAGCCAATATAAAATATTTTTTCATGATAGAATAGTTCCATGATGGTAAGGATTTAATGTACTAGAAATGTAAATTTACTGGAAATTATGGAATATCAGAAATGTGTCCAGTGAATACATTTTTCTGTATGCATTATTTACACAAGTTTAAATATTGGATCCTTCCCGCACACCTTTCATTTTTGTTATTGGTAACTTTTTCTAGTATTTCTCCAATTTTGGCTTTAAAAGCTATTAATTTTCAGGATGCTTGGGTGGCTCAGTTGGTTAAGCGGCTGCCTTCAGCTCAAGTCATGATCTCGGGGTCCTAGGATCGAGTCCCGTATTGGGTTCCCTGCTCAGCAGGGAGTCTGCTTCTCCCTCTGCCTGCTCTGCCTCCTGCTCCCTCTGCTTGTGCTCTCTGTCTGTGACAAATAAATAAATAAAATCTTTTTTAAAAGAGCAATTAATTTGCAAATTTAATTTAAATGTAAAAATTGCTTGCTTATGGTCAGAAGACATTAACAGTGTCTCCAGTAGAGACATCCACATGGCCAACAGACACGTGAAAAGATGCTCAACATCACTCATCATCAAGGAAATGTAAATCAAAACCAAAATGAGATATTCCTCCCTTCACATCAGTCAGAATGGCTAAATTAAAAAAACTCAAGAATCAACAAATGTTGGCAAGGATGTAGAGAAAAAGGAACCCTCTTGCACTGTTGGTGGGAATGCAAACGGGTGCAGCCACTGTGGGAAACTGTGTGGAGGTTCCTCAAAAAGTTAAAAATACAGAACTACCCTATGATCTAGTAATTGCAGTACTGGGTATTTACCTCAAAAATACAAAACACATATTCAAAGGGATACATGCACCCCTATGTTTGCTGTAGGATTATTTCTAGCCAAACTGTGGAAGCAGCCCAAGTGTGCATTGATAGATGAATGGATAAAGAAGAGGTTCTCTCTCTCTCTCTCTCTCTCTCTCTCTCTCTGTGTGTGTGTATATCTGTATAATGGAATATTATTCAGCCTTAAGAAGCAATGAAATCTTGCCATTTGCAACAACATGGGTAAAGCTAGAGAGTATAATGCTAAGCAAAGTAGGTCAGAGAAGGACAAATACCATAGGATTTCACTTATATGTAGAATTTAAGTAACAAAACAAATGAGCAGAGGGAAAAGAGAGACAAACCAAGAAACAGACTCTTAACTGTAGAGAAAAACTGATGGTTACCTGAGGAGAGACAGGTAGGAGGATGGGTGATATAGGTGATAGGGATTAAAGAGTACACTTAGCATGATTTTTAAAAAAATGTTTTTTTAAAACAACATATTGCCTCCCTGAAGTTCTATAGAAGTTTTATTCAAAACGGAGACGGCTGCACCCTTAAACATCATATAGAGCCAAAATGTATTGATGAGGTTTTGAAATATGGGCCATAGCCATTTTCTAGCAGGCTGTTTTGCCAAAAGTTAGCATGTTTTGAAGGACCTAATGTAGGTCTTTTTGTTTAGATGACTGCTTTTCATGTTTCTGAAAATACCTGAGGAAGTTGATGGATTGACAGAAATATAAATAAATGGAGAGATATGTGGTAACATAAATAAAGAAAATGTTAATGGTATAGGATCTAGGTGATGCGCTCTGAGTATTACTGTACAATTCTTTTAGTTTTCTGTCTTTGGAAATGTTTTATAATAAAACACTGGGGAATAAAATTACCCAATGTCATCAAGTATGCATGAATGTCAGAGGTACTATGATGGTCAGAGGCTTCTGGGTCTGTGTTGCATTCATGGTCAGGTTTGTTTTCCTTGCAGGTTAAGTTTAGTGAACTAACTGTGGACATGTTCCGGATGTTACAAGCCTTGGAAAGGGAGCCGATGAACTTAGCCTCCCAGATGAATAAACCAGGAATGCAGGTGATCTTCTCTCTACATTTGCAATTTCGGTAACACTGTTTCTGCCTCTGCTCCTCAGGGAATGCTGTTACTCAACAAATGCTATGCATGTAAATAGAGAATTCTCTTGAGATACAGGAGAGATAAGTACAATAATAGTAACGTGGAGTAAAAAAAAAAAAAAAGCTATTTGATGAAGAGGATCATAAAAAAAGGCATTGATAATTCATCAGTCAAATACAGCTCGTATGTGTCTTGTTTTCTGTGTGTAAATATAGGAATCGGCTGATAAGCCTACCAGACGAGAAAACCCCCACAAGTATCTGCTCTACAAACCAACCTTCAGTCAACTATACACATTCTTAGCAGCATCTTTTAAGGTATATATGATCCAATACTCTTTACTATATGAGAAAATTGTGCCCTGAGTAGAATCTGAGAGTCACTCTTTTTTTTTTTTTTTTTTTTAAATTTTTTTTTATTTATTTATTTATTTGAGAGACAGAGTGTGAGAGTAGAGAGCTCAGAGGGAGAGCAGACTCACTGCCAAGCAGGGAGCCCGATGTGGGACTCGATCCTGGGACTCCAGGATCATGACCTGAGCCGAAGGCAGTTGCTTAACCAACTGAGCCACCCAGGTGCCCTGAGAGTCACTCTTTTCTTTGAATCTTTGAGTCAAGAATTTTGATGAAATATGAAATTGAAAACTGCTTCAGAATATCTGATCACATCTATTTGGAACAGAAATTGCTTATGATGTTATGACTCTTCCTTACCGTTAATTAACAAGAATACGGACTAATCATCATTCTCCTTTCTCCAGGTTTTATTACTAAAGTACTTTGCGCATAATGGTCAGATTGGACAGGCATGTTGTGTGTTCAGGGAGCTCTGGGGAGCACTGTGACCATCTGAAGGTCTGAAAGAACTGTGAGAAGTAGGGGATTCCTGCCAGCGCTTATGCAGAGAAAGCCATGGGCAGGAGTTGGTCTTTTAGACCTATGGCCAGGATCCTTACTTCTCCATTTCAAGGTTTGCAGAGACCATTCTCTAAATGACAAGGTTTTCAAAGTAGAGAATGAATTCAAAACTTTGGGCAATAGTAATAGATTATAGATTTGTAATGATTCTTTGTTGCCTGAGCAGTTATGAGTTGGAACCTGCAAGAGTGGTTGAACTCCTGGAGAAGATGGCATTACGTTGAATTAGGTTCTTATTGTCCCTTTAACTTGAAAATGTCAGGATGTTCAATGAAACCATTTGTTGTTTGGTGTATGCGATTTTCTTTAATTGCAGGAGCTGCCCGCCAATAGTGTGCTTCTGATTTACCTGTCAGCCACTGGCGTCTTCCCCACAGGTCGTGCTGATAGTGAAGGTACAATAAAGGAATGCTCCCTGTTGCAAGCAGGGCTTGAATTCTCTTTATTTTCTACAAGACGATGGCCCGTAGCCCATAGACCATCCCAAGCTTTCCAGAAAGGCTTCCATATTTGAAACCTGGTCCCTTTGTTGAATTGGCAGTCTTGTAGATACCCCATCTGCTTTATTTAAGTTGCAATATTATACTTTGAAGTCCACAGATCACCAGCAAATTCGAATACTAAATGCATGCCTCACTATCAAGTTTGCCAAAGGCACATATATATTTAAATACATATGGAATAACCAAGCCTCCTGTTCTGCTTCACATCACTGAGTTTTTCGGGGCCTTTAGGGCAAAGGGAAATCTGGTCAGCGGCTTCATTGTGGCTAAAAGTCTTGGTAGAAATTAATGCACTCTTGTAACTGTGAAAGTTCAAGTCCTTGTCATGATTTTGTTTCTGTTCTTTTTTTGGTTTTTATGGATTCAACCTGAAGAATATTGGGATGCTGTTTCAGAATCAAAACTTAAAACTATCCAGAATATATGAGTCCAGAATATAAGAAATTAATCAGAATAGATGAGTAACATGGATGTAAATTAGGAAATTAAGTCTTTGGACAAAAAAAAATTTTTTTTTCTTAACGTTATTAACATTTTCCTCTTCATCTGTTTGTTGAAATTTGCATTCCTTTATACAATGCATGTCCCTGCCATCTTCCTTGCATGACTTATAGGTCCTTTTAAAGTGTTAAAAAGAAGCAAAATGAATCTCAGAGTCTTCTCATTGCAGTGATTCTTAAGGAATAAAATGTAACAGCGTTAAAAGTGACACGATCATAAATTGCTTTAAATTTTTTGGTAATGAAGTTAGTAATTTTATTTGTAAATAATTATTTCTTTGTTTTTAAACATGTATTGTTGAATCTGCGCCCCCATTTTGACATACTGATCTTATTTAACTTTTTCAAGGTATAATAGGTACTAACTAAATGGCCCTTTGAGAGAGATGATTCCTAACATCCCACAGTTACAGTTCATTTAGATAAGTGTTCAACTAAGCAATGTGACCAGTAGAAAAGGCTAACTTCAAAACCGAAAGTACAGTGCTAACGTAATAGAGACAATAACAGATGTTTTTCACACACTGAAATTTGGCATTTCTTTTCTAAAAATGAAGTTTTTGCAATGAGAATTTTCAAGTCCCCCTCAAAATTTTCCCTAAATTTTATAATTAGTGGCTCATTTAGAATTACATTTAAGAAATTATTAGGACTTAATTCTGCAACTTTCTTTCTTAGATAATTTGATTGAATTTGAGATAAAATTTTGCTTGAAATATAAAGATCATTTTGAACATCCCAGATCTCCATCCCTTTTACTACCCAGAAAAATGGGGTGCAGTAGATTCTTGTCTTGTTTCTCATTTTATTCTGTTTGAAGAACTGATGAATAATTAAATGATTTTTTAAAATGTTGAAACAGGCAACATGCTGAAATCATTTAAATACTGCATTAAACTAGAATGTTAAATTTTAAAGTGATTAAAATGTTTTGTAATTGTCTTCCATTTGTATCAGTAAGAGATTCATATGAGCGTCAGATCAGTATCATTCTCCAACTGAAGTCTAGGATTCTTCCCTTTGTTTTTATAGGTCCTTATGATTTTGGAGGGGTACTTACTAATAGTAACCGAGATATTATAAATGGAGATGCCATCCACAAACGAAATCAGTCCCACAAGGAAATGCACTGGTATGTATTCTGGTGTCTCTCCCTGTTATAAAAATTATAGTTCTGTCTTAGAAAATACTAAGTAAATTGGGGAGTTTTTTCTAGTACTGGAAATACTCCCTCACGCTACTATTAAGAACACTTACTTGGGTTCCAGCAATATTTCAGGCTCTGAGTGTCCTAGGAAATTAGAATTTTTGGCTGACATTCATTTTTAAAATTTTCATTGAGTATTATATGTCAGGTCCTGTTCAATCATTGGGGATATGTCAGTGAGCAGAATTACATTCAAGTTGGAAGAAACTGTACATGTATACATAAATAGTATGTACATAAATAGTATGTCAGGACATGATACATGTTAACATTAATACAAGCTTTTTTTTTTTTTTTAAAGATTTTATTTATTTATTTGTCAGAGAGAGAGAGAGGGGGAGAGAGAGCGAGCACAGGCAGACAGAATGGCAGGCAGAGGCAGAGGGAGAAGCAGGCTCCCTGATGAGCAAGGAGCCCAATGTGGGACTCGATCCCAGGACGCTGGGATCATGACCTGAGCTGAAGGCAGCTGCTTAACCAACTGAGCCACCCAGGCGTCCCAAAGCTTTTTTTTTTTTTTTAAAGTTTATTTGAGAGAGAGAGAGTGAGCCAGAGAGAACTTGAGTGGGGGAGGGGTCGAGGAAGAGGGAGATGCAGACTCCCAGCTGAGCAGGGAACCCGTGTCGGGACTCCATCCCAAGATTCCAGGATCATGACCTGAGCTGAAGGCAGACCCTTAACCAACTGAGCCACCGAGGCGCCCCCAATACAAGCTTTTTAAAATACGGTTCTTTTGGTTTGATATAGTATAAATGAACTTAGTTGTATCATTTCAAGTAAATTTCACCATGAAAGTTTGCTGTTTTTCTAAATACAGCACATTCATTGCTTGGGCCGTTATTGGCTCTAGACTCTCTCCAGCTGAGGGATAGCCGTCTGGTTATAAAGGAGACTGGACTTGTATGAAACTGCATTTCTAATAACACTTTACAGAAAAATGTTAACTGTTCATATTAAAGAATGAGGGAAGGAGGGCAGAAAGAGAGGTATTTCAAATTATGTTTATAATATCTAACAGTCCTCCAAGTCATACATTGGTGCTGTCATTGACCTTGGTCATAAATGATTTATATTTGAAAAACTCATATTTGAAACCCATTGAGGTTTGATGATGTTGCTCATTGACACATCATTTTATTTATATTTACATTAAGATTTTATACATACGTTGTCTGGTAGGCCATGAGAAAGAGAGGATACACACCAAAATTGTGACTTTGTTTAGTAGCGGTTCTCAAATGTTTGTTATTGGACTTCAGACCTTGGGGACAGTGGGTCTTCTGTGGGCCAGTGAATCTGTATTTTTAACAAGCACCCCAGCTGATCCTGATGCAAATATCCAGAGGAATCATAATGGATAGTAAAAGGGGAGCCTCTACTTAGTATATGTAATATTAAATTGTAGCATGATGTATTAAGAATCTTTAAAATAAATGAAGATTTTTAAAAGACTCACTGCAGTACAAATTGGGTTGT
Source organism: Enhydra lutris kenyoni (assembly GCF_002288905.1). Classification (NCBI taxonomy): domain Eukaryota; kingdom Metazoa; phylum Chordata; class Mammalia; order Carnivora; family Mustelidae; genus Enhydra; species Enhydra lutris. The sequence continues at coordinate 30,162,889 of NW_019154097.1, read as the reverse complement.
GTTAGCACATTATGTTTTCAGAACATTGTCTTAGAAGGAGTTTTTCTTTTTTAATTTTATTTATTTATTTTACAGAGAGAGATCACAAGTAGGCAGAGAGGCAGGCAGAGAGAAAGGGGGAAGCAGGCTCCCTGCTGAGCGGAGAGCCCGATGCAGGGCTCGATCCCAGGACTCTGAGATCATAACCTGAGCTGAAGGCAGAGGCTTTAACCCACTGAGCCACCCAGGTGCCCCAGAAGGAACTTTTTTTAAACAAGCACCTACATGCTGACTTGTGAGGTTTTCCTGTTTTATGTTTAGTCCATCATTAAATCTGTAGACTTCTCTTTAGCTTGAATGTTCCTGAATAATTGTTCTCTCTGAATATTTTTCCATCTAAAACTGCTAACTTGTCTCTTCCAGTTGATATAGGCATGTTTCGTCTTTTGCCAAATTAATCTTTGTTTCTTGCTCCAAGCTGTGTTGAAAAAGAGATGGGAGCAGACCAAACCGAGGAGTATGATTTCTGAGACTTGGCTGGTACAGCTGCACAGTTAATCATTGTTACCGTTGTTGTTTCCCTAGCCTTCATCCCGGAGACCTCTACCCTTTCACGAGGAAGCCCCTGTTTATTATTGTGGATTCGTCCAACAGTGTCGCATACAAGGTAAGTTCTACGTGCACCATTGTATGTGTTAGACATTATGGCACTATCCCAAGGTAAGCAATCTAAACCCCAGCCTTTTTATTTTGCTTTATTCTTCAAACGTTTTACACAGTTTGTATTTAGTGTTTCTTTTCTTTTGAGGTTGTGCATGCTAGTCAGGATCTGGTGCTATGAATAGAGACAAGAAGAAAACGCATGAATGGACACTCAGTGGAAAATAATAAATTCTCCTGCAGGAAAAAAAAATTCAAGATTTCCAAGATCTCTGGTGGGAGGTTTATTTTTGTTATATAACCCAGAGTAACTTCTGTAGAGGTAGGAGGATACGGGCAAATTTTATTTTCTAGTTTTCAAACTTTTCCCCTTTTATACGCCAAGCTGCTGGAGTTTACGTGGAATTTCTATCCCATTTTACACTGTTACAGTCTGAATAGCAACATAAATGGTTTTAGATGCACTTAATTTTTTTTTAAATTTGTGACAGTAAGAAAGAAAAGATGGCCCTGAAAGCTGAAATAAATAACAGGGATTTAAAGCGAAAAGCCTTTGTTTTATATTTTGCTATTGAAGCAGTGGTTTTCCAATGACTGTGTAAAAACCGCCCGTAGTGCAGTTAGAATTCAAACTACAGTAATTTATGGGAAAATGAAAACAGAATCTTTGTATGTGTTTGGAATATTTCATTAGTTGGCAATATGTTCAAAAATATGCTAGGAACACGGATCTGCCAATTAAAACTATTTCTGTTGTGGGTGTTCATATAATTAGATGGAGAAGCAAATATTAGTAGACTTATTTCAGGAGAACAATGGAAATACATGTCTACTAGCCAAGAGATGATCCCAAGCATATGTTTACCATCCAATTTTTTGTTTTAGAGGCAGTATCTGAATTTCCAGAGCATCCAACCCACTGTAAATTTTTCGCATATATCCTGCTACCTGTTCTGTCAAGTTTGACATTACAACTTTTAATTTTAGGAAAATTAGCTGTATACTTTAGTAAATCATGTGTGTGTCGTTGCTTTTAATCTTTTTGAGAGGGTAGGAAGCCGCTGAAGGAAAGAAAAGCTTTATTGGCTGACTTATTTAAACCTGTAAACTCAGAAGAGTCCAGGCATTTTATGTCTTCACAGAATTCAGAAGAAGCATTCAATGTCCTCATCGATGAAAAGGAATCATTTGCTACAGTTTAGTGGTGTGACTGAATAGCTTGCTATACCAGGTCAAGTGTACTACTGAATAGGATCTAGCATGCATTTAGAGTATTTTAGCCATCTATTAATTTCTGTCAGCTTGATTGGATAATGTTTGATACCACCTTTTATAGGCTCAAGAATACCATTCATTGTATGTCCCTGCTATTTTCCAAAGTGCTGTTTGGATAGAGAATGAGTACTGAATGCTGATTTTTAAAAACACCATTGTGCATCATTGGAAATGTATTTATCTTAAAAGTATATCATGATTTAATTCAAAATTTTAATATTCTGACACCGAGGATAACGGTGCATTAATAAAAGGTTCTTCTGTTTACTTTTGATGGCACGTGGAGTATCACTCCTTTCAAAAATTAAATCGTCCAGAACAGACTTATTTATGCACCAGGCAAATTAGAGCACGGCACAGACAAATTTGGTCTTCTTCAAAATTAGTACTGTTCGGTACCTCTAAATCAAGTATGCGTTCTCTGTGTTGACACATGAAAGTGTCGGATATATACTTCTCCCCCGCAGAGCATGTGTGAAAAGTCTTAAATTACCGTTTTGCACATTTCTAATGAGAAAGAACTCTGTGACTGATATATTATTTCTTGAGTGCCGATTTTGCTGTGTTTCCTGAACATGTTTGCTAATGTTTCTTTATATAAGTACCAACATTTCATGTATATCTCTTCATTTAAATATTCTTTATTTTTATGGGAGTAAGTCATGCATGTAGTTTAAAGCTGTAGTTCTCAACTCTTTCCATGTATCAGAAACATTCGGGTCCTTCTCAAAACTATCTATCCTTGGGCCCCAGCTCGTGTGGTCCTGCGTCGCTTGAGCTGAAGTGGGTTTTGGGTGTCATTGCAATTCCAGTGTGTGTCAGGGTGGGGACCCCTCAGTCAGCAAGTTCCCACACATATTACCAAAAAGGCCTGCCCTCATTTGCCTTCTTCCAGAGGCCACCAGTTGCATCTTTTGTAGCTGATTATTTGGGTGTTTAGCCATCATTTTTCTAAATAACATGCTCGTATTGATAGTTCTTGATTGTTCAGTTTTAGGCATTATGTCTTACTATCCCAATCTGGAAAAGGAATTCAGCTCTTTCCTCTTCCTATCCCCAGCTCACAGTTATACCTTTTACCTTGACTTCTAACATGATTTTGATTCACTGAATATTTGGTGCTTATATTATAATGACTAGAAAATGTGTTTAAAATCCAAGCTGTATAGTAAACTTTTTCTTTCCTGTGCAACTTCCTGCTTTCCCTGGAGCAAACAATTACGTAACGTTGTTCCTTGTTTTTGTCTGAACATCGCATTGATTCAGCCCCCAATCTGCTCACCAGTCGCCTACTTCTTCTTTCAGATTCTTCAGATGTGTCTGTCTCTTAATTTTCTCTTGGTACCAAATTATTCCCCGCTCCCAGAGCCTCTGAATGGTGCCCTTCACAGAGACCTCATCCCAAGCCTCATTTCATTATTATCTTGGGAAGTCTTCATCTCTTCTCTGTTTCCCAAATCCCGTCTCTCTTCCTCTTAGACTCTCATTCCATTTGCTTTCATTTTGGTGCAGCATCTCCAGGAGCAACTTCCTAGGAAGGGTAAACAGGAGGTAAAATATTTGAGGTCTTGAACGTCTTCAGTTGTTCTTTAATTTACCCTCATGCTTGAATGATGGTTTTGGTAGAAATTAGAAATTATTTTCCTTCAGAATTTGGAAGGGTTTGTTGTATTGCTTTCTAGCTTGCAGGATTTCCTAAGTGGTAGAAAGCATTCTCATTCTTGATTCTTTTATGTGACCTGTTTTAAATCTTAGGAAACTCTGGAAACATCTAGGATTATCAGTTTGAGCTCCGGTGAAAACTCCATTAAGAAGTTTTCAACTTCTTAAATAGGGTGCCCTGGTCTGGGTTTGCTTTTTCATGCAGCTTGGCGTATATGTCACGAGTGCTTTCAACATGGAAACTCCATCTATTTTCTTGAGTTGTTCCATTGATTTCCTTTCCCCATTTTCTCTTTTCTATCTTTTGGGACCTTGGGACCATCTGTCATTCCTATATTGGAATTCTAGTCTAGTCTAGTCTAGTCTAGTCCTCTGATTGTCTAGCCCTTTATTTTCCATCTCCTGCTCTTTTTGCTCTTTAGGTAATTCCATTGCCTTTATCTTCTAACCTGTTAGACTTGTCATTTGTTTTTTGGATGTTTTTTCATAAAGATACAGATTTGTGTGTGTTTATAAGACATATGTGCATACACATATCTAATCATCTTGGTTGACATACCTTCTCTAACCTTTGAAAATAGCAATGATCATTTAAAAATTCTCCCTGCATGGTATCTTTTCCTCTACGTTGATTTGTTTCTCTTTGGTTTTGTCTATATATTTCATGATAGAGACTTTCCTCAGGGGATCGTAATGTTTCTTTCCTCAGATTTAAGAGAGGAAGCTAGCACAATGATTGTTATCTCTGAGGTTGTACATAGAGCTTGTCACACTGAGATGCTCGGTGTGATGATCTAGTTGGACCACTTAGCTGGGTAATCTCTGATGTCAGTATCTTCAGGTCTTTCTTCATGGTCTGGCCATTTTCACCAGAGCAGATTCAACTCTTCAGCTTGGAATGTGAGGATCTGACTATTAGCACTATGCTTTGTTTTTCCTAAAGTCTGTATGTGTGTTTATGTTTATATATTCATGGATCTTTATGTCTCCACTGCCTTACACTTAAAATATTCTTGGTAATATGTGTTGAATGATTAAATAAACGTATGCACTATTATCTTTATTCTGTAGATGAGGGAACCTTTGCCTATGGAGTTAAGTATTTTGCCTAATTGATTCCAGCAGCCATTCTCACTCCAAGCCCAAACTCTCTCAACACTTAGCGAAAGAGAAGTTTTGCATGCTAGTCTAAGCGTCATTTCGGAAGACAGTGATTGAAATGCCAAGATCTGTGTAACATGTATAGTAGGTATTAAGTAAACCCCTCAGTCATTCTGGGCAATGACTTAGTTCTTTTAGTTCTTGTAGTTCTTTGAGTTCTGCTTTCTTTTCTTTGGAAGAAGAAAACCCATTGAATATTTAAATATTTGTGACAGAACTGGATTTCTGCCAGCAAACATGACTTATGCATTTGTCAAAACAGTGATATTTGGGCGCCTGTGTGGCTCAGTTGGCTAAGCGACTGCCTTCAGCTCAGGTCATGATCCCGGAGTCTCAGGATAAAGTCCTGCATCAGGCTCCCAACTCCATGGGGAGTCTGGTTCTCCCTCTGACCTTCTCCCCTCTTGTGCTCTCTCTCACTCAAATGGATAAATAAAATATCTTAACAAACAAACAAACAAAAAACCAATGATATTTATATAAACAGCCCCAAAAGTATTTGACTGATGGCTGCAGATTGCCGCAATCTGTTAAGGCATTCACCTTCCTAACCAGAGTGTGTAAGAGCTCTTCTGCCAGTCAGCCACACTCATTCCATTTCTTCTTTACTACTTTGAAAGATAGTCTCTCTCTCTCTCTCTCTTTTTTTGTTTTTTGGTGATCTACAATTATATTGTGATATGTCTACATTTTATTTCTTTATACTTAACCTATTGGGATTTGTTGGATTTCTTGAATTGTACTTTGGAGTTTTTCATTATTGCTGGAAAATTCTCAGCCATTATTTCTTCAGACATTGGCGGTACCCTGGCGTCTCTGTCACCCCCTTCTGGAACTCATCATACATGCATATTCATTAGTACAGCCTTCTCTCTGTGTCTTCCACATCTCTTAACTTCTCTTCTGCATTTTTCTGTCTTTTTGTGTATCATGTTGACATTTGGATAATTTCTTTCATCTGTCTTTCAGTTCACAAATTCTTTCTTTAGCTGTGATTAACTTTCTTCTAAACCAATTTATTGAATTTTATATTGGTTATGTCTTATTTCTAAAAGTTCTGTTTGGTTCCTTTAAAATAACCCATTACTTTTTTATAGTTTCCTCTTTTCTGTTTTTGAGTTTGTTCTTTATTTCTTTAAACTTAATAAGCATACTCATTTTATTATTTATTATCTATCTGATAATTTTTATACCTGAAATCTGCTTTTGCTGCCAAAAGACACCCTTTGGTATTTTTGTATTCTTTTTTTTTTTTTTTAAGATTTTATTTATTTATTTGACAGAGAGAGAGATTACAAATAGAGAGGCAGGCAGAGAGAGAGGGAGAAGCAGTCTCCCCGCTGAGCAGAGAGCCCAATGCGGGGCTCGATCCCAGGACCCTGAGACCATGACCTGAGCTGAAGGCAGAGGCTTAACCCACAGAGCCACCCAGGCGCCCCGGTATTTTTGTATTCTTGAATGCTTGATGACATTTGACCAGTTTCTTCTCATTATCCTTAAAACGATGTGGGAAATTCACTGAGCCCTAGAATGAAGATATTTTCATCCAGAGATAGTGTGTATCTGCTTTGGTGATCACCTGGAGACATTACTGTGTTGGGACCATGTTTTTAGGATTATCTTCATGGTATGAATTTGAGCTGCAAACATGAGAGGGGAAGCTTATAATTACAACCCTCAGGCACTGTTGTATTTTTGTTTGTCTCTGTTCTGTTCACTACTGAGAAAATTTTCCTTGCAGACCCCTTGAGGAGTGGTTGTGGGGGAAGGAAGGTAAAAAGTTTGGTTTGGGCTCATCTTTGCATGAAATTTAGGATTCCAATTTAACAGGGCCGGGTTCTTATCAGACTCCCATCTTAGGCAGACCCTGCTCTCAGGGATCCTCTTCTCTGAATTAGATCTTTAAAACCTAAATTCAAGTTGTTTGATTGCCTCAGCGCAAAAGAGGTCTGGAGTCAGCTGATTTTCTCAGTTTCTTCTGCGGTTTTTCCACATCTTTGTGAGCTCCTGTCATTGGAATGGCCCTGGCCTCTGTCTTTGTGCTTTTCTTTTCCAGCTACAACTCACTCACTTGATGCCCTTATTTAGTTTCTTGACTTCAATTATGATCTCTGCGCTGACAGTTTCCAAACCTGTCTCCAGCTCAGACCACTCGCTGTTACTGCAGACTCAAATATAATCTACCTACTCCATATCTCTGATCGGTAATTTTAATAGAGATTGCAAATTTCACATGCCCAAGACAGAATCCCTGGACCTCTTCCATCTCCAGCTTTCCCCAGAGCAGTTAATGATTTTCACACTTTTATAGTTGCCCCAGCCCCAATCCTTGGTTTCATATTTGCCTCCTTTTCCCCTCACACCCCACTTCCATTTCAGGCAGTCCTCTTGGCTGTGACAGATACATCCAGAATCTTACCACCTCCCCTCCCCTGACCCTGGCTGGTGCTGTTGCTGTCTCTGCCCTGAGCTGTTGCAGCAGCTCCCTACCTTCTGCCCTTGCTCCCCTGCGGAGTGTGCCTGTACGTCAGATTATGTCCCTTCTCTCCTCAAAATCTCCAGAGGCTGCTCATCTCACTCAGAGTGAAGGCTTCATGTTATCTGTCCTCACATGCCCTCTCCTCCCCTCGGAAGCACCTCTGAGCTTTTCTCTTGCCAGTCTTCCTAGCAGTTCTCTTCACCCACATTGACCTTGCTGTGCCTCTAACATACATGGCTGTCAGCTGCTTAGGATCTTTGTGTCTCTTCCCTCTGCCTTGAGTCCTTTTCCAAAGACACCCACTTTGTTCTTCAGGTATTTGACAGGTTGAAGCTTCTCAATAGGGTCTTCCCTAGTTGCCCTATTTAAAATCATATGCCTCCTTTATTTTTTATCCACCTCTCTTTATTTTTTCCTTAATGATCATGACAGTTAGCTTCTGTGCAGTGTCATACACTATTTTAGGCACTTTACAAACATTAACACATTTAATCCTCAGAAACCGATGTGTTACTTTTATTATTCCCATTTTACTGATAAGAAAACCAAGGCAGGGGCACCTGGGTGGCTCACTTGGTTAAGCGTCTGCCTTCAGCTCAGGTCTTGATTCCAGGGTCCTGGAATCTAGCCCCAGTTTGGGCTCCCTGATCAGTGGAGAGCCTGCTTCTCTCTCTCTGCCCTCTACCCCTCCCCACCACTCAAATTCTCTCTCTCAAAAAAATGAATCAAAAATCTTAAAAAAGGGGCACCTGGGTGACTCAGTGGTTTAAAGCTTCTGCCTTCAGCTCAGGTCATGGTCCCAGGGTTCTGGGATCGAGCCCCGCATCGGGCCCTCTGCTCGGCAGGGAGCCTGCTTCCCCCTCTGTCTCTCTGCCTGCATCTCTGCCTACTTGTGATCTCTGTCTGTCAAATAAATAAATCTTTAAAAAGAGAGAGAGAGAGAGAAAAAGAAAAGAAAATCAAGGCAAAGAAAGGTTAAATAATTGCCCCAGGTCACACAACTAGTAGGTGGCTGAGTTGGGATTTAAACAATCTGATTGTAAAGTCTGTGCTGCTAACCATACTCTGTGCTTTTTCCATATGTAATATGCACTAGTCACCTTATATATTATATAACTGCTTTGTTTACTGTGGGTCTCTACCTGCCACCTCCACCCGCATTCTAAATGCCAGCTCCAGGAAAACAGATTGTTGTTTTTTTTATCTGTTTTGTTTATTGCTGTATTCCTACCACCTAGAACAGTGTCTAGTCAGTAGGATCAAGGAGTATTTGTTGAAGAAAAGAGATCTTTAAAAAGGGTACTATGTACCATTTTGAAGTTTTAAAGATGTTTTAAAGTATCCGTTAAATAGATAATTTCCTGGGAGAAAAAAATCTAATCGCTGTAAGAAGGAAATCAGAAAAACCCAATCAGGATATGAAATAGAGGGAAATGGTCAAAGTTATCTCATTTTCCCCTACAAGAAAGGCTAGCCCTTTGGAGTTCACCAGTAAATACTTTTAAACTTTTGGAATCAAATATACAGTTCCAGAGCAATGAAAATCAAAACTTTATATTCAATAGCAATTAGGTCACAAGACACTTACATGACCTTGATCGTGTCCTTGGTTTTTTCTGTGCCTCTTTTCCATTTTCTGTAAAATAGGTTGGCAATACTGATCTTACAGTATTGTTAAGATTACAGGTTATGATTTACGAAGCCTAGGATAATCCCTGAAAAATAGTGTTAGTACTCAGTAAATGATAGAAATTATTATGGTAATGACAGTTTTAAGACACAAATAACACACACAAAAGAAAACCCTACCCCAGATTAGTTTATTATTATAGAGTAGAAAAAAATGAAATACTAGTAAATAGACTAGTAAATGGATTAATAGAATAATCTAACAAAAGAGTTTATCTGAATTGCATATCAATTTTGTGAAAATCAATCAATATTGTATACTATACCAATAGGATCAATAAGAAGAATCACATGCTTAAGTTAGGGGTCATTTTGTACCCATTCTTTTAAAATAATAATTCATTTTATAAATAAATTTAGTACCCATTCTTTTTTTTTTTTTTTTTTTTTTAAGATTTATTCATTTATTTTAGAGAAAGAGAGCAAGTAAGGGGAGGGTCATAGGGAAAGAATCCTCAAGCAGACTTCCTGCTGGGTGTGGAGCTCTACTCGGGGCTCAGTCCCAGGAACCTGAGATCATGACCTGAACCAAAATCAAGGGTTGGACACTTAATCAACTAAGCCACCAAGGTGCCCTGAGTACACACTTTTTTTTTTTTTTTAAGATTTATTTATTTATTTTAGAGAGAGAATGTGGTGGTGGCGGGGGGTAAAGGGAAGGGAAGACAGACACCCATGCTGAGCGTGGAGCCCCACTCGAGGCTCCATCCCGTGACCCTGAGATCACAACCTTGCCAAAACCGAGAGTCAGACACTTAACCAACTGCGCCACCCAGGCATCCCCCCAGTACTCATTCTTTTTTTTTTTTTTTTTTAAGATTTTATTTATTTATTTGACGGAGAGAGATACAGCGAGAGAGGGAACAGAACCAGGGGGAGTGGGAAAGGGAGAAGCAGGCTTCCCGCTGAGCAGGGAGCCCAATGTGGGGCTCGATCCCAGGACCCTTGGATCACGGCCTGAGCCGAGAGCAGACGCCCAACAACCAAGCCACCCAGGCACCCTCCTCCCCAGTACCCCTTCTTAATTTAAAAAAAAAAAAAAACTAAAAAACTCAGCTTATGATGAGAAGGTACTATACTAAGTCACCAATTTTAGACTCTGAGTGAGAAACATTAAAAGTATTCTCAGTTAAAATAAGCAAGAAAAAGAGAGTGCCTGCTATCATCCTTGTGATTGATCTTATTTTAGTCCTGACCAGAATTGTTTAACATTCCCAAAATAAAGCAATGAAAAAGGTTGTCCAGACTAGTAAGAAGTGTAAATATTGAAAAGAGAGAGGGGTGCCTGGGTGGTTCAGTCATTTAAGCCTGTGCCTTTGGCTCAGGACATGATCCCAGGGTCCAGGGATTGAGCCCCAAGTTGGGCTCCTTGCTCAGTGGGGAGCCTGCTTCTCCCTTTGCCTGCTGCTCCCCCTGCTTGTGCTCTCTCACTCTTTCTCTGTCAAATAAATTAATAAAATCTTTTAAAAAGCATTGAGGTTCACCTGGGTGTCTCATCCCTTAAGCGTCTGCCTTAATAGCATTAAATCATATAATCCCTATATGGGGGCAATTATGACATTCCCAAAAACTTGAAAATAAAGAAAATAAGATAATACTATGGGAGTTACACTATAAAATTGAATACCAAATGGGTTAGACTAGAGATGTGCAAGGTATCTCAAAGAAACTGTTTCCCAGACCTAATATTTAAATATAATCTGATAGGAAGAAGTCAGAGGTCCCCAAGGTCAGGACCCCCCACCCCGGCTCAGCGATTCATGAGAACTGGTAATTCTCAGCTTATAATCACACTCGCTACTAAGATTTATCACAGTAAAGGATACAGAGCAAAATCTCAAAAGAAAAAGGCACATGCGATCAAGTCCAGAGAAAAGCAGGCACAAACTTCCAAGAGGCCTCGCCCAGTGAAGTCACAGAGGATGTACTCAGTTCTTCTGGCAGCAAGTGAGATAACATGGATGACATGTCTACCAGCAAGGCTCACTAGGGACTCGGTGCCCAGGGTTTTCACTGGGGACTCATTGTGTGGGCACCCTCTGCCTGGCACATATTAAAATGCCATTCTCCCAGAAAAAAAGCAGGTGTTCAGCATAAACCATGTTGTTTATACAGTCCAGGGAAAGGAAACTGCTCTTACTAGTTCTGCTAATGGTGGGAACCCTCCTCAAATCTAAGTCCCCAGAAGCCAGCCTACCACCAGCCTTGTAAGCAGGGTGTCGAAGTTTGTAAGCAGACTTTGAAAAGATAGCAGTCAGGCTTGTTAAGCAACTGTCTCCACACAGTATTCAAAAAAAAAAAAAAAAAAAAAAAAAAAAAAAAAAAAAAGGGAAGAAGAAAAGAAAGGTTGATCAACAAGGGAAGCAAAGAAAAAGGAGACCTTGGAACATAAATAAGGCCATCTGCATCCCAACACTATCCAAGAATAAGAGTATCATGGCCAAAGATCCAGAAGGCCATCTCTCAGTGTAGATAAATGGCTCAAGGTGCCTTAATCTGAAAAATGTTCCTTAATATCATTCTACTTACTCCCTTTGTATTGATTGCAAGAAATTATGAATTTACTTGTTTAATTTTTTTATATTGATATGATATTCACAAAGTCACAAAAACAAAAATTTCCAAAAGGCTTATTATGATACCCCTTAACCCTCCCAGTCTCAGTTCACTCAGTTTCTCTCTCTCTCTCTCTCCCTCTCTTTCTCTTTCTCTCTCTCTGGATAATGACTTTTGTTTGTTTCTTGTTTATCTTTCTAGAATTTTTTAAAACATATATGTAAGCCAAAACAAATATATAGGCTTTAGTCTTCTTAGCTATGTAAGTGGCAGTAACATGCTACATACAACTGTTCTATAGCTTACTTTGTTTCCACTTAGTGAGAAATGTTGGAGGGGTGCCTGAGTGGCTCAGTCAGTTAAGCGTCCAACTCTTGATTTTGCCTCAGGTCATGATCTGAGGGTCTTGAGATCAAACCCTGCATTGGGCTCCATGCTGGGCATGGAGCCTGGTTAAGATTCTCTCTCTCTCCCTCAAAAAACAAACAAACAAAAAAATGTTGGAGATCTTTCCATATCCCTTCATAAAGAACTTCTTTGTTCTTTTTTTTTTTTTTAAGATTTTATTTATTTATTTGACAGAGAGATCACGAGTAGGCAGAGAGGCAGGCAGAGAGAGAGGAAGGGAAGCAGGCTCCCCACTGTGCAGAGAGCCCGATGCGGGGCTCGATCCCAGGACCCTGGGATCATGACCTGAGCCGAAGGCAGCGGCTTAACCCACTGAGCCACCCAGGCGCCCCAAGTTCTTTTTTTTTTTTTTTTTAAAGATTTTACTTATTTATTTGACAGAGAGAGATCACAAGTAGACAGAGAAGCAGACACAGAGAGAGAGAGGGAAGCAAGCTCCCCACTGAGCAGAGAGCCCGATGCGGGACTCGATCCCAGGACCCCGAGATCATGACCCGAGCCGAAGGCAGCGGCTTAACCCACTGGGCCACCCGGGCGCCCCCCCCCCTTTTTTTTTAATAACTGCATAGTACTCCATCATATGGTTGTGCCAAAATTTATTTTACCAATCCCTCGTTGCTGGTCATTTGGTTGTTTCTAATCTTTCCTGTTATTACCAGTGCTACAAGGAGTAAATTTGGGCTTAATGTTATTCACAGGTTTGAGAATTTATTGGTAGTATAAATTTTTAGTTGTAGAATTCCTGCATTAGTGGAATATAGGTACTGTCAAATTGTCTTCTAAAGAATTTGTTCCAGTTTATACTCCTATCATCTACATATGAGTATTTGTATCCCCATATTCTTGCCAGTAGTATATATTCTCAAGCTTTTGGAAATTTTGCTAAACTGGTAGGTTAAAAAGTGATATTGTAACATCTTTTCATGTATTTGAGCCAGTTGTATTCCCTTTTCTGTGAATTCCTTGTTATCTTCCACTCATTTTTCTGTTGGATCAGTGGTCTGTTTCTTGTGGGTTTGGAGAAGCTCTTTCTATATTAAGGAGCTTAATCTTTGTAATGTGCCTTGCAAATATTTTCCCCAGTTCATCATTTTGCTTTTGATTTAGCTTATGCTGTATTTTACTATGCACAAGCCTTTGATTTTGTAACTGGGTTTATTAATCTTTTTAAAGTTTATTTATATATATTTTTAGTAATCTTTACATCCAACATTGGGCTTGAATTTTTTACCCTAAGATCTAGTGTTGCTTGCTTTTCTAGCTGAGCCAGCCAGGCATCCCGTGGTCTATTAATCTTAATCATAATAGTTAGGAAGATCTTCTAGATTATATAAAAAAAAAAAAAAGCCTTATTTTCTTTCAGCACTTTTCTTTCTTAATTTTTTTTACATTTAAATCTTTAATATATTTGGAATTATCCATGGGTGGTGCAAAGTATGGAGCCAACTTTTTTCTAGATGGCTATCCAGTTTTTTCCCCTACTGGATAGCCATCTAGCCATCAGATTTTCCCACTTTCTTCAGAATTTTATTTTGTTCATTTATTTTATGTAATCTCTACACCCAACATGTGACTCGAACTCATGACTCTGAGATCAAGAGTTGCACGTGTGCCATGCTCTTGCAACTAAGCCAAATTTTCCTATGTCCTAATTTGACCTATCATCTTTATCATATATACTGAAGTCTTACCTGTTTGAGGGTCTAATTTTGGATTCTTTGTTCTCTTCCATTAGTCTTCTGCCTACTCTTAACGCCAGTGCCACGTATTTTTAGTTATGAGGCTTTAAAGTATGTTTCAATATCTCATGAGTCTAGTTCCCTCTCTTTGTTCTTTTTCAGAGCTTTCCTGGCTAATCTACTTTTCCCATATGAACTTTAGAATTATTTTTTTCAGTTGCAGGAAAAAATAGCTGTGGCCATTTTTATTGAGGTTGGTTCAAATTTCCATAAATTAGTGTAATAATATCTTTAGAATGGGTTTCTCTCTAAGAGCATATTGTGTCTTTCCATCCTTTAGAGAATGGATATCCTTAGTCAAACAGTGTTCTAGTGTTTGTATCAGCTTTAATCCTCACTGTACATTAACCTATTGACATTCTGGTTTTATACGTCATTCTGTTTGAGTAGTTAATTTGGTTTACAATGAGAAATGATTGCAGTCTTCTCTGATTGCTCCCCAGTAAGTCAGGTTTTAGAGCCTTTGAGGCTGAGAGCCAGATTCTAGAGCTTGGAAAATCCACCCTTGTAAATATTGGTGTATATCACCCTTTGGGGTGGTCTCTTGACAGACAGCCAGATGACCTCTCCCTATAACACTGCAACTATTTGTATGCCTTTATTTTAGAAGTCAATAGTTTATTTTTAGTAATCTTCACTATTTTAAGAACGCTTATTACGCATGGTAGTTATACATGGATGGCAGTCTGTTCAGCTGTTACTGATGTTTCTGCATCTGCTTATGAGTAAAAGGGCCCTATATACACTAATGACGTGCTTTGGAAAATTACTTGAGTAACCATCTTTAGTCAAATTTTTAATGAAAGTTTTAAATTCTTATATGTTACAGAATTTCACAAACTTATTTGGACAGCCACTAGTCTGCTTGCTTTCTCCTACAGCATATCCAAAAGCTTTACAAGGTATGTTGTCATTACCTGTTATATCCATAGGCTGCAAATAAACAGTCTACATTTTGAATAATGCGGATCTTTCCCTCCCCACCGTAATGATCACATGTGGTTTTATAGTGTTTAATGTGGCAGGTGTCGATCTGAAATAAACCCAGAAGTCTTGCCAACAGCTAGACTTCTTTAATGTGCTACCATTAGGTCTTGAGATAATGCTAAAAGAAATGGTAAATCGTCCCTGAGAAAAAGGTGCTTTTTGCTCCCTTACTTCTAGGGACCTCATGATCTGTGAGTTTTTAGATTTGTTTTGCAGGTGTTTTTTTGTTTGGTTTGGTTTTGATTTTGGTTTTGATGTGTGTGTTGCCCTTCATAACAGCATGATTTCCTATATCTCTGGCTACATATTCTAGGCATCTTTTAAGACCATATGATTTCTAGTCTAGAAAACTTCTCAGCCTATGCCTAAGAGTTAGGATAACCTTACTGGCACAACTTAAAGGGTTTCTTTTATTCACATTTTTACCTTGTTGTATTTTTAAAGTAAAAGACCCTCTTTTCAGTGTGCTAGGGAGACAGCGTGTCCGTGTTATGGCTGAGAAATGAAAGACTGTCTTTAATAATTTGTCCTTGATAAGCCAACATGTAAAATCTAGTTCGAACTCCCAGTCTTTACGCTAGGTAGAAACTAAACAAACCTTAACCGTGTTTTAGCAGTACTTGTCACTGTTTCACTATCTCCCTGACTGTGAATAGTGCTGATGTCTCTCTGTGGGAGATGGCATTTTACTGCTACTTCCCAGCCAGAAGTCCTGTCTGCTGACATAGTTTGACACAGGAAGTGATGGTCAGCATTTGAAAGCCTGAGAGAAGCTGGAGACTTTTCACCGTTGTTTTAAGGTAAGTTTTGCTATTTAACAGGGAAAACCATGTAGAAATATTAAGTTCTTGTATCCAAAAGTCAAATTACTAAGGGATAGAACTTACCTTCAAACAACGGTAAAATTCTCCTGCTTTGAGGACTTTGTTAACCTGTTTCCTGTCATTTCTGGAGAAATATAACCCCTTCCAATTACTTAAAGAGTGCTTTTTGCTGTCACTGTGTCCTGTCAATATGCAGCTTCATTTAAAATGGCATGATCTAATGGGTTAATACCAAGATTATTTGTTCCAAAAGGCTTTATTGTGTAGAGGGTAAAAACAGAGACTCTGGAGGCAAGCTGATGGAATTTGAATTTCGACTACCACTGACTAGCTATGTAACCTTGGGAAGTTACGTAGCCATTCTGTGCCTTAGTTTCTGTGCCTCAGTTTCCTATCAAATGGAGATAATAATAGTTCTCTTTGTTAAATAATTCTGGGTATATAGTAAGTATTCAATATGTGCTATCATTTTTTCAAAAGATTTTATTCATTTATTTGACAGAGGGACAATGAGAGAGGGAACACAAGCAGGGAGAATAGGAGAGGGAGAAACAGGCTTCCCACCCAGCAGGGAGCCAGATTCGGGGCTCGATCTCAGGACCCTGGGATCACGACCTGAGCTGAAGGCAGATGCTTAATGACTGAGCCACCCAGGCGCCCCTAACTGTCATTTTTTAATGGTCATTGTTATTAATGCTTGTTATCAACCTTAGTTGTAGTATACATCCTTAACATTTTTTAAGTCAAGTATCATATCTTTGTGCAAGAAAGCTTAGACCTCTAATCCCTTAAATATGACCCATCTGGGCACAAAGCTAGCAGATAACTAAGTATTTGGGATGTCTAATTAGGTTCCTGCACCTCTGGTATCCAAAGTCTCCAGTTCTCTCAGTCAAAGTGGAGTTGAAGGTTATATAGAATCATATGACGCTGGGACATGGTTAACAAGAGTGTTCTCGTAGAGCAATAGCATTTGAGCCCAGACATAAGAGCTCTGTGACGAGAAAGTTTATGGGACATTTTCTTTAAGATTTTATTTTTAAGTAATCTTTTTTTTTTAAGATTTTATTTATTTATGTATTTGACAGAGAGATCACAAGTAGGCCGAGAGGCAGGCAGAGAGAGAGGGGGAAGCAGGCTCCCTGCTGAGCAGAGAGCCCGATGTGGGGCTCGATCCCAGGACCCTGGGATCATGACCTGAGCCGAAGGCAGAGGCTTTAACCCACTGAGCCACCCAGGCGCCCCTTAAGTAATCTATTTACCCAACGTGGGGCTCAAACTCAAAACCCCAAGATCAAGAGTCATGTGCTCTACCCACTGAGCCAGCCAGGTGCCTCAGTTTATGGAACATTTAGGAAAATTAAAGTACATCCTGCTAGTGGAAGGATAGGGTGTGGGATTGTGTGACTGAATCATGAAAATCTTTCAGGATTTGTGAAGAGCTTTAACTGGAAGACGGGGGTGCCATCAAAAGATTGTGAACAGAAGAGTAGCATGGAAGAGCATTCATTCACCTTGTGGAGAATGGATTGGAGAGGAGCATTGATGGAAACAGGGAGATAGTGGTGGCTCCAAAAGATGCTGAGCCCAGAGAGCCAGCAGGATTTGGTGATGGGTTGGATATGAGAGAATAAGGGAGAAGAAGGAGGCAGAGGTGAACTTCTGGGTTTCTGGCTAAGTTGCTCATAGAAATGGTGGTACTGGGTAAGAAGCAGATTTGTAGAGAACACAAGGGGGAAGAATTTCCTTTCCATTTCTGACATCTTGGGTTTGAGGTTACCCTTGAAACTTAGGTTGAATATTATAGTGTAGAGCAACTCTGTTCAATAGAAGATGATGCAAATCACATGTAATTTTAAATTTTCAAGTAGCCACATTGAAAAAAGTTTAACAGGTGAAATTTCTGTTCATTTGCCTTTTTGTAGTGAGGCTTTGAAGTCCTACACATAGTTTACATTTTACATTTCACAGTGTACCTCACTTTGTACCAGTCATATTTTAAGTGTCTAGTAGCTCTTGTAGGGCAGTGCTGTTCTAGGCCTAACGAGCTCAGTCTAGGCTGTGGATAAGAGAACTGGGAGTCAGTAGGCATATAAGTGATACCTGAAATTATGGGAGTAGGTGAGATCAGCAATATATAGGGTCAAAGGAAGAAAATATTGATATTTAAGGGATAAGCAAAGAAAGAGCAACGAACAAAAGGGAATGAAAAAGATTGCCAATTCTAATACTCATCCGAGAATTCTGTCATGAGCTGCCCAGGTACTTGCCATATCTGGGTAAAATTTGTTAGTTGGAGTGAAAAAGGCAAAGGAATATGTTCCTTTTTCATTTCCCTTAAGTGTACGAGGCTCTGTCTTGAGTTTGTTCAGCAGAAAGCAGCATACCTGGGATGTTTTTGTATTTCCAGACAGAATTTACTTTATTGAATTATGATTTAATGATACAGCTTTAATTTTGTATATTATCATCATATTGAAATATTCCTCAAGTGCATTTCTTATCTTTTGCAAAACTATATATATTGTTGTCTATATATATATAACATGTTTGTTATTACAGATCAATCTCAACGAGGTAGCCTCTTCACTCTCTTTTTGAACAATCCTCTAATGGCCTTCCTATTTGTCTCTGGATTGTCAAGCATGCGCAGAGGCCTATGGGAAAAGTGTCAAGAATATCTTCGAAAAATCAACCGTGATATTGCCCAGCTACTGACCCATTCACGTTCAATAGGTACCCTACTAATATAACTGCACACTTAACATACTATAATGGTTTTATATTATTGAAATTGTTTGAATTTTTAAAGGTATTTGTTGAAGGCAGGAAAGTCGAGAAGGTTTTCCCAAACTTTCTGAGTTTTTCTTTTAAGCATCTTTTTACTATCATCTTTCTCCTCTTTGCAGATCAAGCATTTCTCCAGTTTTTTGGAGATGAGTTTCTTCGCTTGCTTCTCACAAGATTTATCTTTTGTTCAGCCACCATGAGGATGCACAAGATTTTTCGGGTAGGCAAAGAATATTATTAAGGACCAATTTTACAGTTTTATGTATTTTAGGAATCATGTATTATTATATTTTATTAAATATACTATATTAAATAAACTTTGAATAAATCCAAAATAATATTTACAAATTATTATGTAACGTATAAAGATGACCCATATAAGGCACATCTGAATACCAGTTTAAGTAGAACATTTTCAGGGCGCTTGAGTGGCTCATTCATTAAGCATCTGCCTTCAGCTCAGGTCATGATCCTAGGGTCCTGGGATTGAGCCCTGCATGGGCCTCCCTGCTCGGCAGGGAGCCTGCTTCTCCCTTTCTCACTCCCCCTGCTTCTGTTCCCTCTCTCACCGTGTGTCTCTCTCTGTCAAATAAATAAATAAAATCTTAAAAAAAAAAAAAAAGTAGAATATTTTCATTACCTTTTAGGCCTCTCCTGGATCTTCTCTCTGTTTCAAATGAAATTAAAATCCTTAATTTTTTAATTATCACTTGTTTTTCTTTATAGTTTTGTTACATGTATTTCTATTCCTACACAACATGTTGATGGATCCATATTACATCTGTTCTTCTACAGCTTGCTTATTTTTACCTACTATTATATTCCTGAGATTGAGCCAAGGTAATGACAACTGTAGCTTTCATCCATTTGTTTTCACTGTGCTCTAGGATTCCATTGTTTGACTGTATTTCAAAAATTTCTTTTCCATTCTACTGATAATGGACATTTCTGTTGTTCCCATTATTTTATTATTACAAACAATGCCACTGTGAAATCTCCTATCAGTTACCTGGTGCACATTTATAAGATTTTCTGTAGTGGAATGCGAAGTCAGATTATATAAGCATCTTTAACTTGTAATGCCAGATGTTTTGCACAGTACTTGTATCAGTTCACACTCACTAGCAGCATGTAAGACTTATTTTTGCTCTAATCTCACCAGCACTTGTTGCAGTCTTATTTTATATCATGTAAGTCTAATGGGTATAAAATAGTAGTTCATTGTGGTTTTAATTTTTATTTCTGAGGTTGCTTTTAGGTTGAGCAATTTTTCATGTCTTATTCTGTGTTCCTCTTTGTGAAGAGTGTGTTCAAATCTTTTGTCTATTTTTCTTTTAAGTGATTTTTTTTTCTGTGAATTCATATAACTACGCACCACTGTTGAAGTTTTAAAAATTTTAGCCATACATTTTTCATTTCTATAAGTAACATTTGGTTCTTTTTCAAATATGCCTGAGCATTTTTTAAAGATTTCATTTATTTATTTGAGAGAGAGTGTGTGTGTGAATGGGGAGAGGAGGAGAGGGAAACAGAAGGAGAGAGAATCTCCAGGAGACTCTGCATTGAATGTGGAGCCTGATGCAGGGCTTGGTCTCACGGCCCTGAGATCATGACCTGAGTGGAAACCAAGAATTGAATGCGTAACTGACTAAGCCACCCAGGCACCCACATGCCTGAACATTTTTAAGTCTCTTGCAACTTTTAGTTTAAAAATAAGACTTTTGGGGGCGCCTGGGTGGCTCAGTGGGTTAAAGCCTCTGCCTTCGGCTCAGGTCATGATCCCGGTGTCCTGGGATTGAGCCCCACATCAGGCTCTCTCCTCTGCGGGGAGCCTGCTTCCACCTCTCTCTCTATCTGTCTGCCTCTCTGCCTACTTGTGATCTCTGTCTGTCAAATAAATAAATAAAATCTAAAAAAAAAAAAAAAGACTTTTTTCCATTTTATTATGGTAACTTTAAATATGAAAGAATTGTACAGTGAATATCCATATATACACTAGCTAGATTCTGCAGCTAATATTTTGATATATTTGCTTTGGTATGTTTGTCCATTTACCCATTCCTCTTTCCATTCGACAGTTTATTTCATTTTGTGATGCATTTTGAAATAAATGGTAGATATCAATAGATTTTACCCCTCAACACTTCATTATACATAAAAATAACTACACACACACACAACACACTTTTTAAAATGTAAGTTCATGTACAGTAAATTGCATGAAACTAACATGCGCCATTAGGTGAGTTTTGACAAATACATACACCTGTGTAACTCAAACCAATCAGGTTATACAACATAACATCATTCCAAAAAATTCTCTCTACACCCTTTTCCAGTCAGTCCAGTACCCATTACCCCAGAGGTAATGCTATTTTTATTATTTTCACTATAGCTTAGTTTTACCTATTCATGAACTTGAATTATACAATATGTACTCCTTTGTGTAAAGCTTCTTTGACTAAGCATGTTGTTCTGAGATTCATCCATGTTTCATATAGAAGTAGCTCATTCCTCATTATTACTGAATAATAGTAAGTAGTAGTCCATTGACTGAATATATCACAGTTTATTTAGGTCTTCTCCTTTTGATGAACTCCTGGGCAGTTTTAAATTTTTGACTGCTGTAAATAAAGTGGCTGTGAACATTCTTGTACAAGTCTGTTCAGACATATGTTTTTCTTGGTCATAGGGTAGGTATGTGTTTAGTTTTATTAGAAACTGCCAGAATGGGGTGCCTGGGTGGCTCAGTGGGTTAAAGCTTCTGCCTTCGGCTCAGGTCATGATCCCAGTGTCCTGGGATCGAGCCCCACATTGGGCTCTCTGCTCACCAGGAAGCCTGCTTCCCCCTCTCTCTGCCTGCCTCTCTGCCTACTTGTGATCTCTGTCTATCAAATAAATAAATAAAATATTAAAAAACAAAAAAGAAACTGCCAGAGTTTTCTCAGAGTATTTGTTGTACCATTTTATGTTTCCAGCAACAGTGTATCAAAGTTTCTCTGTATCCTTGCCAACATTTGGTGTTTTAAATTTCAACCATCTTCGTGAATATTTTTTTTAAGATTTCATTTATTTATTTAAGAGGGAGAATGAGCATGAGCAGGGGGAGGGGCAGAGGGAGAACCAGACTCCTTGCTGAGCAGGGAACCCAACATGGGGCTCAATCCCAGGACCCTGGGATCACAACCCAAGCCAAAAGCAGATGTCCAACTGGCTGAGCTACCAGATGCCCCCATCGTTGTGAATTTAAAGTGGTATCTCATTGTAGTTTCAATTTGCATTTCACTGAATGATGTGATGTTAGACATCTTTTCATGTGCTTCTCAGCTATATATTTTTTGCATTCTGTGGCTTTTTTCTTTAATAGTGACTTTTCTTAACAATGGCTTTTAAATTTTGGATGAAGTTCCAACTAACCAATTTTTTTGTTTTGTGGTTTGTGTTTTATCCAAAAATGTATCATTGAAATGGTTATCCTTTTCTCATTGAATTACTTTTGTAACAATTTTGAAAATCTGTCAACCATATATGTATAGAGATATTTCTAGACTCTAAATTCTGTTCCATTGATAAGTGGCATTTTTCTACAACACACTACTGCCTTGATTATTCCAGGTTTTTAAAAAATTAATTATTCCAGTTTTATAGTAAGTCTTAATATCCTGTAGTGTGAGTCCCCCTAAAATTTAAGTGTTTTAGTTATTCTAGGTCCTTTCTGTGTGAAATTTAGCAGCAGCTTCGCATTTTGATTGGGATTGCATTTAATCTATGTAACCAATCTGTGGAGAATTTTATATATATATATATATATATATATACTTTTTTTTTTTTTTGGTTAAGATTTTATTCATTTATTTGACAGAGAGAGATCACAAGTAGGCAGAGAGGCAGGTGGGGGCGGTGGGGGGGAAGCAGGCTCCCCGCCGAGCAGAGAGCCCGATGTGGGGCTCGATCCCAGGACCTTGAGATCATGACCTGAGCCGAAGGCAGAGGCTTAACCCACTGAGCCACCCAGGTGCCCTGAGAATTATATTTTAATAAGATTGAGTTAATCAATGACTGTGGTTTATTTCCCCATTTATTTAGGTCTTCAGTTTCTCTCAGCAGTGTTTTGTGAGTCTCATCTTATAGGTGTATCTTAATAAGTTTATTCCAGAGTATTTCAGGTTTAGAGGACCCTGGGTTCATGACCTGAGCCGAAGGCAGACACTTAACCCACTGAGCCACCCAGGCACCCCAAGGGATTTAATTTTCTATTCTCATAATGTCTTTGTGTGGTTTTGTTATCAGAGTATTGCTGACTTCATAAATTGAGTTGAGGTGTGTTTCATTCTTTTCTAATTCTTAAAGTTTCTTTAGGATTCGTATTATTTCTTCCTTGAAAGGTTGATAGCATTCACTAGTGAAGCCATCTGGATCTGGAGTTTTCCTTTTTGGAAGTTTTAAAATTTTGAATTCAATTTTAAAGGCTTTTAATGTTTTCTGTTTCTTAATTTTGATCATTCACCTTACAATTTCATTTGTCTAATTTATTGCAAAGCATTGTTCATGATATCCCATTATCCTTTTAATCCGTATAGGCTCTCTAGTGATCTTTCATCCTCATATTGGTAATATTTTCTGTCTTGTTTTTTCTTTTTCAGTCTAGGTAAAAGTTTGTTAATCCTAGTGATCTTTCTAAATAAACATTTTGCGTTCATTGACTTTTTTTTTTTACTGCTATGCATCTTTTTATAATCTATTTCCATATATACTTTATTGTTTTTCTTCTTTTTAATTACAGTTTACTTTTATTTTTATTTTTATTTATTTTTTTTAAAGATTTATCCATTTATTTGACAGAGATCACAGGTAGGCAAAGAGGCAGGCAGATAGAGAGGGGGGAAGCAGGCTTCCTGCTGAGCAGAGAGCCCGATGTGGGGCTCGATCCCAGAACCCTGGGATCTCGACCTGAGCTGAAGGTAGAGGCCCCAACCCACTGAGCAACCCAGGTGCCCCTACAGTTTACTTTTAAATAACACACGTTTGAACATGGAGGTCTACTTACCTGTGAATTTTTTTTATATAGTATAGTACTATAAATGTATATTCTCTTCCTGTTGATTTTCTTAACATTTGCTTTTCTCTAGTTTACTTTATTGTAAGACTATAGTACATAATACAAATACATATAAAATATATGTTAATTGGCTCTTTATGTTATCAGTAATGCTTTCCAGTCAATAGTAAGCTCTTAGTTAATTTTGGGGAGTCTAAAGTTATATATGGATTTTTTTAAAGATTTTATTTTTAAGTAATCTGCACATTCAACACGTATAGAGATTACAGCCCCAAGATCAAGAATTGCATGGTCCACTGACTGAGCCAGCCAGGCGCCCCATAAAATTATATATGGGTTTTCACCTGTGCTGGGGTCGACACTCCAAACCCCTCTCCCTGCATTGTTGAAGAGTCAACTGTTCTTTGATTTTAATTTGCTTTTTTAAAAAATTTCTAAATTTTAAAGCTTAGACCTAAAATCTTTTTTCTCTTCTAACATAAGCACTTTTAAGCACTGCCTTAGTTGTGATTTAAATAATTTGAAATTTACTTAAGATTTTCCCTCTTCTCCTCCCCAACCTCATGCTCTCTCCTTTCTCTTTGTTTAAAAAATAAAAAAATGGATTTATGTATAAATGTCAGTTTGTTCAATTTGTTACTGAACTATTTTAAAGTGTTCTTTTTTTTTTTTTTTAAGATTTTGTTTATTTAACAGTGAGAGAGAGAGAGGGCACAAACAGGGGGAGTGGCAGGCAAAGGGAGAGAGAGAAGCAGGCTTTCCACCAACAGGGAACGCAATATGGGGCTTGATTCCAGGACCTTAGCCTAAGACAGATGCTTAAATGGCTGAGCCACTCAGGTGCTCTTGAACAGTGTTGTTTAAGTCTTCTGTATTCTTACTGATTTTCTGTCTGCTTGTTCTACCCCTGACAGAGGACTGTCTATACCTATAATTATAGGGGTGCCTGGGTGGCTCAGTGGGTTAAAAGCCTTTGCCTTCAGCTCAGGTCATGATCCCAGGGTCCTGGGATCGATCCCCGAATCCAGCTCTCTGCTCGGCGGGGAGCCTGCTTCCTCCTCTCTCTCTCTGCCTGCCTCTCTGCCTACTTGTGATCTCTATAAGTCAAATAAATAAATAAATAAATAAAATTAAATAAATAAAAAAAAATAAAATAAAATAAGTCAACCTAAAATTATAATTGTGAATTGGTTCATTTCTCATTTCAGTTGTTTTTCCTTTTTGCAACTTGAAGCTGTTATTGAGTTCACACATACTTAGGGTTGTTATATCTTGTTGAAATTACCCATTCATTTATGAAATGTCTATTATGTGTGGCAATATTCCTTGATCTGCAATCTATTTGACTGATGTTAATATAACCATACCTGTTTTCTTCTAGTTTGTGTTTGCATGGCAAATCTGTTTTCATCCTTCCACCTTTAACCTATGGCTCTCCTTATACTTAAAGTGGATTTCTTTTCTTTTTTCAAGATTTTACTTATTTATTTGAGAGAGTGAGCAAGAAAGAGAACACAAGCCGGGGGGCTGGAGGTGGGGTGGGTGAGATGCAAAGAGGCAGAGAGAGAAGCAGACTCCCTGCTGAGCAGAGAGCTCAACCCCAGGACCCTGGGATCATGACCTGAGCCCAAGGCAGTTGCTTAACCCACTGAGCCACCCAGGCGCCCCTAAAGTGAATTTCTTTTCAATAGCATTAGTTAGGTCCTGCTTTTTTCTTCTATTTAGTTTGCTAGTCTACTTTCATTTGATATTTTTAGTTTTTAATTAATGTTTACATTAAATGTAATTTTTAACATAGTTTGACTTAAATATTCTATTATTTGTTACCTGTTTGTCCTGGCTGTGGTTTGTACCTTTTTTCTTTCTCTGTTGCTTTCATCTTCATTTGAATTAATTGAGGTTTTGTTTTAAAATTTTAACAACACTACTGATTTACCTCTGTTGTTTTATTTTTTAATACAACTTCAAATTTGATATAATTGTCTTATAACAGTATACTTCCACATTCTCCCTCCCAACTCTGTGCATTTGACTTTTATGAATCCATATATACTAAATGATACTTTGTGGTTAGCATAGGATTAAACAATGATCTTTTCAAAAACTTTTTAAGTGATGGGGCAGCTGGGTGGTTCAGTTGGTTAAGTGTCTGCCTTCAGCTCAGGTCATGATCTCAGGGTCCTGGGATCGAGGTCCCAGCCCCCCTTCCCCCATATTTGGCTCCCTGCTCATCGGGGAGCCTGCTTCTCCGTCTCCCTCTGTCCATCCCCCGACTTTTGCTCTCTCTCTCACTCTCTATCTCAAATAAATAACTAAATCTTTTTTTAAAATGTTAAATGAGAGAAAATCAAATATAATTACCATTTTTGGCACTCTTTATTTCTTCCTATATTTAATTTTCCATCTGCCATCATTTTTCTTACTATAAAATTTGTTATCATTTCTTGTAGTGCAAATCTGATGGTAATTCTTTCATTATTTATTTCTCTGAAACAGTCTTTATTTCACTCTAATTTTTTTTTGAACCATAAGTTATTTAAGAATATGTTGTTTTGTAGCTAAATATTTGAATATTGGGGCACCTGGGAGGGCTCAGTCTCTTGAGTATCCAACTCTTGATTTTGGCTTAAGTCATAATCTTACGGTTGTGAGATCAAGCCCCCCACTGGGCTCCATGCTTAAGGCGGAATCTGCTTTAAAGTCTCTTCTCCCTCTCCATCTGCCCTTCCCCCTGCTCTCTATCTCTCTCAAATAATAAATACTTTTTAAAATAATAAATAAAAAAATAAATATCTGAGTTATCTTTATCTTATTGACTTCTAAGTTAATTCCTTTGTGGTCAGATAATATACCTTGTATGACTTAAGTCCTTTTAAGTTATTCAGACTTGTTTTATCATCCAGATGTCATCTATCCTGGTAAATGTTACACAGACACTTGGAATAAACATACATGCTGCTAATGTCATACCATCAGATGAAGAGTTTTATAAATGTCTGTTAGATCACCTTGACTTATGGTGTTGTTCATCATTTCTATCTTTACTTTTTCTGAATACTTGTTCTATCAATTATTGTGATGTGTAATGTGTCTTTTCATTTTTCTCTGGATATTTTTAAGATTTTCTCTTCTTATTAGTTCCTATAATTTGATTATGATGTACCTTGATAGGGTTTTCTTTCTTTTTTTTTTTTTTTTAATTAGAGTTCATTGATCATCTTGGATCTGTGGAATAATTTTGGAATATTTTGGAATACTTTTGGTCATTTTTGTTCAGATATTTTTCTTCCTTCCTCAGTTCTCTCTCGGACATAGTTACGTATATATTACACAACCTGTTGTTAATTTGCACATCACTTCACGTGCTCTTCATTTTTCCAAAAAAGTCTTTTTCTTTCTTTCCATTTCAGTTTCTGTTGCTGTGTCTTCAAGTTCACTGATGTTTTCTTCCTTAGTGTCTAATATGCTATCAATCCTATCCAGTTAGTTTTTCATTTCAGGAATTTCATTTTTCTCATCTCTAGAAGATCTGTTTGGTTCTTTTAATATTTTCCATTTCCCTCCTAATTATGTTTTCCTTTGTGCTTTTGAATGTATGTGTAAGAGCTAAAGTCCTTGTCACTATGCTGTATTCTCTATCATTTATAAGTTTGTGTTTATGACTTTTCCTACTAGTTTGGGTTCTCATATTCCTAATTTTTATATATATCTAGTAATTTTCTCTTAGAGTATATACATTGTGAATTTTATGATGTTGAATTCTGTACTTTGTTGTCTTTCTTTAAAGAGTATTGGACTTTATTTTATTTGTTTTTTTTTTTTTTGAAAGATTTTATTTATTTATTTGACAGACAGAGATCACAGGTAGGCAGAGAGGCAGGCAGAGAGAGAGGAGGAAGCAGGCTCCCTGCTGAGCAGAGAGCCCGACGCAGGGCTCGAACCCAGGACCCCGGGATCATGACCCGAGCCGAAGGCAGAGGCTTTAACCCACTGAGCCACCCAGGCGCCCCAGTATTGGACTTTATTGTAGCAGGGGTTAAATCAACTTGCAAATTCCTTTGACCTTCTTATAGCTTGTTTTTAAGCTTTTTGGAGGTAGATTTAGAGTAGTGTTAGCATACAGATGTAGGTTTATTTTGGCCAAATACTAAGAGGCATAATTTTTCTGGGGTCTCTTTCATATGTCCCCTTTTTAAGAGGTGGATATTCTCCCCTCTAGGAATTGTTTGGTCAAAACTCAAACATCTCTCACCCCTGTGTGAGCAGAGAGAATTGTTCACCTTACAGTTGTCCCCCAGTAGTTCTTGTTTTTTGGATTTTTTCTTTTGTTAGGGGTGTTGAACAGTACTTTTTTGTCTCTCCTCATAGTATTTAGTGAGGTAAAATAAGAATTTGATCTTTATAATTGTAATGAGTAATGCCTACGGGCTGAAAAAAGGTAGAAGTGATATTTGAATATATGAACTGTCATGTGAGATGCATAGGAAAGTATTAACTTATTTATCAAGGAAATTTTAAATGAGTGGCAAAATTTAGTCTATTGAAATTACCAAGGGGCACCTGGGTGGCTCAGTCAGTTAAGCGGCTGCCTTTGGCTCAGGTCATGATCCTGGGATCCTGGAATTGAGCCCCGCATCAGGTTCCTTGCTCAACAGGGAGTCTGCTTCTCTCTCTCTCTCCCTCTGCCCCTCCCCTGCTCGTGCTTTCTCTCCCTCTCAAATAAATAAAATCTTAAAGGAAAAAAAAGAGGCGCCTGGGTGGCTCAGTCGGTTAAGTGGCTGCCTTTGGCTCAGGTCATGATCCCAGGGTCCTGGGATTGAGCCCCACCTGGGGCACCCTGCTCAGCGGGGAGTCTTCTTCTCCCTCTCCCTCTGCCTGCCACTTTGTCTACTTGTGCTCTCTCTGTCTCTGTCTTTTAAATAAATAAAATAAAATCTTTTTAAAAAAATTATCAAATAAAGAAGAATTTCCAAGTGAGAATACCTGATCTTTGAAATGGTCTCTTTCTTCTGCTTCTGGGTAATTACAGTTTTTTTCCCCTTTTTCCTTTACTATTCCTCTTCTGGGTTTGAATTTGTTTGTTTGTTTGTTTTTTCCCCTTTCTGATATTGAGCAGAGAGCCCGATGTGGGGCTCGATCCCAGGACCCTGGGATCATGACCTGAGCCGAAGGCAGAGGCTTTAACCCACTGAGCCACCCAGGCGCCCCTTAAGTAATCTATTTACCCAACGTGGGGCTCAAACTCAAAACCCCAAGATCAAGAGTCATGTGCTCTACCCACTGAGCCAGCCAGGTGCCTCAGTTTATGGAACATTTAGGAAAATTAAAGTACATCCTGCTAGTGGAAGGATAGGGTGTGGGATTGTGTGACTGAATCATGAAAATCTTTCAGGATTTGTGAAGAGCTTTAACTGGAAGACGGGGGTGCCATCAAAAGATTGTGAACAGAAGAGTAGCATGGAAGAGCATTCATTCACCTTGTGGAGAATGGATTGGAGAGGAGCATTGATGGAAACAGGGAGATAGTGGTGGCTCCAAAAGATGCTGAGCCCAGAGAGCCAGCAGGATTTGGTGATGGGTTGGATATGAGAGAATAAGGGAGAAGAAGGAGGCAGAGGTGAACTTCTGGGTTTCTGGCTAAGTTGCTCATAGAAATGGTGGTACTGGGTAAGAAGCAGATTTGTAGAGAACACAAGGGGGAAGAATTTCCTTTCCATTTCTGACATCTTGGGTTTGAGGTTACCCTTGAAACTTAGGTTGAATATTATAGTGTAGAGCAACTCTGTTCAATAGAAGATGATGCAAATCACATGTAATTTTAAATTTTCAAGTAGCCACATTGAAAAAAGTTTAACAGGTGAAATTTCTGTTCATTTGCCTTTTTGTAGTGAGGCTTTGAAGTCCTACACATAGTTTACATTTTACATTTCACAGTGTACCTCACTTTGTACCAGTCATATTTTAAGTGTCTAGTAGCTCTTGTAGGGCAGTGCTGTTCTAGGCCTAACGAGCTCAGTCTAGGCTGTGGATAAGAGAACTGGGAGTCAGTAGGCATATAAGTGATACCTGAAATTATGGGAGTAGGTGAGATCAGCAATATATAGGGTCAAAGGAAGAAAATATTGATATTTAAGGGATAAGCAAAGAAAGAGCAACGAACAAAAGGGAATGAAAAAGATTGCCAATTCTAATACTCATCCGAGAATTCTGTCATGAGCTGCCCAGGTACTTGCCATATCTGGGTAAAATTTGTTAGTTGGAGTGAAAAAGGCAAAGGAATATGTTCCTTTTTCATTTCCCTTAAGTGTACGAGGCTCTGTCTTGAGTTTGTTCAGCAGAAAGCAGCATACCTGGGATGTTTTTGTATTTCCAGACAGAATTTACTTTATTGAATTATGATTTAATGATACAGCTTTAATTTTGTATATTATCATCATATTGAAATATTCCTCAAGTGCATTTCTTATCTTTTGCAAAACTATATATATTGTTGTCTATATATATATAACATGTTTGTTATTACAGATCAATCTCAACGAGGTAGCCTCTTCACTCTCTTTTTGAACAATCCTCTAATGGCCTTCCTATTTGTCTCTGGATTGTCAAGCATGCGCAGAGGCCTATGGGAAAAGTGTCAAGAATATCTTCGAAAAATCAACCGTGATATTGCCCAGCTACTGACCCATTCACGTTCAATAGGTACCCTACTAATATAACTGCACACTTAACATACTATAATGGTTTTATATTATTGAAATTGTTTGAATTTTTAAAGGTATTTGTTGAAGGCAGGAAAGTCGAGAAGGTTTTCCCAAACTTTCTGAGTTTTTCTTTTAAGCATCTTTTTACTATCATCTTTCTCCTCTTTGCAGATCAAGCATTTCTCCAGTTTTTTGGAGATGAGTTTCTTCGCTTGCTTCTCACAAGATTTATCTTTTGTTCAGCCACCATGAGGATGCACAAGATTTTTCGGGTAGGCAAAGAATATTATTAAGGACCAATTTTACAGTTTTATGTATTTTAGGAATCATGTATTATTATATTTTATTAAATATACTATATTAAATAAACTTTGAATAAATCCAAAATAATATTTACAAATTATTATGTAACGTATAAAGATGACCCATATAAGGCACATCTGAATACCAGTTTAAGTAGAACATTTTCAGGGCGCTTGAGTGGCTCATTCATTAAGCATCTGCCTTCAGCTCAGGTCATGATCCTAGGGTCCTGGGATTGAGCCCTGCATGGGCCTCCCTGCTCGGCAGGGAGCCTGCTTCTCCCTTTCTCACTCCCCCTGCTTCTGTTCCCTCTCTCACCGTGTGTCTCTCTCTGTCAAATAAATAAATAAAATCTTAAAAAAAAAAAAAAAGTAGAATATTTTCATTACCTTTTAGGCCTCTCCTGGATCTTCTCTCTGTTTCAAATGAAATTAAAATCCTTAATTTTTTAATTATCACTTGTTTTTCTTTATAGTTTTGTTACATGTATTTCTATTCCTACACAACATGTTGATGGATCCATATTACATCTGTTCTTCTACAGCTTGCTTATTTTTACCTACTATTATATTCCTGAGATTGAGCCAAGGTAATGACAACTGTAGCTTTCATCCATTTGTTTTCACTGTGCTCTAGGATTCCATTGTTTGACTGTATTTCAAAAATTTCTTTTCCATTCTACTGATAATGGACATTTCTGTTGTTCCCATTATTTTATTATTACAAACAATGCCACTGTGAAATCTCCTATCAGTTACCTGGTGCACATTTATAAGATTTTCTGTAGTGGAATGCGAAGTCAGATTATATAAGCATCTTTAACTTGTAATGCCAGATGTTTTGCACAGTACTTGTATCAGTTCACACTCACTAGCAGCATGTAAGACTTATTTTTGCTCTAATCTCACCAGCACTTGTTGCAGTCTTATTTTATATCATGTAAGTCTAATGGGTATAAAATAGTAGTTCATTGTGGTTTTAATTTTTATTTCTGAGGTTGCTTTTAGGTTGAGCAATTTTTCATGTCTTATTCTGTGTTCCTCTTTGTGAAGAGTGTGTTCAAATCTTTTGTCTATTTTTCTTTTAAGTGATTTTTTTTTCTGTGAATTCATATAACTACGCACCACTGTTGAAGTTTTAAAAATTTTAGCCATACATTTTTCATTTCTATAAGTAACATTTGGTTCTTTTTCAAATATGCCTGAGCATTTTTTAAAGATTTCATTTATTTATTTGAGAGAGAGTGTGTGTGTGAATGGGGAGAGGAGGAGAGGGAAACAGAAGGAGAGAGAATCTCCAGGAGACTCTGCATTGAATGTGGAGCCTGATGCAGGGCTTGGTCTCACGGCCCTGAGATCATGACCTGAGTGGAAACCAAGAATTGAATGCGTAACTGACTAAGCCACCCAGGCACCCACATGCCTGAACATTTTTAAGTCTCTTGCAACTTTTAGTTTAAAAATAAGACTTTTGGGGGCGCCTGGGTGGCTCAGTGGGTTAAAGCCTCTGCCTTCGGCTCAGGTCATGATCCCGGTGTCCTGGGATTGAGCCCCACATCAGGCTCTCTCCTCTGCGGGGAGCCTGCTTCCACCTCTCTCTCTATCTGTCTGCCTCTCTGCCTACTTGTGATCTCTGTCTGTCAAATAAATAAATAAAATCTAAAAAAAAAAAAAAAAAGACTTTTTTCCATTTTATTATGGTAACTTTAAATATGAAAGAATTGTACAGTGAATATCCATATATACACTAGCTAGATTCTGCAGCTAATATTTTGATATATTTGCTTTGGTATGTTTGTCCATTTACCCATTCCTCTTTCCATTCGACAGTTTATTTCATTTTGTGATGCATTTTGAAATAAATGGTAGATATCAATAGATTTTACCCCTCAACACTTCATTATACATAAAAATAACTACACACACACACAACACACTTTTTAAAATGTAAGTTCATGTACAGTAAATTGCATGAAACTAACATGCGCCATTAGGTGAGTTTTGACAAATACATACACCTGTGTAACTCAAACCAATCAGGTTATACAACATAACATCATTCCAAAAAATTCTCTCTACACCCTTTTCCAGTCAGTCCAGTACCCATTACCCCAGAGGTAATGCTATTTTTATTATTTTCACTATAGCTTAGTTTTACCTATTCATGAACTTGAATTATACAATATGTACTCCTTTGTGTAAAGCTTCTTTGACTAAGCATGTTGTTCTGAGATTCATCCATGTTTCATATAGAAGTAGCTCATTCCTCATTATTACTGAATAATAGTAAGTAGTAGTCCATTGACTGAATATATCACAGTTTATTTAGGTCTTCTCCTTTTGATGAACTCCTGGGCAGTTTTAAATTTTTGACTGCTGTAAATAAAGTGGCTGTGAACATTCTTGTACAAGTCTGTTCAGACATATGTTTTTCTTGGTCATAGGGTAGGTATGTGTTTAGTTTTATTAGAAACTGCCAGAATGGGGTGCCTGGGTGGCTCAGTGGGTTAAAGCTTCTGCCTTCGGCTCAGGTCATGATCCCAGTGTCCTGGGATCGAGCCCCACATTGGGCTCTCTGCTCACCAGGAAGCCTGCTTCCCCCTCTCTCTGCCTGCCTCTCTGCCTACTTGTGATCTCTGTCTATCAAATAAATAAATAAAATATTAAAAAACAAAAAAGAAACTGCCAGAGTTTTCTCAGAGTATTTGTTGTACCATTTTATGTTTCCAGCAACAGTGTATCAAAGTTTCTCTGTATCCTTGCCAACATTTGGTGTTTTAAATTTCAACCATCTTCGTGAATATTTTTTTTAAGATTTCATTTATTTATTTAAGAGGGAGAATGAGCATGAGCAGGGGGAGGGGCAGAGGGAGAACCAGACTCCTTGCTGAGCAGGGAACCCAACATGGGGCTCAATCCCAGGACCCTGGGATCACAACCCAAGCCAAAAGCAGATGTCCAACTGGCTGAGCTACCAGATGCCCCCATCGTTGTGAATTTAAAGTGGTATCTCATTGTAGTTTCAATTTGCATTTCACTGAATGATGTGATGTTAGACATCTTTTCATGTGCTTCTCAGCTATATATTTTTTGCATTCTGTGGCTTTTTTCTTTAATAGTGACTTTTCTTAACAATGGCTTTTAAATTTTGGATGAAGTTCCAACTAACCAATTTTTTTGTTTTGTGGTTTGTGTTTTATCCAAAAATGTATCATTGAAATGGTTATCCTTTTCTCATTGAATTACTTTTGTAACAATTTTGAAAATCTGTCAACCATATATGTATAGAGATATTTCTAGACTCTAAATTCTGTTCCATTGATAAGTGGCATTTTTCTACAACACACTACTGCCTTGATTATTCCAGGTTTTTAAAAAATTAATTATTCCAGTTTTATAGTAAGTCTTAATATCCTGTAGTGTGAGTCCCCCTAAAATTTAAGTGTTTTAGTTATTCTAGGTCCTTTCTGTGTGAAATTTAGCAGCAGCTTCGCATTTTGATTGGGATTGCATTTAATCTATGTAACCAATCTGTGGAGAATTTTATATATATATATATATATATATATACTTTTTTTTTTTTTTGGTTAAGATTTTATTCATTTATTTGACAGAGAGAGATCACAAGTAGGCAGAGAGGCAGGTGGGGGCGGTGGGGGGGAAGCAGGCTCCCCGCCGAGCAGAGAGCCCGATGTGGGGCTCGATCCCAGGACCTTGAGATCATGACCTGAGCCGAAGGCAGAGGCTTAACCCACTGAGCCACCCAGGTGCCCTGAGAATTATATTTTAATAAGATTGAGTTAATCAATGACTGTGGTTTATTTCCCCATTTATTTAGGTCTTCAGTTTCTCTCAGCAGTGTTTTGTGAGTCTCATCTTATAGGTGTATCTTAATAAGTTTATTCCAGAGTATTTCAGGTTTAGAGGACCCTGGGTTCATGACCTGAGCCGAAGGCAGACACTTAACCCACTGAGCCACCCAGGCACCCCAAGGGATTTAATTTTCTATTCTCATAATGTCTTTGTGTGGTTTTGTTATCAGAGTATTGCTGACTTCATAAATTGAGTTGAGGTGTGTTTCATTCTTTTCTAATTCTTAAAGTTTCTTTAGGATTCGTATTATTTCTTCCTTGAAAGGTTGATAGCATTCACTAGTGAAGCCATCTGGATCTGGAGTTTTCCTTTTTGGAAGTTTTAAAATTTTGAATTCAATTTTAAAGGCTTTTAATGTTTTCTGTTTCTTAATTTTGATCATTCACCTTACAATTTCATTTGTCTAATTTATTGCAAAGCATTGTTCATGATATCCCATTATCCTTTTAATCCGTATAGGCTCTCTAGTGATCTTTCATCCTCATATTGGTAATATTTTCTGTCTTGTTTTTTCTTTTTCAGTCTAGGTAAAAGTTTGTTAATCCTAGTGATCTTTCTAAATAAACATTTTGCGTTCATTGACTTTTTTTTTTTACTGCTATGCATCTTTTTATAATCTATTTCCATATATACTTTATTGTTTTTCTTCTTTTTAATTACAGTTTACTTTTATTTTTATTTTTATTTATTTTTTTTAAAGATTTATCCATTTATTTGACAGAGATCACAGGTAGGCAAAGAGGCAGGCAGATAGAGAGGGGGGAAGCAGGCTTCCTGCTGAGCAGAGAGCCCGATGTGGGGCTCGATCCCAGAACCCTGGGATCTCGACCTGAGCTGAAGGTAGAGGCCCCAACCCACTGAGCAACCCAGGTGCCCCTACAGTTTACTTTTAAATAACACACGTTTGAACATGGAGGTCTACTTACCTGTGAATTTTTTTTATATAGTATAGTACTATAAATGTATATTCTCTTCCTGTTGATTTTCTTAACATTTGCTTTTCTCTAGTTTACTTTATTGTAAGACTATAGTACATAATACAAATACATATAAAATATATGTTAATTGGCTCTTTATGTTATCAGTAATGCTTTCCAGTCAATAGTAAGCTCTTAGTTAATTTTGGGGAGTCTAAAGTTATATATGGATTTTTTTAAAGATTTTATTTTTAAGTAATCTGCACATTCAACACGTATAGAGATTACAGCCCCAAGATCAAGAATTGCATGGTCCACTGACTGAGCCAGCCAGGCGCCCCATAAAATTATATATGGGTTTTCACCTGTGCTGGGGTCGACACTCCAAACCCCTCTCCCTGCATTGTTGAAGAGTCAACTGTTCTTTGATTTTAATTTGCTTTTTTAAAAAATTTCTAAATTTTAAAGCTTAGACCTAAAATCTTTTTTCTCTTCTAACATAAGCACTTTTAAGCACTGCCTTAGTTGTGATTTAAATAATTTGAAATTTACTTAAGATTTTCCCTCTTCTCCTCCCCAACCTCATGCTCTCTCCTTTCTCTTTGTTTAAAAAATAAAAAAATGGATTTATGTATAAATGTCAGTTTGTTCAATTTGTTACTGAACTATTTTAAAGTGTTCTTTTTTTTTTTTTTTAAGATTTTGTTTATTTAACAGTGAGAGAGAGAGAGGGCACAAACAGGGGGAGTGGCAGGCAAAGGGAGAGAGAGAAGCAGGCTTTCCACCAACAGGGAACGCAATATGGGGCTTGATTCCAGGACCTTAGCCTAAGACAGATGCTTAAATGGCTGAGCCACTCAGGTGCTCTTGAACAGTGTTGTTTAAGTCTTCTGTATTCTTACTGATTTTCTGTCTGCTTGTTCTACCCCTGACAGAGGACTGTCTATACCTATAATTATAGGGGTGCCTGGGTGGCTCAGTGGGTTAAAAGCCTTTGCCTTCAGCTCAGGTCATGATCCCAGGGTCCTGGGATCGATCCCCGAATCCAGCTCTCTGCTCGGCGGGGAGCCTGCTTCCTCCTCTCTCTCTCTGCCTGCCTCTCTGCCTACTTGTGATCTCTATAAGTCAAATAAATAAATAAATAAATAAAATTAAATAAATAAAAAAAAATAAAATAAAATAAGTCAACCTAAAATTATAATTGTGAATTGGTTCATTTCTCATTTCAGTTGTTTTTCCTTTTTGCAACTTGAAGCTGTTATTGAGTTCACACATACTTAGGGTTGTTATATCTTGTTGAAATTACCCATTCATTTATGAAATGTCTATTATGTGTGGCAATATTCCTTGATCTGCAATCTATTTGACTGATGTTAATATAACCATACCTGTTTTCTTCTAGTTTGTGTTTGCATGGCAAATCTGTTTTCATCCTTCCACCTTTAACCTATGGCTCTCCTTATACTTAAAGTGGATTTCTTTTCTTTTTTCAAGATTTTACTTATTTATTTGAGAGAGTGAGCAAGAAAGAGAACACAAGCCGGGGGGCTGGAGGTGGGGTGGGTGAGATGCAAAGAGGCAGAGAGAGAAGCAGACTCCCTGCTGAGCAGAGAGCTCAACCCCAGGACCCTGGGATCATGACCTGAGCCCAAGGCAGTTGCTTAACCCACTGAGCCACCCAGGCGCCCCTAAAGTGAATTTCTTTTCAATAGCATTAGTTAGGTCCTGCTTTTTTCTTCTATTTAGTTTGCTAGTCTACTTTCATTTGATATTTTTAGTTTTTAATTAATGTTTACATTAAATGTAATTTTTAACATAGTTTGACTTAAATATTCTATTATTTGTTACCTGTTTGTCCTGGCTGTGGTTTGTACCTTTTTTCTTTCTCTGTTGCTTTCATCTTCATTTGAATTAATTGAGGTTTTGTTTTAAAATTTTAACAACACTACTGATTTACCTCTGTTGTTTTATTTTTTAATACAACTTCAAATTTGATATAATTGTCTTATAACAGTATACTTCCACATTCTCCCTCCCAACTCTGTGCATTTGACTTTTATGAATCCATATATACTAAATGATACTTTGTGGTTAGCATAGGATTAAACAATGATCTTTTCAAAAACTTTTTAAGTGATGGGGCAGCTGGGTGGTTCAGTTGGTTAAGTGTCTGCCTTCAGCTCAGGTCATGATCTCAGGGTCCTGGGATCGAGGTCCCAGCCCCCCTTCCCCCATATTTGGCTCCCTGCTCATCGGGGAGCCTGCTTCTCCGTCTCCCTCTGTCCATCCCCCGACTTTTGCTCTCTCTCTCACTCTCTATCTCAAATAAATAACTAAATCTTTTTTTAAAATGTTAAATGAGAGAAAATCAAATATAATTACCATTTTTGGCACTCTTTATTTCTTCCTATATTTAATTTTCCATCTGCCATCATTTTTCTTACTATAAAATTTGTTATCATTTCTTGTAGTGCAAATCTGATGGTAATTCTTTCATTATTTATTTCTCTGAAACAGTCTTTATTTCACTCTAATTTTTTTTTGAACCATAAGTTATTTAAGAATATGTTGTTTTGTAGCTAAATATTTGAATATTGGGGCACCTGGAAGGGCTCAGTCTCTTGAGTATCCAACTCTTGATTTTGGCTTAGGTCATAATCTTACGGTTGTGAGATCAAGCCCCCCACTGGGCTCCATGCTTAAGGCGGAATCTGCTTTAAAGTCTCTTCTCCCTCTCCATCTGCCCTTCCCCCTGCTCTCTATCTCTCTCAAATAATAAATACTTTTTAAAATAATAAATAAAAAAATAAATATCTGAGTTATCTTTATCTTATTGACTTCTAAGTTAATTCCTTTGTGGTCAGATAATATACCTTGTATGACTTAAGTCCTTTTAAGTTATTCAGACTTGTTTTATCATCCAGATGTCATCTATCCTGGTAAATGTTACACAGACACTTGGAATAAACATACATGCTGCTAATGTCATACCATCAGATGAAGAGTTTTATAAATGTCTGTTAGATCACCTTGACTTATGGTGTTGTTCATCATTTCTATCTTTACTTTTTCTGAATACTTGTTCTATCAATTATTGTGATGTGTAATGTGTCTTTTCATTTTTCTCTGGATATTTTTAAGATTTTCTCTTCTTATTAGTTCCTATAATTTGATTATGATGTACCTTGATAGGGTTTTCTTTCTTTTTTTTTTTTTTTAATTAGAGTTCATTGATCATCTTGGATCTGTGGAATAATTTTGGAATATTTTGGAATACTTTTGGTCATTTTTGTTCAGATATTTTTCTTCCTTCCTCAGTTCTCTCTCGGACATAGTTACGTATATATTACACAACCTGTTGTTAATTTGCACATCACTTCACGTGCTCTTCATTTTTCCAAAAAAGTCTTTTTCTTTCTTTCCATTTCAGTTTCTGTTGCTGTGTCTTCAAGTTCACTGATGTTTTCTTCCTTAGTGTCTAATATGCTATCAATCCTATCCAGTTAGTTTTTCATTTCAGGAATTTCATTTTTCTCATCTCTAGAAGATCTGTTTGGTTCTTTTAATATTTTCCATTTCCCTCCTAATTATGTTTTCCTTTGTGCTTTTGAATGTATGTGTAAGAGCTAAAGTCCTTGTCACTATGCTGTATTCTCTATCATTTATAAGTTTGTGTTTATGACTTTTCCTACTAGTTTGGGTTCTCATATTCCTAATTTTTATATATATCTAGTAATTTTCTCTTAGAGTATATACATTGTGAATTTTATGATGTTGAATTCTGTACTTTGTTGTCTTTCTTTAAAGAGTATTGGACTTTATTTTATTTGTTTTTTTTTTTTTGAAAGATTTTATTTATTTATTTGACAGACAGAGATCACAGGTAGGCAGAGAGGCAGGCAGAGAGAGAGGAGGAAGCAGGCTCCCTGCTGAGCAGAGAGCCCGACGCAGGGCTCGAACCCAGGACCCCGGGATCATGACCCGAGCCGAAGGCAGAGGCTTTAACCCACTGAGCCACCCAGGCGCCCCAGTATTGGACTTTATTGTAGCAGGGGTTAAATCAACTTGCAAATTCCTTTGACCTTCTTATAGCTTGTTTTTAAGCTTTTTGGAGGTAGATTTAGAGTAGTGTTAGCATACAGATGTAGGTTTATTTTGGCCAAATACTAAGAGGCATAATTTTTCTGGGGTCTCTTTCATATGTCCCCTTTTTAAGAGGTGGATATTCTCCCCTCTAGGAATTGTTTGGTCAAAACTCAAACATCTCTCACCCCTGTGTGAGCAGAGAGAATTGTTCACCTTACAGTTGTCCCCCAGTAGTTCTTGTTTTTTGGATTTTTTCTTTTGTTAGGGGTGTTGAACAGTACTTTTTTGTCTCTCCTCATAGTATTTAGTGAGGTAAAATAAGAATTTGATCTTTATAATTGTAATGAGTAATGCCTACGGGCTGAAAAAAGGTAGAAGTGATATTTGAATATATGAACTGTCATGTGAGATGCATAGGAAAGTATTAACTTATTTATCAAGGAAATTTTAAATGAGTGGCAAAATTTAGTCTATTGAAATTACCAAGGGGCACCTGGGTGGCTCAGTCAGTTAAGCGGCTGCCTTTGGCTCAGGTCATGATCCTGGGATCCTGGAATTGAGCCCCGCATCAGGTTCCTTGCTCAACAGGGAGTCTGCTTCTCTCTCTCTCTCCCTCTGCCCCTCCCCTGCTCGTGCTTTCTCTCCCTCTCAAATAAATAAAATCTTAAAGGAAAAAAAAGAGGCGCCTGGGTGGCTCAGTCGGTTAAGTGGCTGCCTTTGGCTCAGGTCATGATCCCAGGGTCCTGGGATTGAGCCCCACCTGGGGCACCCTGCTCAGCGGGGAGTCTTCTTCTCCCTCTCCCTCTGCCTGCCACTTTGTCTACTTGTGCTCTCTCTGTCTCTGTCTTTTAAATAAATAAAATAAAATCTTTTTAAAAAAATTATCAAATAAAGAAGAATTTCCAAGTGAGAATACCTGATCTTTGAAATGGTCTCTTTCTTCTGCTTCTGGGTAATTACAGTTTTTTTCCCCTTTTTCCTTTACTATTCCTCTTCTGGGTTTGAATTTGTTTGTTTGTTTGTTTTTTCCCCTTTCTGATATTTCTTCTTCTTCTTCTTCTTCTTCTTCTTCTTCTTCTTCTTCTTCTTCTTCTTCTTCTTCTTCTTCTTCGGGACTCTTTTTTCATTCTGCTAATATTCTTAGAAATCTTAGCCATTTTCTCAACTTTAATATTTCTCTCCATGCATATTATATCCATCTTTACATATACTGCCTAGACCTGTCTTCTGAGATAGACCTGAATTCTCAAATTCCTTTAGAGGGGCAGTTCTGTTTGTATTACAGTATTACTTCAGATAAAATATACCTAAAACCTAAAGCTTTATACTCTCTCAAAATATTTTCTTCTTTTACTTCTCTTCTTCTCTCAAATGGCTCCCAGAACTTTTCTTATGTCATTTGTTCCTAAAATCTTACAGTCATCTTTGAAACCTCTCATCCTATAATTAATTGCCCAGGCTCATTAATTTTTAAAAATATTTTGTTTATTAGAGAGAGAGAGAGGATGAGCAGTGGAGAGGGGTAGAGGGAGAGAGAGAGAGCAAGAGGGAGGGAGAAGCAGACTCCCCACTGAGCAGGGATCCCGAAGAGGACTCAATCCCAGGACCTGGAAATCATGACCTGAGCCAAAGGCGGTTGCTTAACTGACTGAGCCAATCAGGCACCCCACCCAAGGCTCATTAATTTGACTTTTTCAGTGCTTCTCATATCTTTCCTCTCATTTTTTTAATAAGATTTTTTTAAAGATTTTATTTATTTATTTGAGAGAGAGAGCTTGAGTGGGGGAGGGTCAGAGGGTAAAGCAGACTCCCTGCTAAACAGGGAGCCTGACTTGGGACTTAATCCCGGAACTCCAGGATCATGACCTGAGCTGAAGGCAGTTGCTCAACCAACTGAGCCACACAGGCAGCCCCGTCTTCCCTCTTTTTTAATTTCTGCTGCAACATGTATTTATTCATTCATTTAGCAAATACTTGTTGAATTTACACATATGCTAGGACTTTTCCCCTAAGAAGTTGGAATTGTATGATTTCTACAGTATAGCAGAGTACTCAAAAATGGTAAGACCCAATAAATACTTGTAAAATGACTCACTGAGTGAATATATTAGGTTGAACCATGTGAAACTGGAATTTTTTAAGGTCAAAGTAGTTAAATGTCAGTAATTTCCTATGTTCAACAAGTATACTGCTATTAAGAGTCATACTAATATGCAGAGAAATACATATTAAGTTATTCCTACTATTGTTAATGTTAACAGTAATATTATTAATGTTGTATATAATTTCTTTCATTAAACTATAAAAGTTGACTTTTCTCTCCTTTGCCTACCAGGAAACACGAAACTATCCAGAATCATATCCACAACTGCCAAGGGATGAAACAGTGGAGAACCCTCATCTCCAGAAGCACATTCTGGAATTAGCATCCATTCTGGATGTTCGAAACGTGTTCCTCGAGAGTACCATAGATGACTATTAAAACAAAATCCTCTTGTTGAAACAATTTTTCATTTGCCACAGATTTTACATGGTGCAGTTTTCTAATGTGATGACCAAGACACATAGTGGTGTTACTTAGTTTTAATTTTTTAATTTAAGGCCACCATTTTAAAAACAAACTGAAAAAATTGTTCAAACTTTTAGGGTAACTGTTTTAAAATACAGTCTTTCAAGTCTTTTAAAAAACTCAATTAATCTTGGAATTTTTACTTTTTGGTTTTGAGGTATGGCTACTTACCTCCAGCATCTGTCCCTACACACAAATAGTCACTGTTCTCACCCTCAGAAGAGTAAATCATTTATTTTTATATAATGAGGAAAATCCAGCTCTTATACTTGGACCTTAAATGTGTGGATTTAAAAAAAAATGTGTGGATTTAGAAAATTTATCATTGTTCACAAAGATGAAACTAGCCAGCATGGACTATTAAAAATCAAGAACAGGCTTTCCATAATATTTCTTTTCATTCCAGCTTAGTAGGTAGACAAATGTGTGATCCTTTGAAGCATAATCAAGACATTTTTTAAAATCATTTAACTCATTAAATACTGTCATAATTTCAGAAAATGTATAGGATTGGTTTGCATTTGAAAGTTAAATCTTTAATTGAAGTCTTAAGATGATAAATACCACTTGGAATGTGTGAGCCCTGTGTTATCATGAGATATGCTGGCATAATTTGCTTTCTTTATAATCTGAATGCTGGAAATGAAAAAAAAAAGACTTTTAAGTATTTCGGTCAAAAAATCAGATTGTTGCTTTCATAATACAATGTTTCCACAAGGAATTCTATTTAAACTCTTAATTCATGATACCAAGTTTGAAGACTATCCAGCTTGAAGGCTGTGGCATATAGTACAGAGGTTATCATCTTTTTGTCTAGTTCACGTTTATGAGATGTCAAAGTCAGAGATGTTATTAATTTTAGTCAGGGGTAACTGAATTGTTATTTAACCTAAAATGGAAGTAACTTTTACATTGACAATTTGGAAATAAGATTTTTTTTAACTCCTTATATTTAACATTTTATATTCATGCACAAGTTTTTTTTTTTATTATTTTAAATAGGACTCCGTATATAATACAAAGTTTTTTTGTGTTTTTCTTCTCTGTCATCCGCTTCATAATTTCATAAGCATTTGTTATGATGCTTTGGGTTTTTCCCTCTTCTTTAGACTCCAAGGCATTCAAGTTCAGAAATCTATGAACCAAAAGCCCTTCTACCTAATACTCTGTACAGGCTCACATTCTACCTCTGGCGGTCCCAGGGGAAATAAGGTGATTGCTTTTGGTGCCTCTTTCCTGTGTCCATAGGGAAATTTTACTGTAACATTTTTACTTTGGTTTTCATTTCGGGCAGAGGGTATTATTTGGGTCTAAGTTATTCATATACCTGTTCCAATTTGCTGATTTTTCATCTGAAGTCTTGAAATTACTGTTCTTGGATTTAGGGGACTTCGTGGCATTTCATTCATTCATTTCTTCATTGTTTTTGTTTGTTCTTTTAAACATTATTTCAGAAAGCTTTTTAAGACTTGTCCTGGAGAGAGATTTTTTTTTGCCTGATGGGTTTTTCTTTATCAGATAAAGACTGCTTTTCTTTTTTTTGATATCTTTATAAACTTAATGGCTTTCCTTTCATAACCGCGTTCACCAGGGTTACAGCAGTAGGCTGACCTCTTGTTTCAGTCCCCTTGAATTTCTCTGCCAGTAATGTACCTGACCTCACGTATTTTCCTCTCCCCTGATGCTTAAAATAATATTTATCTTCCTGAGCTTTATTCTCACCTGTTTAGCATAAAGAACACTGGTCTGAGAACTAGGAGACCTGAGTTGTAATTCTGCCTTTCTTGGTAACTAGCTTTATGCCCTTTGACAAGTGTCTTCATGTTTCTGTTTTATTATATTCTCATCTGTAGAATGAAGGCATTAGCCCAAGATCCTGTCCAATTGTATGGTTCTATAATTGCAATCTTAATTTCCCACCCCCTGCCACCTGGAAAACCAGTTCCCCTGAGTTTAGCATAGACGTTTTCTTTTCTAAGTCATATTTAATTTGTTTTTGTCCACAAATATATCGGAGTCTCAGTTATTTAGAAGCTAATCAGGTGAAGAAATTCGAGCTTTTGTGATTAGAAACGTGTTTGTACAAGAACAAGGGGTCTTAGAAATCACAAGGAGGGTTTAGATGATGACATTGTTCCCTGAGCTGATAGTAGTATAATTACTTATTGGTAGTTAAAAATCTAAAGTGAGCCAAAGCGATCTTGAATCTTTAAGAAAGGAAAACTGTGCTAGAAAATTCCAAACCATTGTTTCATTCATGCCTTCAGAATGCGCACTGAACAACTATACTCCAGATTTTGTTCCAGGCATTGGGAAAGCAAATGAATCAGATGTAAAAATCCTTGTCTTTATGAAGTTTATATTTTAGTAGGAGGAGTCAGGCCATAAGCATAATAAGAAAATTTATGTTAGAGAGTTGTAAGTTGTATGAAGAAAGTTTAGAACATGGTAAGGGAAATGTTTTCATTGTTTTGGGGTGAAGAACAGTGTGTAAGTGAGTGATCAGGGTAGGCCTTACTAAGAAGACTACATTTGTGCAAACACTTCATGTTTCTTTCTTTTCTTTTTTTTTTTTTACTTTTTGTTATGAAAATTTTAAGCATGTGTAGCATTTAATGAACTATCTTGTATTCATCACCAAGTTTCTACATTTTAAGACATTACTTTAAGCAAGAACGAAGACATGTAAAAGGACAATCACTCATGGGTATTAGCAAAGAAT
Organism: Enhydra lutris kenyoni; assembly: GCF_002288905.1. Lineage (NCBI taxonomy): Eukaryota > Metazoa > Chordata > Mammalia > Carnivora > Mustelidae > Enhydra > Enhydra lutris. Next base: position 30,118,451 of record NW_019154097.1, on the reverse strand, counting down.
CTCTTTTTTCAGTGCATACCACTCTTCTTTATATATGTAAAAATATTAAGCCCCTTATTTATTTAATTTTAGAATTCATAGAAATTTAAACATTGGAACTAAAAACAAAGCAAAGCAACGGGGAAAAGCACTTATTTGTTTTCAAATTGCACAACCTCCCCCTGGAGATTCTGATACAGTCTCTCGCCTCCCTTAAGAATCACTGCAAACAGAACAAGGTATAGGATTGCAAGAAGTCCCTTACACACAAAACACTGTTAAGCACAATGGAATTATTTTCTCTTTGTTCACCCGTGTATTTCTGAATTTGGTAAAGCAACTATTTTCCCTGTTTCTCAGAAGAGAAAGCTCAGACCCCAAAACACTACATTTATTCATAGTGGCAGAGCTAGAACTAAAACTCACATCTCCTAACCTCAGCCCAGTCTTTCTGGTAGCTCAGGTTGCTTTCTATAATGAACAGGAAAGAAATAATTAGAGATTTCTATTTTGGCACAAAAGGTTAGGGTATTTTTAAAGTAGATCAAATATTGAAACCAGGAAATCAGTCAGCCCAGCAAATTTTTATTTATTAATTTTAAGAAATCCCCGAGTCAGACAATTTAACCTTTATTCCAGCCAGGATATATTTTTTGTATATGTGTGTGTGTTTTCCTCTTAGGAAGTGGTGCTCTCAAAACCCCTCAAAGCACAGAGAATTTATTGTACCCTTTATATTTTTACCAAGTTGAAGTGTTTTGAAATTATAAAAGCAAAGTGCAATCTAGTCATGACTGAAATTTTCCTGATACAGGAACTGGGTTTATTTTTTCTTTACTTGTGGCTACTGCTCTTTATTTCTTCTTGTAATAGAATTCGCTGAAATAGATTAGGTGGCAGTTGTACTGAATTCCATTGAGGAAAACAGAAAAGCATCCAATCTGATTTATATGTCAATTTGTGGTGCTTTCTTTAGCATTCTTCTCCCAAGTTTAATCTCTGACCTGTGTGACTTCGTAACTTTCTGTCTCTTAAAAGGGGTTTGGACTCAGTTGAAAGATCTTGTACTTAGTTATCCATGAAGTCTTGTAATCAGCCTGATATATAGAGAACAATCTGGACTGGAAATAGAGTAAGGTGCCAAGGGTCAGCAATTGTGGCTACTGCCAATGATTCAGAACCACCTCCCTACCCTAAGTGAGTAAAGAGATCTGATATGAATATGAATGGTATGAATCTCCGGTGATATTTTAGATGTATGTGTTCCTGTGTGTGTTTGGAGAGTATAAAGGGTATTTACACGGAGGGCTCTTTTGTTGACCTTATTTATTTGAAAATCTTATTTTATTTGTGATCGCATGTGTATATTTTTGTGATGCTAAATGCAATCTCTGTGTATACTTCTTTTGTAAATATGTACATATTTGTAAACATATTGGTATGCAGTATGTGTATATTATATACCCATACCTATTGTGGGCTGAATTTATTTGAGTTCTGTGAGGACATCATGGCGGCATTGGCCGTGCAGCTGTAATTAGGTTGTGGCTGTGTCTCATTCATGAGCCTCTATTCTGAGGGGCTTGTGTTTGGGAAAAATTGGCTAATTTGGAGTTGGAATTAGGATGTGAAAATATTAACAGAAAGCAGGATATTCTTAGCTTTAAAATCATCTGCCAATTTCCAAGTAAATGGACGAGAAATTAGTGATATAAGCCTGAAAACCCTTAGTGTGTGAGACTGGGACACCAGCAGGTTCTTAAGGTCTGTTAGTCCTTTATTTTCTTGACCCTTAGTTGAGTAGTAGTATTGAGTAGTATTTATACTGAGAACTAAGGGGCTGTGGACAAAGTTACTTTGATCACATTTCAAAACAGATAGGAAAATGTCCATTAAATAGAGAAATCTGTTGGTAGTTGCCATGTCAATACCTGATACTAAGTTTTAATTTTGGAACAGTGTTTTTCACCGATGTGTCTCGTTTTATAGCTGTCTCTGTGAGGCAGGAAAAGGGGCATTAGCTAGAGGAAAGCTGTACCTAGGTGGAGTCAGATTTAATAAGGAAGAGGAGATGATTAATCTGTATATTTGCAGCCGCTGTGATTAATTTAGTCCTGCCTTGGCGTTTCAGACTACAGATTTTTCTTATTGGAGTCGCATATCAAAGATGAGTAGGCTCATCTGAGGAAATGCTTCTAGTGAATAAAATGCCTCCAGTTGCATTTCTTTGTCTCTATGAGACCACTTGTGTTCTGCAAATTGATGATATATTCACACATGAAATAGAATTCTTGATATTAGGTGCATGGCGTGCTATCAAGTCTGGGCCTCCGAACCTCTACCAAGGATGATGGGCGGGGGAGGATATTCTCTTAGAGGACAGTGACTATGTGCAGTGCCAGTGTATGTACACGGACTATCTCAGAGTCTCAGTGTTTGGTTACTCCTGTTTCCACCTGGCACGTGTATTTGCACGGACAAGGGTAGGAGATGTATAGTAAACGCTTGAACACATTCACGAAAAAATTAAGTAGAGGTTATTTTTGCATGATAAAATATAACTGCAAAACAACTGTTTACCCCCTTATTTTTCAGACGATTACATCTGTGTGATAGAATATTAAATTAGTCAGAAGTCGGTTTTACCACCCAACAAATGTTTATTTGCCTCTTCATTGTATTTTTAATAAGAAGCCAGCTATTCATAACACCTCTCAGTTACAGTATTAAATTTTTTAAAAAGTTGTAATTGCCTTTTTGGTAAGTAAATATGAAAATTTGGTAATGTACTATTTCTGAAAAATCAGTGGAAATGTCCGTAGTATCTGACATTCTGTTGTTTTAGTAACCAAATCATTCATTGCCATCGGAGAGTAGCACAGCAGATGTTATGCTATTTAAAATTCATAGTACTGACTCAGGCTCAGTATGGACATTAGTTGGAGGAAAGGAGCAGCAGTAAGAAGTGAGATTGACATTGTGAATATGACTTCTGTTTTTAACAGTTGCAAAGCCAGTTACTTTGCCGTTAAATGAGGTAAGAATTGCTTAGAAAACCAAACCTTTCCCCCATTCTGTACTTTATTTCTGTTTGTGCTGCACCTCCCAGTCGTTCCTGAATACTGTGACCCCTTTACCTTACAATAAATAAATAAATAAATAAGGCAATTCATCTTCCTCAAACTAAAATTTCAGAACATGGTATTACACTGTGTTCCAGCTTCACTGAGTTTTTGAACAGAAACTTATTAAGCATACCTTGTGTTTAAGGAAAAATAATTGATGTGTGAATGGACTCAATCACCTATTAAAGGGAAGGGTGTCAGGTTAATGTAGGGGGACATACCCTTAAATTGGGTAAAGATAAATGTATTAAATTAAGTGTAACTGACTTGTTGGTGCCATAGAAACATTTCCTTTGGAAGTCTGTAAATATGAAATGTTTTCTTAAGCTAAAATTGGTATTTTTCACTTATTAGTTTGGTGTAACTTTTGAGAATTCCATTTCTGTGTAATATTGTTAATCACGGAAGCACCATTTTTTAATTTCAAAAATATTTTTGTTAATTTCTTTCATGTTTTCTTTAAACATTATTTCTTATCAAACTACTCTAAGCAGTGTGATTTTTTTTTAAGCAGTGTGAATTTTTAGAAACATTTGAACAGTAGATTCAGTTTTTTGCTTTTTTTTTTTTTAAGATTTTATTTATTTATTTGACAGAGATCACAAATAGGCAGAGAGGCAGGCGTGGGGGTGGGAGGGGGGAAGCAGGCTCCCCGCTGGGCGAGAGCCTGATGCAGGCCTCCATCCCGGGACCTGGGATCTGAGACCATGACCGGAGCCGAAGGCAGAGGCTTAACCCACTGAGCCACCCAGGCGCCCCTAGATTCAGTTTTTTAATAGTAAGAAGTACCCAGATTCACTTAAGCCTGAATTTGGTCAAAAACATACTACTTATTAGGAATATTTTCCTATTTTGGTGAACATTTCCAGTCTATATCCTAAGACAATCATCTTTTTAGGTGTAGAATTGTTTATTGAGACATTGGTAATTTCAGGGTTCAGAGTTCTACTCTTAATGATAGGCTTACGGAATGAAAGTTAATAGAGTGATTCTATTATGTTCAGAATGAGATAGGGAATTACAGCGAGCTTTCCTATAGGTCTGCAGTAAGCAGTATTTAAATTTTTATATCACTAGTATTATTTTCTCTTTTTAAGCTATTGTGAATATCCAGTTGTCTGTGATGAAAATTAGGATTTGTAAACATTAAAATTGGACCCATAAGTTTTCTCAAACATCAAATCAGTATGACAACCCACTATAAATTGTGAAATGATAATATATGATAATCCCAAAGTAAATACTTACAAACTATAGAAAAATAACCACTGCATTTTAAAAATTTTTATTCCTACCCTCCTTTGCATGTTATGATTTTTTCCTAAATTACATGTTGTGATGTATTAAAAATCTGCAGGAAAAAAGTTGCTTAGAATCTTAGAGGATAATAAGAATTTTTATTATTTCCTGAAGAATGAGGGGTTTGGTTTGGTTTGGTTGTTTTTTTTTAGCTCTTGGCTATCTTATTAAAAATAACTTTTAATGGTCAGTAAAATATTTTAGGACTTCATGTTCATAGCTTTTTATAGTTATCTGGATACATTCCTTTTGCCACATAGACCATATGGCTAGTTCTACAATGATTTGTTTGTTTTTAATAAACCTTGCTGTTCAACAATCAATGAGTCTTACATTTTAGAGACTTCTTCCAGTTGAGGTGGATAGGACTTAGATAATAGGAAAGGCAGATAAAATGTCCTAACATTTTCACAGTAGAGCTTATAAGTGAAGGAAATTATCCAAATAGGTTATCTTCATTGTGTAGCACCAGTACAAATAGTAATTTGAATCAGAGGAAGCAGTTATAAATCATTTCTTACTTTGCTCTAAAGATTATTGTCATTTCAGGCCACATTATTATATTCTCTGGGGAATTTCCATTGTAAGGTTGAATATCCTTTTTCTTTATTCACATCATCACTAAAGCTAATCACATAGGAATTAAAATAAGTTTGATCTTTTTCCCTGAAAATAATGGTGAACCTATTGTCTATATTATGGATATTAGGCATAAATGCACTTGTTTCAATCATAGCAGAAATTACATTTGGAGAATACAATTACTTGATTTTGTAGTGGTGTGAAATACTTTTTAAAAATTGTGCTTGTCTGTAACTGAAATGTTATAGAATCGTAACACTATAGGGATTATAGAGTTATATTTATTAGCTCTCCTCAAGAGATTGAAGCACAATAATTTTCATGTAACAGTTCTTATCCAAGTGCTGCTAATCTGTGTGCAAATAATGAAGCTATTTGGTTGCCTATCTAGCTATTCACAAATCACTGTAATCCTTGAGACTTTGTCTTGTTGCTCATTTGTACTAAATTTGGGGTATTGTGGGTTAATATTTTAGATCAAAATCTGTCCTCAGCTTTGTGAGACAGCAAACCATTTGGATTCATTAGTTTTATATGTGTTATCAGTAGAATAAATTTTGAAGGGGCTATTTACTACCAATAACGAAGGGGAAAATTATTTTGTCAATATCATTTGACTTGAACATTTGTGGTATTGTGGAAGTCTTACTCGTTGTGTTTCTGAATTGCTTAAGCCATACATACTCTTAAGGATGTTTTCCTGTTGTGTTCTTTTTCAGCCTTTTTCTGCTTTGTCTGTTACAGTTAATACTTCATAGATTTTAGAAAGAAGTTATTGAAACATTTTATTTTCTTGAGTTCATCACTTTTGACTCTTGTATGATATGTGATTTGTCATAAAGGATAGCAAGCCTTTCACTAACTACTTCACTAAATGAATTTCAGAGTAAACACTGTGATTCCGCAGGTGAATTCTGTAGGCCCTTCTTTCCAATGTTTTCTTCTATTACGGTGCCTGCCACCTTAAGGGCACTTAAATGGTAGAGGATGGAAAGTTAAACGTTGTTTTGATGTTTATTGAATAACAAGATTACAGAAAATTTGATTTTTGTTGTCCGTGTATTGAAAACATTTTTGCATTGATTTATGTTCTCTAGGAATGTGACTACATTCATCAGGTGTGAACTCTTGTAAATGAATTTTGTATCTTGAATCCACGTGTATATTAAGTGTATCATCAATATAAAAATAAACATTATTTGCTTAAAGTTTTTGGCACTTCTTCAGAATTGTTGACAACATACGTGCTAAACTGTTAGGGTTTGCTTCTTTCAGAACATACCTCAGACACTTAGGACTGTCTTGGGGTCGTAGCTTCTATGCTTATTCTTCTGGTTGGTAAGTTTCTTCTGAGTCCTAGTCTTGGTTTTTTCCCTGCCTTGCTCGAAGTGGTCAAAAGTGTCACACGCGGAAGGAGGATTGTTTGGCGGGGATGGAAGCTGCTGACCCTCTGGTCGTTTGGGGGTTTTCAAATGTGCGATTTCAATGTGGAATGTCTGACTTGTTTGGCATCGAGGGGTCCAGACACCGGACGCAGGCTAATTTGCAGTGTAACTTTGAACGAGGCAGTTGCCTCTCTCGAGTTTATTCAACTGTCAAAAGTTGGAGGACCATGAGTAGACAATGAAATGAATGTAGGGGCCATCAGCTTGTTTATTTTGAAATGCAGTATATCGGAGTGTATGATATAAGAGTATGATTCCGGAAACTTTTCTTTCAATGGTACATTCTGTGCGTCCTGTGTTTAGATATAAAACGTATAACCTGCAGTTGGTCATAGGCACAAAAGTTTAAAAAAAAACTAGTCACAAAGCGTGAAGACCTAGTTGTAGTTTCCGAAGCCACAGGCTTCTCTGTGAGGAGGGAGGCACGGACTCGCAGTGATCACCTACTATGCCGTGGCCGGGCGATTGGGCAGGGTGCAGTGGGATTGGGATGCGGGGAGCGGAACCGAAACTCCCTCTCCGTTCCGCGCAGCAGTGGCCGTAGGATTCAAAGCCCCACAACACACGCTGGCCCCACCGCACCAACTGGGCGCTTTTCCCTTCGGCCACACGGCTCCTCCCACTCCCCCGCTCCGCACCGCCCCCTTAAAAAGAAAAAAAAAAAAAAAAAAAAAAGAACAATAAAGGCTTATGGCCACCCTGTCAGCATCCACGGGTTGGGCCGCTGGGTGACGTGGCGGGCCGGCCTTAGGAAGCGCCCAGCCTCGCGCCCGCGCCCTCCAGCGGCTCCGGCCCAACCGCAGCCCGGATGATGTCGCCGTCGACCGCGGAGACCGCGCGCGGGGCGCATGCGCGTGGCAAGTCCGCCCCGCGCGCAGCCACTTCCGGCGCGCTGGTGGAGGTGCGGTTCCGGGTCGCTTCTCTGCTCGCCGGCCGGCTGTGGGGGCTGGTGACGCGGGCCGGTGTTCACGAGAGGTCCCGGAGGCGGGGCTCTGCCCGCTGCCCAGAGAGCGGCAGGTGCGCGGGCGGGGGCCGGAGATGCCAGGAGGCCCCTCTTTCTCCCGGTGGCCTCGGTCTGCCCCAGAGCGGCCCGGACGGGGTTGCCCAAGACCCAAGGCGGGGGGCGGTACCGGGGTGCTGAAAGGGCGGGGGTGGGGGCAGAGGGGCTGCCCGGCGGGGGAGTCTGGAGCCTAGGGTGTCAGGATCCCCCATGCCACCAGCGACCTTGGACAAGTCACTCCTCCTTTCTGGGTCTCAGTTTCCTTGCTGTCAGATGGGAGAGACGTTGAGTCCCTCTCCCTTCCTTGACAGTCCAAACGCGGGCGGTTCTAGAAGGAGCCTGAGTTGAGTGGGATCCAGACTGGCGTGGCAGGTACTTGCCTATTCCTGGGCGTTAGGCAGTTGTTTTTTACCCAGTTTAGCCATTCTTTTTCTCGGCGACGTTCTTAGTGCGAGTCAAGGCTCTGTGACTAGACTGCCCGGATCTCGCCAGGTAAACAAACAGTGTGTGACTGTCAGAATCAACTAAGAAATAAATACTGGCCCTAGGAAACCGTAATCTCATTCAAGTTGTTTTTGCTCGAGTCTCCCAAGGTGAAGTAAATTTAGGCACCAATGAGAGATTCTGTTCTTTGTGCCTGTTAGTGAAGCTCCAGGTAGATCACAAATGCAAATGATTTCTATCCCACTGAGGATTGTGGCAGTGATAGATTCTTCCCTCTGTCTTCTGGTTAATTCTCCCTTTATCCTCTTCCATTTCCCCCAAACATTTTGGCCTTACACTTGAAAGGAAATACCGAATGCATTTTATCTTTGTTTTCATGCAGGACAGAATGCTTTGACCTCCAAGCTGTTTTAAATCTGGTAGATAAGCCAGGTGAGTAGGTGGTTTACAGACATTGGAGAATTGTACAGATTTACATGGATAATCTGAAGTGGTAAGAAGTCGTTTGTAGATCTCAGAGCAGAACCTAGGTGTCCTCCACAGAACATGGAAAGTTAAGGTTGGAACCAGAATATTGGTGTTTCATACAACACTGGGAGGAAAAGAAGGTTGAATCTCATGTTGATTATCATGTAAAACATTCTGAAGACGAAACTGAGTTCAGGTCATTTTAATCACCCTTAAGGAGAACCATACAGAATTTCTAGGAAATGTTTAAGGGTATCTGGTGCTTACATAGGATAAATGTCTGGCTTGCCTGTTTTTTCTAGGTTGTCAGCTTTTTCTAGTCAAGAGCTGATGGCAAACCATCCTCGAACAGTGGAATGTTATACCTTTATCCCCATATTGAGTACATATTTTGTCTTCATCTTAAAAAAAAAATAAATAAACTGTAGTTAATATTGGGGGGAGGATTTCCAACCATTATGTGATATTAACATGTACCCTGGGCAATTTTACTATATGTGTTATATGCCATAGCCAATGTGGCATAATAAAGAAAGAGTAAGGACTTGTGAGTCAGAGTCCTGGGTTCAAATACCAGCCCTGCTACTTAAGCACACACTCTTTGGCAGATTACCTCATCTCCTCAAGCCTGGATTTCCTCATCTGTTTATGCACGTGAAGCACCTGAGTGCTTTTAAAATGTTTAGCAGTGTGTTCTGTTAAATGTACATGTAAAATTATGAAACTTAATTTTGAAACCTGAAGCTTAAAAAGCAACTCAGTTCTGAAATCTCTCTTGCGTTTAACTTAGCTCTCTTTCGTCTGATTTATAGATACTGTTCTGTAAGCCCTTGGCCCACACTGAAGTGGGAATGCAGTTTTCTTGGATGTCTGGAACTTTTTAGGCACCAGTCTCTGAAGTCCTGCTTGCTGGCCTAAGGACTAGACTACTGGGGTGGTTCACGAGCTGCTCATCCGTGCAGGATAACCACACAGCAAAAATGTTTGCAAAACTGAAGAAGAAAATTGCAGAAGAGACCGCTGTGGCTCAGAGGCCAGGGGGTGCTACTAGGATACCACGGTCAGTGAGCAAGGAATCGGTTGCCTCTATGGGAGCTGACTCGGGAGATGACTTTGTAAGTATCTTTTCTAATTTTTAATATTTGGTACACTCTTGATATATTTTTAAAAATAGTATTTCAAAGAGACTTTCCCATAAGTATTTTCTTTTAAAATTGGAAGATTAGATGGGGTTTATATCTGATTCTTCCTACTCTAAGGTGCTTTTCTGTTTTTTTTCCTATTTTTTCAGAGTCCCTTTTCATATTCTCTACATTGTCCTCTTACACTCTTTTTATACTTTGTGCATTTTCTTTTATATTTCGTTTCTCCAAAAAGCCTTGGCTTATTATCTCTGCAGACAAATATACTTTAAGTCATTGTTGCCTAACATGGTCTGTGAGTTATGGTGTGGAATTAGAGTACTCTATTTTACTAGGAAAGTTGCGGAGAAGACGACACCCCTGACTGCAGTATGTCCCTTATTTGTAAAGGACCTTTGTGTTTGGAAAGATTTCAGAACAATGAAGATGCTGTTGTGTTAGGTAGATCTCATGCTTTAGGATTAAAAGTGTGTCTTTGGCATATGACAGGATCCTCTCAAAGTCAGTTATCTTTTTTTAAAAAATCTTTTACAATATTTGATGTATGTAAAAGAATGTATGTAATATAACTGTAAAGTATAAAGCATAAAAATAAAATGAATGCTTGTTAATGTGTCACCTATCCAAAGAACTAAAACATTGTGGATGCTGTTGAAGGCACTTGTATGCTCCTTCCCAGTTCACTTTCTTCCTTCCTGCCCTCCAGATAACCCCATCCTAAATTTTGTGTTTATCATTCTCTTTATTGTTAAAATATCCTCCCAGATATGTATATATTTATGAACAATTTGTTGTTTAGTGTTGCTTATTTGTGAACTTTATAAAAATGGTATTCCATAGTATTCTTGAACTTTTTTTTTTTAATTCACCGTGTTTCTAGAATGCATTTGTGTTCCATGAAGCTGTGATTCATTTACTTTTACTGCTGTGTAAGATTCCAGCATTTGACAAGGCCACAATTTATCTCTGTCTTTTCCTGATGATAGACAATTGAGTTGTTTCCAGGGTCAGATGAGTCTTCTTCCTCCTTTCTTCTGCTACCTGTCCTGGGTCAGATTACATGGCAGAAGCTCTTAGGTTATTGGGATGGAACAATAAGATTACCTGATATCATTGGCTGCTATATTTAACGGGAAATGTAATGCACATTTGATCCCCAGGCTGAAGGATATAGTTTCAATGCTGACTTCTGTGTCAGAAGTACCTGCTTTGCCTTCATGATGACGCGCTAAATGAAGTCTGTCATCTTGAAAGAATTCCAGATATAGAAACTGGCCTGAATTCAGAAAGTATTTTCTGTTGAGACTGCTGAAGTAATCTACTTGAATTTACCGTCTCTATATTCTGATCTTCACGCCCTATCTCCAAACCTGTATATCCCACTGCATATATTTCTCCAACCAAATGCTCTTCCTCTAGTGTCTCAAATTCTAAAATGAACAAAACTGAATTCTTTAACTTCATCTTCAAATGGGTACCTCCATTCCCCCAACTCACCAGCAAGAAATTTCAGAAGCATTTTAGACTCTTCCCTCCATTTTTTTGGTGTCCAGTCAACAAGTATTTTGGTTTTCCATCTTCTAAATGTCTCAAACTTGCTCTCTTTACTCCATTGCCAGGAGTTCATTTACTTCCAGTTTATTTCAAGCTGTCTTTTGTTTTTGGACAACTGTTGTACCCTCTCTGGGCTCCTTGCCTCTAATAACTCCCCAAAGCAGATGTATTCATGTCTCTTTAATGCCTAAAACTCCTCAGTGGTTTCCCTATCACCTTCAAGATGAGGTTCAAATTCATACATAGTACAGTGGTAAACCCTCGTGGCCTTGGCACAGCTTCCCTGTCCAACCTCATCTCACTCTACTTTGCTAGACCCTGTGCTCCATCCACGCCGAACCTGTTGCATTTCTGGAATGCGTTATATTCCTTCACGTCCACAGCTTTTTGCACTTGTCTCCTGTCCCTGAAATGTCTCATCTCTTCCTTTTGCTCCTGAGTTCCTCTAACAGACTTTGTGCTTCCTTCAAGACCCCACTTACATGTTACTTTCAGGAAGCCCCCTTGACCCAACCTGCCCTTGTCATCCCCTCTACTCCTTACCCCTCCTGGCCAAGTTTGGTCCCTTATCTCCTCCTGACCTCTGTAACAGCACCTGTTTACACTGCATTGTTGGTGGTTTGCTTGTCTGTCTCACTAAACTGGGAGGCTTATGAAAGGCAGTAGAGAGTAGTAGTCAGGAACTCAGGTCAGGTTAAGGAGTCAGACCTAGATTCGATTCCCAGCTTCATTGTTACTGTATGACTTGGGGCAAGTTCCTTTTCTATGCCTTAGTTCCCATATCTGTAAAATAGGAACTATACTTGTCTTATTAAAGCATGGGTGTCAGGTCCCCAATGTTCATCCTGAGGTTTGATTATTTAAGAAGACTCAGCACGGTTTTACTTACTGCTGTCACTTATTATGGTGAAAGAATACAAAGCATAATCAGCAAAAGGAAAAGACGCATGAGGCAAAGCCTGGAGAAAACCAGGTGCAAGCTTCTGAAAGTCCTCTCCCCCTGGAGTTACATAGGACATACTTAATTCCCCCAGAAAAAATTGTGACAGCACATGTAAAATGTTGTCTTCCAGGGAAGCTCCTTGGAGACTCAGTGCCCAGGGATTTTATTGGGGCTCTTCACATAGGCACCGTCGGCCAAGCATTTACCAAAATTCCAGACTCCCGGAAGGAAGACAGGTGTTCAGCATAAACCATATTTTCGTACACAAACAGATTAGATACAGTGAACCTTTCTTACCAGTAATAGTGGGAACCCTTTAAAGTCTAAGTTCCCATAGTTCAGCCCCGGGGCTGGCCTTACAGACAGACCTTGCTAAGAATTGTGATTGCAGGCCTGCAATGTTACCTCTTCTGCCTAATAAATAAAACATTTTGCATAGTGCCTGGCTCTTTAACAGGCATTTCATAATAGTAGCTGCTTCTCCTGCTGTTCTAGGTTGGGGACTCTGTTTCACCACTGTTCCCAGTGCTTAGCACGGTTGAGAAGCGGATGTCTCACTAACAGTAATAATCATAACTTCTAATATAGATAAGTATTGAAACTAATTATGTGCCATTCTCTGTTTTAGGGAGTTGACAAGTGTTAATTTTAATCCTCATCACAGCTCTGTGAGATTGATCATGTTTGTTGTCATAGTTTACTTATGATGAAATCAATGCACAGAGAAGGTGACTAATGGGCCCAAGTTCTTATTTTCTAAGTGGTGAGGATGGAACTTTAACCCAGGTCCTCCACCTCCAGAGACTGCCTCTTACGTATAAACTAAACCAAGTCTCATTAAATGTTGGACTGGACAAGTGTTTAGACACATAAGTGAATATTTAAAGTGAATTTTTAGGGGGCCTGGATGACTCAGTCGTTAAGCGTCTGCCTTTGGCTGGGGACATTATCCCAGGGTCCTGGGATCAAGCCCCACGTTGGGCTTTCTGCTCAGCGGGAAGCCTGCCTCTCCCTCTCCCACTCCCCCTACTCCCCTCTCCCACTTCCCTCTCTCACTGTATCTCTGACAAATAAATAAAATCTTTAAAAAAATAAAAAATAAAGTGAATTTTTCAACCACCTTTAAAGATACTTTGGGTATTAGATGGGGAAACATGACTAAAGACTAAATATTGGATAAAAATTTTTTAGGTGTGATAATGGTATTGTGGTTATAAAGGAAAATGACCTTATATTTGGGAAATGTTTATCAAAGTATTTAAGGCAAAATGTCATATCTGTTATTTATAGTACTTCAGTAAAATAATAAAGCAAATAGGGGAAAACATCAGCAATTATTAAAGTAGATGGAGAACGTTAATTAAACCATTCTCCCTACTCTTCTGTATTTTTTAAAATTTTATAATCCAAAAAAAAAAGATAAGTAAGTTATTTGTTAGCGGTAATAAGCAATGCCCAAAGTAATAGTAGTATCCAGACATTTTAAAATAGATTGTTGTGGGGACATCTGGGTGGCTCAGTTAAGCATCTGCCTTCAGCTCAGGTCATGATCTCAAGGTCTTGGGATTGAGCCCAAGGCTAAGCCCAAGGCTTCCTGCTCAGCGGGGCATCTGCTTTTCCCTCTCCCTCTGCCATTCCCTCTGCTTGTGCTCACTTACTCACTACCTCTCTCAAAGAAAATCTTAAAAAAATTTTTTTAAAGTAAAGTAGATTGTTGGGGAAAATTAATGTTTAATTAATATATTGATTATTGAATCCATATTTTTTTTTTGAGAGATCTCCATTTTATTAAGGAAAACTTAAAATGAATCCGTATTATCTGGTAAAGTCTTTGATGCATTTAGACGGAAACTTTATCAATGTTGGTGATGAGTTCTTCACCAGCCTTTGACCCCTTGTTAAAGAACCTTCTGCCCTTTTCTGCCAGGACTTCACCTTTGGAAAAATAAAATGATTTTCTTTTTTCTTTTTTTAAGATTTTATTTATTTACTTGGTAGAGCACAAGCAGGGGAGCAGCAGGCAGAGGTAGAGGAAGGAGGAGGCTCCCCGCCAAGCAAGGAGCCTGATGTGGGACTCGATCCCCGGGCCCTGGGATCACAACCTGAGCTGAAGGCAGCAGCTTAACAGACTGAGCCACTGAGGCTGATTTTCTTATCACTGAAAATACATTTTTTGTATTATGTACTTGGTGTGATATGACCATAATGGATTTGTTCGCCACTATTTATTCTAATACTGTGTACACACACACACACACACACACACACACACAGTCCGTTTAGCATCTCCTACCTTTTCCACGTTGTAGAAGGGGATAGTGTTGCTCCTATTTCACAGGTAGAGAAGCTAGGACCTAGGTACGTTAAGAAGCTCTTCAGTGATCACATTTAAAGTATAATGAAAGCTGAAACAAGAGTTGTTGCTTTCCGGTTCAGTATTGGGGTCTCACATTGCTGAAAACCCCTGTATGAATGTGACCTCTTGTCTGTATTTCAACAGGCTTCCGATGGAAGCAGCTCCAGAGAAGATCTTTCATCCCAGCTCTTGAGAAGGAATGAACAGATCCGGAAACTAGAAGCCAGGCTTTCTGGTATGTCTAAGACTTCATAAAAAGCAAGCAAAGAACACTCTCCTTGGCTGACCCTCTGTCTATGTCAAATAACGATATAGTGTCACCTTATGGTGATAGTGCTATATATTGACGTAATTCTTAGTCAAAATGGAGCAATTTGTGCCCTTTTGGTTCCCTCCTTTTGTTAGTGTACTGAAGACTGTAAACTCAAAAAGAATAAGTTGGGTTTTTCTGCTCCTGAGGTTTCTAGCCATGGATATAAAAGGTATTAAAAGTATACATAGACTAGATTTGACGATCTTCCACCTGTTAGCATAGCGGTCAGGGTAGGGGATAGTACTTACAGGGAATGGCCAACAGATGGATTCTTCAGCACCAGAGTGGTTACGTTGCCACTAGCTACAGCTGCATATCACTTGTGTAAGTGTCCTGGGTCTTTAGACCACTTTCCAGTGATACTCAACACCTGTATAGAAGCTGTAACTCTCATTATGTCTTTTGTGTGCAGTTTACAATTTACACAACTTCCATTATATCCTTGCCTGAGCAGGGCACATTTGTGATAGAGTTGTGAGTTTCTTATTTTGGTTTCTGCCAGCGGACACATTTTGAAAGTTTCATCCTGTGAAGTGGTCAATGGCTTCTGTGTTTCTTTTTTGTCCCTTGGCCTTATGCACATTTTATTGGAGTGAAAGCAGTAGACTACAAAACTCACCAAATTGTATACACATACTTGTGTTTGTGAGGTTATCAAAGGTCCATAGTATAGCTCCCAGCTCCCAGTTGGTGCGCTATCTCCTTTTGTCCTCACTGTAGCCTTACTAGGCTTAGCGAGGTTAAGGTCACCGAAGCAGTAAGTGGTGGAGCTCGGATCTAAACCCAAATTTGCTTGCTAGAGTCCATACTCTTAACTATAGTCTTCTTTAAGTTCAGTTGTTACAATCCGATTATACCTACTTGTAAATAACATCAGGAACAGAGGTGAAATAACTTTACTTTTGTTTAATGTTGGGGAGAAAGCTACATGCCTTCCCTGACATAGAGACGGAAGAATCATTTGGGCTTGACTAAAATTAGGGAAGGGATAGGACAGAGAAAGGACACTTAGAAAGCCCAGTTGTGTCCTTAGTATCTTCCTCCAGGTTCCATATGAACAACAGCAGCAGCAGGTACCTCTTCCTGAACCTCTTACTGAAGCATGTCCGCTGCTTCTGGCATAGAAAAACACCTAATTTGTTATCTAATTAGGACACAGAAAGCAGTTTACTAAGTGCGTTTGAGGCCATTGCGATTAATACTATCATTTGCTAAGTAACGAAACTAATACTTGGGATCAATAATTTGCTTACAGTCTCTCAGCTACAGACTGACAGAGCTGGGATTTGGCCCAAGCCTACTTTTCCACTGTACCATACTATCTTCTTTGGCCACCCAGATAATTAATTCTGACTTTCACCTTTAATACAGCATAGGAAGCTCAGTTCCCGTGTAGAAAGGAAGCTGACTTTTCTAGAAAATTAAGTACTTTGAAGGTAAAGACCATCCTGTGGTAAGGTGTTTGCTATCGTCCCAACCACTGTTCACTCAGCTGTATGAACTGTGAGCTGTTCATTGAGTTTCTTTTGCCCTATCCTATTGCAAATACTGGAAGGGGAAGTAAAAACGGAGGTTTGAAATTAACGAGCAGGGCGTTTCTGATGATCTGACCAGGCCCACTTCTTGCTCTCTATCCAGGCTAAATAAACCTGCCTGTTTGTATTCACCATTTACACTGTGGATGGTTTGTACTATACCTGTTTGCTTGTGTTGTTCATTGTTAATGGGAGGCTGTCTGCCTAGCTTTCCTTAACAGCAATGGTTTTCGGGTTGAGAAAATCATCATCATTTTCACTCATTTTTTTGTTTAATTAACTTCCTTTCCTGATGTTTGTCCATTCCTGGTATGTGCGTCACCCTCCTCACCCAAGACTATGCTGAACAGGTCCGAAACTTGCAGAAGATAAAAGAGAAGCTTGAAATTGCATTAGAAAAACACCAGGATTGTACGTATTTTTTTTCCTGCTTTTTTTCAATCTTTTCAGGGTTTAGTTTTTGTTTTTTGTTTTTTTTTTAATGAAACAATAGTGTATTGGTTAAGTTTGTCCTTCATCATAGTTCAGATCTTTTAAGTGTACTTCTTAATCAGAGTGATAAAACATTTGTCTGATATTTATAAGCATACAATTCCTGTTAATGTTGTGTTACGGGCATGCTTCTTAGGAGAAGGTCATTATGTGTATCAGCTTGTCTTCATCCGGTTGACCAAATTTATTGGCTGCCCTTAGATTTTAGTAAAATCAGGTGCCTGGCCCTTAAACCTAGATTAGGAGCCTTGTTCTAGCCGTAGCTTCATGCTGCTATATTCAGAATGGGGGGAAATTTTTGGCTGTCATCACTTCTCAAGCAATAGAACATACATTTTATTTAGTCTGTCCTAATTCATATGTTCTCCTTTGGATTCAATCCAAGAAAGATGCTAAAGAAGTTTTCTATCAACATACTTAAAAAAATTTTAAAGGAAAACGAAGTGAAAGAAAGGTTTTTTGTTTTGCGTAGTTTTGAATTTTATTTTTAATTCTGATAAAGTATGCTAGTAACCATCACTTAGCAACAGTGTTAGCCTCTTCTAGCAACCTACCGACTATCATTGTACTGTTGAAAAAGTTACCTCTTGGCATCTTCCTAAATGTATATACTTGCTTATTACCAAAATAGAATAAGAGAAAGCAAAAAAACAACTATGCTCTAATGCTAAGCCCAAAAGATTCTGGGATGTTGTTGAGACTGATCAGGTTTTTTCCAGTCTCATTATCCACTTATTTGACCTTGATCTTTTTTGTTAGGTTACAGTTGTAGAATAGTCACATGGGCTATCTGTCATGCCGTTTCTGAAATATCGCCACATCTCAAATACAGCCTCTCTGTTAACAGCTTCCATGCGGAAATTTCAAGAGCAGAATGAGACATTCCAAGCCAACAGAGCCAAAATGGCAGAAGGACTGGCTTTGGCCTTAGCCAGAAAGGACCAGGTATTTTATATGTTGACACCCAAGACTAGTGGAAAGATTTCACTTAGTGATATGATTTCAAAAATCATGATGTAAACCTGGTAGAAAATATCTGCAGCCTTGGAGAAAAGGAATGCTCTGTAGTTTACATTTGTAATCATGAGATGCATCCAGAATATGAGAATATCATTCTGTCATTCTGTGTAACTTCGTAACAGGGAGAAGGGAAATGATGTGTTCTATCTGGTGGCATATCCCAAAAGAAGGGAAATGGTCTCTGTCCTCTAAAAACCTGTCTCAAGGCCTAGACCCCTAAAACCCAAAGATTTGCCTCTTAGAGTGGAGAATGCTCTCAAGCCCAGCTTCTATGATGTACATAGTTCTTACGGTCTGTTCCCCAGTGTCTTTAACCCCAGTGAATTAGACAGAAGGAACTCCTGTAATCTCACTAGAACCATCCATTGATAGATGCTGAATGAATAACAATAAGAAAGGAAAATAGTACTATTACCACCTATTACAGTAATTATGAAGTAAATATTTCTTTCGATGGCATTTTAAATTTAAGAAAAACATCAAGATATTATACTGGTAATCTTGATTTATTAAGACAGGATCAATTTATTATGTTTCACTTAAGAATATATATATAATTCATCTATAGTTGGTGAGTTGGTTGGTTTTAAAGTGAGTATTTTAAAGGGAGTATTAGGACATTTGCTATCCAGGAAAAGACATTATTCACCAATACCTATTAGATAACTATGGTATAAATGTACATAAATGATGATATCATCTAAAATTGGTGAATTCTGATTGTAGGCACTTGGAATATGGCTTTTTGTACCGATGGTTATTTTTCCTCCTGTGATATGTGAATAAGGGGCATCATATACCAGACGGCGTAAAACATATTGGTAAAATCAAGATAAGAAGGAAAATAATTATCAGGGGCTGGTGAGGATGGTCCCTCTTACCTTCATTAAATTAATTTCTAAATATCAATTATAGTTACCAACTCAGCTGCCCCAGCTACCCACTCCCAAGAGATAATAGTATTCATGGAAAAACACTCAGGAATAAAGTGAAAAGCTGCATCAGAACACCACACTACAGCTTTGTTGGGTGCTCCGCTTAGTAAAAATCTGCAGGTTTATATTTGTGTTCTAGAAGTTTCTGTAAAATTCATTTTCTTCTCCTTTTAGGACTCTTGGTTCTCTTAATACTAAGCCAACTTAATGGGGTTTTTTATTTGCTGTTTTGATTGGTTGCCTGCTTGCTTTACAGGGGAGTTAGGTTGTTTTGTTTTCTGAAAACCTTATGTTACTGATACTTTTCCCTAGAAACTGTACTTTTTTGTTGTTTTATTTTAGGAATGGTCAGAAAAAATGGATCAGCTTGAAAAGGTTAGTTCATCTTTTATTTTTATCTCAGTATGAATTTTGGCCTCTCCTCAGGGCTTGGAAAATGGCTTTTCCGGTACCCAGTGTACAGATCGCTCGACCGCCTCTTAGACTTGGGGTGCTGGTTGAGTTGACACTGACTTGAAAAGCTTATGGCTGCCCTTGCTTGAGGGGCATGCTGGATATCTTTTGTTTGCCCCTCCCACTATCCTCTCCTCCCTTAGCTTACCTTTCTCTGTGTCCTTGGAGGCTGATGGAAACTGCGTCAACCGGGCTCCATTGCCCTCTGGTTTCCAACTGGGTTCTGGGATTTATTCCTCCAGCCTTCTCCATGTGGGATCCCTTCAGGTTAGTTGTATCCCATGGCCAAAGGTCACAGCTTTAGTTGGATATTCCTGGGTCTCTTGTAACCTCTACATCCCTTTGCCCCTTCCTGCCCAACTGTTACTAGCACGTTAGCTTTGTGCTTTCTTACCCACCCACAGCTTTCAAAAGTCCCTTTATTAAACTCTTCTCAAAATACCCAATTCAAGACTGCCATCTGTTTCCTGCTGGGGCCCTAATTGGCACTGTGGTAATATTAGGAATACTTTTTGAGGAGGCAGTGGGGAAGAAGGGCATTTTTCAAGGCTCAGCATTGAGCAGATAAGAGCATTTCTTGGCTAAACACAGACGAGGAAAATTGATTACTCTAGCACCATAGCTTGTGTAACACTGTGTAGGTGTTAATGTAATGTATTCCTGGCTCCCAGACATGAACAGGAAGATGAAATTTCAGGCCTGTAGTTAGAAAAACATTTTAATTTAAAAGTCTGCTCCCTCAGCCCAAATTATATGCTGCTACCTAATTCATTTTTTGTTTTCATCAAATACTCCTAAATTAGTCTTCATGGTAAAAAATTATTTCTTAGATTGATAAATTCAGTTGCAAAATATATTTACTGTTCGGCCACCTGGGTTGCTCAGTCAGTTAGTGTCTGCCTCCGGCTCAGGTCAGTATCTCAGGGTCCTGCGATTGAGTCCCACACTGGGCCCCCCAGGGAGCCTGCTTCTCCCTCTGCCTCTCATGAATAAATAAATAAAATCTTTTTTAAAAATGAATTTAAAAACCTCATTTCTAAATATATATTTATGTGTGTATATACACATACACATGTGTATTTATACTGTTCATTTTATTAAGCAGATGAGTTTTATTGTTGTTGCATTCTTGGAATAAAACTCCAAGTTAAACCAGTTCTCTTTGTGTGTTCTGTAGAAATCTAGTTATCAATTTATCAAAGAATGCTTGAACATATTTTTGTAAGGAAAGAATTACAGAAAAGTCAAGCTATCTCCCAAAGAAACTTGTGCTTAAAAAAAAATCTGAACATGGTGTTAATGATGGTCTTCTTAAATATGGAGGTATTGGTTAGGTTAAAGTTTTCTTTTCTTAAAAGAAACTCATAAGATTATAGTAGTTGAAATTCTCATT
This sequence comes from Enhydra lutris kenyoni, assembly GCF_002288905.1. Classification (NCBI taxonomy): domain Eukaryota; kingdom Metazoa; phylum Chordata; class Mammalia; order Carnivora; family Mustelidae; genus Enhydra; species Enhydra lutris. The sequence goes on along the minus strand of NW_019154097.1, from coordinate 30,097,973 downwards.
GAACTATTTTTTATCTTCTAAAATTGTTAAGGAAACATGCAGGACTGAACTAAATAAAACCACCGTCAGTGCACTAAGGCTATCCCCACCCCCTCTCCCCTGCCCTAAGAGGGACTGGGAAATATTTTAGACCCAGAAGAGCAGTGAGACATCTATGTAGGTCTTTGAAGCCACTGTCATTTTTGGAACTGTTATTTTTAGACTGTTTTGATTTCTTTTCAATCAGGAACTAGAAACTGTAGCAGCAGGGTTTGTCCTGAAAATAGTCTATCTTGGGAAGCTGTCATTTAGTAAATTGTAACCTGCTGACACCAGTCATGTCTAATTTTTTTTTTTTAAGAATTAAATGCCACCAGACGTAGATACGTTACAAATTTTTTTTAAAGATTTTATTTATTTATTTGACAGAGATCACAAGTAGGCAAAGAGGCAGGCAGAGAGAGAGAGGAGGAAGCAGGCTCCCTGCCAAGCAGAGAGCCTGATGTGGGACTCGATCTCAGGATCCTGAGATCATGACCTGAGCCGAAGGCAGAGGCTTAACCCACTGAGCCACCCAGGTGTCCCAGTCATGTCTAATTTTTGTTGACTTCCTAACTGAAATTGCGAACTGACATCAGTTCTACTTAAATGCATCTCATTTTTTCAGGGTACTCAGTCTTACTCCAGTTACTCACATTGCTCATCTAGTTCAGTATGCCACTGAGAACAGACCGGGAAAATGAGGATCTGCGATTTCTAATCAAACTTAAGAACTTTTAAGTGTCAAGCAGTTGTTGCTCTTACTCCCCTTATTCACAGCTGGATCATTTAAAACACATTTATTTTTAACTTAAAGAGGGTTAGATAATGCTGTATTGGTCATATCAGCATAAAGCTTCCTGTTATCTACTATTGTCTGCTAACAAGAGAGTTTTTGAAAGATTTTTTTTTTAAGACTTTATTTATTTGACAGACAGAGATCACAAGTAGGCAGAGAGGCAGGCAGAGAGAGAGGAAGGGAAGCAGGTTCCCTGCTGAGCAGAGAGCCCGATGAGGGGCTCGATCCCAGGACCCTGGGATCATGACCTGAGCTGAAGGCAGAGGCTTTAACCCACTGAGCCACCCAGGCGCCCGAAAGATTTTTCTTTATTAAGTAATCTGCTGGGGATACGTGGCCAGCTCAGCGGAGCCGGCAGTCCCTGATCTCAGGGTTGTGAGTTCGAGCCCCACATTGCGGGGAGATTACTTAAAAATAAAATCTTAAAAAAAAATAACAATTCTGATGAATAAAAATTAAAACTTTCTGTAGATTTTATTAAAAAGCATTCTGCATACATAATATGGATTTGTGGTGTCTTCGTTGCCTGAGATGATGTCTTCTTCCTCCAAATAGGAGAAAAGGTTTCTGACAGCTCAGTTACAGGAAATGAAGAACCAGAGTTTGAATCTTTTCCAAAGGAGGGATGAAATGGATGAATTAGAGGGGTTCCAGCAACAGGAACTAAGTAAAGTAAAGCACATGGTATGCATTTTTATTTTCATAGCTACGTGCTCTGTAGATGATTAATTGCTCTGATTTTACTAGTTATCACTCTCTATTTGCTGATGAACATACCCTAGTAGTCTTTGATATTAATCATGTGTGTTTATTTTTCTTTTTTTTTTTAAAGATTTTATTTATTCACTTTGTGTTTATTTTTCAATTTATCAAAGTGGGGAAGTTCTCTTTGAAATGTGCTTCATTTTCCTTTTCTTTCTTACTACTGGGCCCCTTATAAGCCCACAAAATTGTTATGAAAGTTTGACTTGTTTGTCCATATTTTTAAAAATAAGTCTCAGTAGTATTTCTTAGTAGTGGCCCAGTGAAACTTTGTATCTTTGTATCAGCTTTTAAAAAAAGAAGAAAGTCTGGGGAAAATGGAGCAAGAGTTGGAGGCACAAACCAGAGAACTTAGTCACACCCGGGAGGAGTTGATGACCTCCAGTCAGATGTCATCAGACTTGAGCCAGAAGCTAGAAGAATTGCAGAGACACTGCTCAGCGCTGGAAGAGCAGAGGTTCTTGCTTGGTCTGTGGGGCCCATGGGAAGCGGTGTTAGCTCTGGCTACAGCTTGCCTGCCTCTCCCCACTGCTCTTCGCAACACTTTCTGATCTCAGTTCTGGCAAAGGCTTCTAGACTGTCCTTACCTGCCCAGGGCTTGAGACCCTCCCTCCCCTTCACCTGCCTAAGTTCAGCTTCCAAGCCTGCCAAGTGATTCAGATATGTTTTTGTTTCTAAGCTATTGAGTAACCAAAGGGAGATCATGATTTTTTGCTTAAACCTGGGTGGAATTTTTTCTCCAAGCTTCTACTTCAGAAAGAGCCAAAGGGTCTTCTCCATTGATAATCTTCCAATGACTAGCATTTGCAGCCCTGACATATAAAGAAACATCTGTATTTTTCCTGTAGAAGAATGTCTCTTAGATGAGATTTCCAAATGTGTTTATTGTCTGCTTTCTTTCAATGAAGAGATCATGTGGCAGCTTCAAACACAGGTGCCGAAAATAAGATCTCAGCCCTGGAGCAAAAGGAACAAGAGCTCCAAGCGTTCATTCAGCAGCTTTCCATGGATTTGCAGAAGGTGAGTGGAGTACTAGGAGTGGATCCAGGTTGCTAGGATTCATGAATGGGGTAGAAACTAAATCTGTCAGAAATTTCTGTCTCAGGTTGGCTGCTGAAACTTCTGTTTCTCCTGCAGCCTTTGTGACCCTAGTTCCCAGTCTAGCCAGGCTACCTTCTCATGGGTGGCCACACAGCTGAACAGAAGAGGTCAGTGTTGTGCTGGCAGGAAGTCTAAAAGCACGCCATTTGATCTGCTCAGATTTGTCTTTAAGTACTACATGGTGGGCCTTGAACATAAGAAAATGTAGCATTCGCGGTTGATGTGGCCTAATCCAGTTTGTTCCAAATGATAATCCTTGGGGCGCCTGGGTGGCTTAGTCGTTAAGCGTCTGCCTTCAGCTCAGGTCATGATCCCAGGGTCCTGAGATCAAGCCCCGAGATGGGCTCCCTGCTTGGCGGGAAGCCTGCTTCTCCCTCTCCCTCTCCCTCTCTCCCTCCTTGTGTTCCCTCTCTCACTGTGTCTCTGTCTGGCAAGTAAATAAATAAAATCTTCCAAAAAAAAAAGGTAATCCTTATAATTCATTTGTTCATTTGGCCAACATACATTTATTTCCCTCCTATTATAGGTCTGTGCTGTCTTGAGACTATAAAGAATAAAAAATATTGTTATTGACTGTAGACTAGTGTTCCTCAGTGGTATGTTTCTTCCCATCATTTTGAATAGAACAGTTGTACCATATGATTGTCCCACGCATTGCAGGACACTCAGCTTTCCTGGCCTCTGCGGTCTTAGTGCCGGTAGCACCTTCAGGCATTGGCAGTCATGCCCTTCCATCATATGAAAAAACACCCCCTGGGGGGTGGTATGACCAACCCTACCCTCATCCCTTGAGAACTGCTAGTCCCAAGTGCAGCAGAAACTTAGAGCATCATTACAGTAGAGTAAGATTTGTGTGAAGAGAAGTCTGTACACCCCTTGCAAACCGTGATGTGTGCCGTGAAGAAAAGCTACAGGATGATGTGGGATCCTTTAACGGCATCAGATCAGATCTAGCCTTGGAGTCGGACAATACTTCCCTTGAGGAAGTAACATTTGAGCTGGGGAGGGGCAGTGGGAGAGAATTTGAAGGAAGAACAGTGAGCAGTTTGAACCATAAACCCAGAAACCTTGAGGCAGTAGAAAGATGAGCCCATTCAGGGAACTGGAGGAGAGGACACACTGAGTGAGAGAAGAATGGGTTGCTTGGGGAGGCAACCATTGAATGGGTTTCCAGTTAGGAAGCTCTTGTACCTGTCCAAGCATGAGATGGTGGCTTTGACAAGAGTGGCGATGAAGATAATGGGGGAGTAGACAGGTTGATGAAATCGTGAGGAGACTGACCCACTTGCTAATGTAATGGATGTAGGAGAAGAACAAGAGAAAAGGAAGTTTTGGTGATGATTGATCAACTGAGCGGCTGTTGGTGTCAGTCATTGGGCTATGAGTGCCAGAGGAAAGACAGTTTTTTCATGAAGATCGTGAGTTTTGAGTCAGTTTTTTTGTTGTCCTTATCGCTATTGAGTAGATGTAACATTTATTTCAGGTAGCAAGTGTAACAAAGTAGTGAACCCCTATGTAGCTAACCCACAGGTTAAAAAGAATAATATGCTTACCTTTGAGCTTCCCCATGTGCCATTCACTGTTCCATCCCATTTCTTTTTCTTTTGTAAACAATCTAGAAACTGTTCCGTTCCCTTTTTAGTTTTTGCTTTATAATTTTACTATTATTTTATCCCTAAACTGTATGTATCTTCTGTTGTCTCTCATGCTTGTTAAAAATTACATAAATTATGCTGTAGGTATTCTTAAAACTTGCTTTTGGTGCCCAACATTGTATTCCTAAAAAACGTGCATACAGGTCATGCAGCTGTGATTTGTTCTTTCCTCAACTATGTAGTATGAGGTTACCAAAATATATCCGTTCCATTGACCATCAACATTGCAGTGTTTCTGGTCTTTTACTATTACCAACAAGGCTGCTACGAACTTTCATCTACCTGTGCAAGTTACTCTAGAGTACATTTAAGATGTGGAAAGCTTGGGGGTGCCTGGCTGGTTCAGTCAGTAGAATGTGAGACTCTTGATCTTGGGGTTGTGAGTTCAAGCCCCACACTGAGTGTAGAGATTACTTTTTTTTTTTTTTTTTTAAGATTTTATTTATTTGAGAGAGAGAGGGAAAGTGAGAGAGCGCATGAGAGGGGAGAAGGTCAGAGGGAGAAGCCGACTCCCCTTGGAGCTGGAAGCCCGATGTGGGACTCAGTCCCGGGATCCCGGGATCATGACCTGAGCTGAAGGCAGTCACTTAACCAACTGAGCCACCCAGGCACCTGGGTGTGGAGATTACTTAAAAATAAAATCTTTTAGAGGCGCCTGGGTGGCTCAGTTGGTTGGGTGTCTGCCTTTGGCTCAGATCATGATCCCAGGGTCCTGAGATCAGGCGCCACATTAGGCTCTCTGCTCGGCAGGGAGCCTTTAAAAAAAATTGAAAATCTTTTTAAAAACTTTTGTACTTTTTCAACTTTTCTCGATAATGCCTAGTTTTTTTCCCATAGTATCTATAGTAATTCACACAGTCCCACAGCCGCATATAAGGGATTGCTTGACTTGTTCTGTTTCCTTGCTACCATGGTGTATTATCAGACATTAATTTTTTGCCAGTCTAGTGAGTATGAAATATTATCTCAACGTGATTTTTTTTTAATTTTTTTAAAAGATTTTGTGGGTTTTTTTGTTTATTTATATGACAGACAGAGGTCACAAGTAGACAGAGAAGCAGGCAGAGAGAGGGGGAAGCAGGCTTCCTGCCGAGCAGAGAGCCCCATGTAGGGCTCGATCCCAGGAACCTGGGATCATGACCTGAGCCAAAGGCAGAGGCTTTAACCCACTGAGCCACCCAGGTGCCCCTCTTAACTTGATTTTAATTTGCTTTTCTCAGATTACTATGAGGTAACACTATCTTTTCATGCTTATTGGTCATTCTTGTTCTTCTGTGAAGTACTCATTCAATTCTTTTGCCTGTTCTGCGTTTTCTTTTTCTCCTTGATTATAGGAGTTCATTATATATATCCTAGCTGCCATGCTCCTTTGTTAGTTATATGGGTCGCAAATGTCTTCTCCCAGTTTTTGTCTTGTTCTCACACCCTTTATGATCTGTTCTGATGAAAATACACTCTTAATTTTAGTATAGTTGAATTTATTATTTTCCTTTAAGTTCACACTTTAGCTTTTTTATTTTTATTTATTTACTGTTAAAATAATTGTTCCCCTGTTCAGTGGGATTTCCATTTCATTTATGTGTTTTTTTAAGTAATCTCTACACCCATCATGGGGCTTGAACTCTATGACCCCCCAGATCAAGAGTCACGTGCTCTACTGGCTGAGCCAGCCAGGTGCCCCCACTTTTGGTTTTTTAAAGAAATCTTTTCTAACCCAGGATCATAATGCTATTTTCCTATATTGTTATATAGGAAGTTTTATAGTTTTGCTTTTTACAGTCAAGTCTTTAATACACCTAAGCTATGAATTTGGTTTGAGAAGGGGATCTTTCTCTTTAAAAAAAAAAAAAAAATGTGATACCATTTACTGAAAAATCTGTTCTTTTCTCGCCAGTCTGCAACGCCAGCTTTGTCAGGTTCAGGTTTCCAAATGTACATGGAACTATTGGGCTTTGGGCCACACGCCTCTGTGGTATTTGCATGATACTGTACATCGCCTTACTAGCTATGGTGTCAGGACAAGTCCTAGTGTCTGATAAGATCAATCTCCTCACCTAATTCTTTTTTTTTTTTTTAAGTATTTATTTATTTATTTGACAGAGAGAGAGATCACAAGTAGGCAGAGAGGCAGGCAGAGAGAGAAGAGGAAGCCGGCTCCCCGCTGAGTGGAGAGCCAACTCGATCCCAAGACCTTGGGATCATGACCTGAGCTGAAGGCAGAGGCTTTAACCCACTGAGCCACCCAGGCACCCCACTCACCTAATTCTTTTTTATGAGTATTTTGAATATTCTTGGCCCTTGTTCTTTCACAGAACAGCTTGTCAGACTCCTCAAAAAATTTTTTGGGGATATTGATTGGATGGCATTGAATCTGTAGATCCATTTGGAGAGCAGTGATTACTTTATGGTGTGAGTTTTCTTTATCCAAGAACATGATCTGTTTTTTTTTAATGCGTATAAGATTCTGTGATTTTCTTCATTAAAGTTTATTATTTACTGTTTAATTTATTCCTAGGTACTTTATTTTTTATACCAGTTGCAAATTGTGTCATTTTAAAAATTACTTTTTGAGGCCCCTGGAAAGCTCAGTTGGTTGAGCAACTGCCTTTGGCTCAGGTCATGATCCTGGAGTCCCAGGATCTAGTTCCACATCAGGCTCCCTGCTCAGCAGGGAGTCTGCTTCTCCTGCTGACCTCTCTCCTCTCATGCTCTCTCTTTCTCTCAAATAAATAAATACAATCTTTAAAAAAAATAAAAATAAAAATTACTTTCTGTGTTTGTTGCTGGCATATTGAGGTACTGTTCTTTTATGTATTGTTTATTTTTGCAATTTATTAACTCTTACAAGCTTAATAACTAGTCTACAGATTTTTTTGAGTTTCTTAAGTAGCAGTCATCTGTGAATAACGATGGTTTTGTTTGTTTCAGATTCTTACACCTTTTTTATTCTTTGCCTTGTTCTGTTGGGTTGTTTTCTTATTGTTAATTTTAAGAGTTTCTTTTATATTTTGGATAGCAGTTTTTACCAGGTAAGTTTTTTGCAAATATTTTCTCCTAGTCTGTGGCTTGACTTCTTATTCTCTTGACATTGTCTTTAGCAGAGCAGAAGTTTCTAATTTCAGTGAAGTCTAGCTTATCAGTAATTTCCTTTGTGCATCATGCCTTCGGTGGTTTATTTATTTATTTATTTTTCAGTGGTATATTTAACAAATGATTGCTATACCCATGGTCATCTAGGTTTTCTCCTTATATTATCTTCTAGGAGTTTTATAGTTTTGAGTTTTACTGTTCTGTGCTCCATTTTGAGTTAATTTTTATGAAGAATATAAGGTCACTACGTCTAGATTCATTTTTTTCCTGTGGATGCCATTTGTTCCAGCCCCATTTGTTGAGGAGCTGTCTTTGCTTCATTGTACTGCCTCTGCTTCTTTGTCAAAAATCAACCGAATATATTTGTCGGGGTCTCTTTCTGGGCTCTCTCTTCTGTTCCGCTGATCTATTTGTCTTTCACCAATACCATCCTGTCTTGATGACTGCAATTTCATATAAGTCTTGAGGTCAGGTAGCCTCAGTCCTCCAACTTTGTTCTTCCCCCTCAGTATTGTATTGTTTTTTGTGGGTCTTTTGCATCTCCATAGAAACTTTAAAATCATTTTATTGGTATCCATAAGGTAACTCACTGGGGTTTTGATTGGGATTGCATTGAATCTATAGATCAAGTTGGGAAGAACTGATAGCTTAACAATATTGAGTCATTCTACCTGTGAACATGGACTATCCGTTTATTTAGTTTTCATTTTTGGTTCTTCTTTATTCATCAGCGTTTTGTAGTGTCCCTCACATAGATCTCCACCTATTTCGTTAGATTATACCTAAGTATTTCATTTTAGGGGGTGCTGATGTAAATGGTAGTTGTGTTTTTTAATCTCATATTCCACTTGTTTATTGTTGGTACATAGGAAAGCAGTTGGCTTTTGTATAACAGCCTTGTATCCTGCAACCTTTATGTAACCACTTGTTATTTCTGGGAGTTTTCTGCCAACTTATTTGGATTTTTCTAGATAGATGATCATGTCATCTACTAACAAAGACAATTTTAGGTTTTTCTTCCCAGTCTATGTACTTGTATTTCCTTTTCTCATCTGATTACATTAGCAAGGATTTCTAATACAGTATTGGAAAGGATTGATGAGAGGGGACATCCTTACCTTGTACGTGATCTTAATGGAAAAGCTTTGAGTTTCTCACCATTAAGAATAATGTAGCATATAAGGTGTTGGGGGCCTGAAGTAAAGCACCCAGAGTGGAGAGGGGGGTTTCATATGGGATATGGTGTACAAGAAGACTAAATGGAAATTGGTGACTGATTCTTTTTCTGTTCCTAACTCTGCCTAACACCAAAACTTTGGTTTTCACTGTAGAATCACCTGTATCTCTCAAGTTCGCATAGATGTGTAGTAGAAAGAGTACAGGCTTTGGCTCCAGAAGACCTGAATTTGAATCTTTTATTTATCACTGGCCCGTGCCTTTGGGCTAGTTCCTAAGCTTCAGTGTCCTTATAAATGGACACAGTGAAGGGCTGTCTTAAGGACCAGGGTGCATGGGCAGTGCTTCCTCATGCTATGCACACTCTGGCTGCTGCTGCCCTATCTTGCTCCGCATTAAGAGATTGCATTGTTAGTGAGAGACCCACCATGACTGGCCGTCATGGCCAAACTGTTTTTCTTCCTATCAAACTCTCTCTCCCTGTCTTCTCTGTTTGGTGTCGTGATATCGTTTCACCAGGCAACTAAGTTACAGACTTGGAGTTGTCTTTACCTCTTCTCCTTGTTTCCTAGTCATGCTGAACTTGGCCCTCACCTCTTTGCATGTGCTGCGCTTTACCCAGAATGCTCATTCTACCCCAACCCCCTTCTCCCTGGACTTACCTAGTTGAGAGGTCTGAGCCGATTTCCGCAGTTAATCCCTCCTGACTCTGAGAGAGCACCTCGTCTGTCCCTGTGTTGCAACGTGACTGTATTGTTTCATAACTATTTGTGTGTCTGTGTGTCTTTACCACCAGCACCCTTGCTTCCATGTCCAGAACTTTGTCTGGTTGTATCCTCAGAAGACTACACACAGTATAGACTGATAAAAGTTTACTGAATTAGGGGCGCCTGGGTGGCTCAGTGGGTTAAAGCCTCTGCCTTCGGCTCAGGTCATGATCTCAGGGTCCTGGGATCGAGCCCTGCGTCGGGCTCTCTGCTTAGCGGGGAGCCTGCTTCCCTCTCTCTCTGCCTGCCTCTCTGCCTACTTGTGATCTCTCTCTCTCTGTCAAATAAATAAAATCTTAAAAAAAAAAAAAGTTTACTGAATTAGGGAAACTTGAATCTAGAGAGTTCAATCTCTGGAATCCACTACTGCCTATACTCTCACCCATGTGAGAATTATTTGTTTAAAGACTTTATTGAGAGAGAGAGCACGCGTGCATGAGTGGGGGAGGGGCAGAGCAAGGGGGACAGCAGGGAGTGAGGAGCCTGATGCAGATCCTGGGTCTGGATCTCAGACCCAGGACTCTGAGATCATGACCTGAGCTGAAGTCAGACGCCTAACCCACTGAGCCACCCATGTGCCCCTCTGTGAAAATTTAGAATGGCAAGTGCTTCATCCTAAAACCCTAAGCCCAAGTTGCTACATTTTATTCTAAGGAGAGATTGGCTGGGTTCCAAGCTGAACATAAAAGTCTGTAGTTCAAGATACATCAACAGAAGCATAAAGTGAGTAAGCAGAGTGCCTGTGAGGAGGTACAGGTCTTCACCGTAAGATGTTGATGCTATAGGAACTTTTTTTATTTTAGACTTTTTTTTTTTTTTTTTTCTGAGAGAGCACGAGCTGAGGGGAGGGGCAGAGGGAGAGGGACAAGCAGACTCTTCGCTGAGCAGGGAGCCCAATGCGGTGCTCAATCCCAGGACCCCAGGATCATGACCCAAGCTGAAGGCAGACACTTAACCAACTAAGTCACCCAGGCATCCCCTATACAATCTCTCTCTTTTTTTTTTTTTTTTTTTTGGAGAGGAAGAGAATGGGCATCTTCAGTGGATGCAAGGACCACTGGGGATCTAAGAACTTGTGTAATCAAAGTTTCCTGGATCCTCTGCTTTGACGTTAAGCAGCACTAAAAAATTGGTAACAGAGGAACCAAGTCCCGAGCCACCGCCGCCACCACCATCATTGCCTGAGAGAGCCTGAGATAAAGTAGATGGCTGTTTGTTTGGGGCCTGGGTGTGAGGTGTGCAGTGGCTCTGCCCTGATTCCTGTGCTGGGAGGCAGCGTGAATGTGATCCTGTGGTTTAGAAGTTCTCTCTTACCCCTTCAGTCACTGGCGCTGGCGTCATTACTGCTTCACCCAGCCGCACGTTTCCAGGAACATTGTTCTGTTGATCATTTGTAGGGCTTGTGGGGACCTTCTTGAGTGGGATTACCTCTGCCAAGTTTGGCATCTGGGATAAAGACGTAGGTCCTGTTGGATGGATTAGTAGAATTAAATGTGTGCTTAGTGAGAGTAGAGGAAGTAGATCACGACAGTACAAACGGGTTGTCTTAAAGAAGACGAGCATCTTCTCAGGGTCTTGGCTGCATTCCACTGAGGTCATAACCTTGTTCTTTCCCACATCGTCAGTTGCTTAGTTGAATGAGTGATTGTTTCTTGCTGCACAGGGTGGTGCTGGGTTCTGGTCTGGCATCTTCTGTGTCCCTTTTCAAGGAAGATTTCATAGCTGTGTATTCTTCTGAGAGGCAGTTGAGAACAGAATTTCGGGGAAACGTGATGGTCCAAGAGGAGACAGGAAGTAGGAGGGAGAAAGGGGTTATAGTGTAATGTAATCTCTGCTTTCACTTGTAGGCCACTGCTGAGACTCAAGAGAAGGAAATCCTCATCACCCATTTGCAGGAGAAGGTCTTGTCCTTGGAGAAGAGACTAGAGCAGAACTTATCAGGAGAAGAACACGTGCAAGAACTGCTGAAAGAGGTAACTTGGGACAGGCGCTCTCTTGGGACAGCCGCTGCTGGGGAGGGGGTGGGAATCCTGGAGGTTTCCTACAGTCCTAGAGCCACAGAGCCAGAAGGGCCACAAGCAGCTGGGAGAGACGAGCACTCCCTCTAACTTCTGATTGTCCTGCTTACAGCAAAAACAGTCACCTGTGTGTGCCACGTTTTCCTCAGCAAAAGGAGAGCTTCATTCAGAGGTGCTCAGGAATGAGTGGCATCACCCACCTGGTGATTTATGCCACTTGGGCTGTCTTATCTTAGCACCCCGTTCTCTTCCACACGCGGTTTCCAGTGGCTGCCTGCCAGTCATCACTGTTTGCCTATGGCGTGAGCAAGAGTCGCCTTCGGCAGTGAGGAGACCCCCCCTTTCCTGAGCGAGGCTGTTGAGTAGACTGGCCTTTTCCCCAGTGGTGTAGGTGAACTTGCTTTCTTATCAGGCCTGAGCCCATTCTCTGCCCATATTCTGTTCCTCCTCCTCTTTGTATCCAAGTGACTGACCTCACCGTGACAAAGGTGACAAAGCCAAGGCCTTGGGCCTAGATTAGATCCTCACTGTCTTCCTTTCAGCTAAACATCTCCATCTCCACTGCTAGTGTCGTACTTCAGGGCTTCCAGCAACTCTGGGCTAGTCCCGAGCAGGGTCTCCAGACTGGCCTACGCAGCCGCAGTCTCCTCCCTCACCCCTGAGGCAGTCTTCCGCGCCCACTGCGCCCACTGCCAAGCTGCTGTTCCTGGCCGCCTCGCTCCCTTAACCTTCTTCTGCAGCTCCCCTGCAGCCTACAGTGTGTCTAGCTTGGGTTTGGGGTGTAAATTGATTTCTAGAATCAGACTACCTAGGTTTGTATCTCGTATCTTATACTTACTAATTGGTGACTTAGAGCAAGTAACTCAATCTTTGTTTTCTCCTCTGTGAAATAGGGTGGATAATTGTACCAAACAATAGAATTGTTAGGATTCAAGGAGTTACAATATGTGAAGTGTGTGGAATGAAACTCTAAAACGTAGTAGGTAGGGTCTCTGTGTATTTCAGCTCTTAATATCATGGTCCTTAGTATTGGGCCATCGTCATTACTACAAAGCTTAGTGTGCACAGGAGGTACCTGGGCACTTTGTGTAGAGTCTATTCCTGCTGCCAGGAATCCCGTTTTCAGTAGGCCGGATGTTAGACCTCAAGGTTAACAACCACCTGCCTCCCTCACCAAGGTAATCTAACCTTGTCCAGTGTGTGGACAACCCCACTTTAAAAAATATTGCCTACCGAATTAAATTCAGACTCTTTTCTGCAGCATTAAAAGGTTCCCATGATCTGCCCCTTTGCCTGACTTTCTGGTCTTACTTCTTGACCTGAATCCACTATTGCTGTAGCTTTTTGCAGGTTGTAGCTCCCCGAGTGTCCCGGGCTGTTTCACGACTCCACTGATCATGACTCTGCCCGGTGCTCCCATCCACCCACCCCAGGCCGCCTGGGAATTAGGAAGCCACCCACTTTCCTGAGGCAGTGAGTGGCCTGCTCTAGGCATTTTCACAGGCACTAATTGCACTCTCTTAATTTTTTTGTTAGTCTTTGCCTCAGGCTCAAGGTCAAAGGAGTATGTCAGATTTATCTATGTGTACTTCATGATATGTGAATTTTTATCTCAGCTGTTATTTTTAATGCCTTTGTGTCCCCTGTGCCTCGAACAAATCACAGTCTATAGTAGACATCAACAAGCATTCAGTGGAAAAATGACTGTTTTCATTTACTCGTCTTTCAACTTACAGAAAACTGTTGCTGAGCAGAATTTGGAGGATGCCAGACAGCAGCTCTTGGCAGCCGGAAGCAGCCAGGCCAAGGCCATTGACGTCCTGGAGACTCGGGTACTGACCTCACTCGCAGGGATTTCTGGGTCTGGGTGGGAGCTTGGTTGGACATCACTGGGGGAGAATCCACTGAGCTCAGAGGTTTTCTTTGGAAGGGACTGTTTTGGCTCTTAATTTCCGCAGGCCCGTGTTACCTTCCTTCTTGCCTCATCGGCACCATGGTTCCACATAGCATCTCTTGCTTCTTCCCTTCTATCCTCGTTCCCTTCCCTCCCACTGGAACCCATTCTGATGGAGTTGATACAGATCCCTGTGTGTGGGGTTACCGTAAAGTGGGCGGCCTTGCTGTGTGCGCACATATGCAAGTTATGTAAGCGCTGCGGTGCTACGCACACAGTCCCCTTCACCCACTCCGCTGGGTCCGTGTCCACGTCATTGTGCTCGCTGCTCTACCTGGTGGCTATCTACCAGATGCCGGACATCCACCTTGCCGCAGCTGCCGCCCCTCTCCCCACAGGCTCCACTGCACCCAGCAGCCTTGTCCCTGTCACCTCCAGGACAGAGAATGTATATGACCTAATGGGACTAAGTAGGACAAGAACATTCCTGCAGGGGCTGCCCCATGCTCTACTCCCCCAGAGCGCATGCGGGGTTCTGCATCTGCATGGCTGCCTCGTCCAGCCATTTGTTTGTTTGTTTGCCAGTGGGTGAGGGTGAAGTGGTGGAAGGGGTAAGGGATCTTAAGATCCTTGTTCTTACGAACGAGGTGGGGCCTCCTCGTTCATAAGGGCCCTGATCCCATCATGTGGACTCCACCCTCATGACCTAAGCGCCTCCAGAGGCCCCACCTCCTGTTACTGTCACATCGTCTCTTCCCGCCTTAGGATTTCCACATGAATATGGGGGCACGCAAACACTCAGACCAGAGCAAATACTTAGCTCATTTTTAAAATCTTATCTCCTGATAAATATGCCTGAAGCTCTGTATTTCTCAGTACAGCTTGCTTTATTAGAATTCAGTTCTGTTTCTGAATATCTGTCTTTTTATTGCAATAAAATAAACATGACATAAAAGTTACCATTTCAGCCATTTCTAGGGTACAACTCAGTGGCATGAAGCACATTCACACTGTTGTGTAACCATCACCGCCATCATCTCCAGAACGTATTCATCTTCTCAAACTGAAATTCTGTCCCCATTAAATACTGACTTCCCACTTTCTCCCACCCCCAGCCTGGGCAACCACCATTCTACTTTCTATCCCTATAAATTTGACTACTCTAGTAATCTCATATTAGCGGAATCATGCAGTATGTGACCTTTTGTGTCTGGCTGATTTCACTTGACATATGTTTTCAAGGTTCATTCATGTTGTAGCATGTGTCTGAATTTCATTCCTTTTTAAGGCTGAATAAGCCCTTTTTTTAAATTTAATTAAATGCCACACCACACATGGGGCTCAAACTCATGACCCCGAGATCATGAGTCATATGCTGTACCACTGAGCCAGTCAGGTGCCCCAGGGCTGAATAAGTTTTTTTTTTTAAAAAGCTTTCATTCCTTCATATGTACCATGTTTTGTTTATCCCTTCATTTGTCATTTTTTTTAAGATTTTGTTTATTTATTTGACACAGAGAGAGAGCTCACAAGTAGTCAGAGAGGCAGGCAGAGAGAGAGGGGGAAGCAAGCTCCCTGCTGAGCAGAGAGCCCGATGTGGGGCTCGATCGCAGGACCCTGAGATCATGACCTGAGCCAAAGGCAGACGCTTAACCTACTGAGCCACCCAGGTGCCCCCAAACCCATCATTTGTCAATGGTTTTTGGGTTATTTCCACCTTCTGGCTACTGTGAATAATAAATATTAGCGTAGTGCTATGAACAAGATTTTTGTGTGAGCTTTTACTTTCATTTCTCTTGGGTTTATACCCAGGAATGGAATTGCCAGGTCATATTATAACTCTGTGCTTAATCTCTGGAGGACCTGAATCTTTCTTGAGTGCTTCCTCCAAGTTGAGATTTGGGTAGCTGCTTTCTGAACCCAGGACTTTAAAAAACTAGGCTTCAGTTCTGGCTCTACCACTAATAAAATTCGTGATCCTGGATGAGTAACATTACCGTCCTCCTCTGTGGAAATACAGCGTTCTCTGGGGGTTGCTTCAGCTCAGTCTTCCATGTGAATGTTTATGAGGAACCATGAGACCTGAAAGTATCCTTCCCTCATTCGGTACCTACTTCCCCTTGACAAAGCTGCAATTTCCCTTGTGTTTATGTTTTAATAATAAACTTCCTCAAGGTCAGACCTTATTCAACAAACAAGAGGACTTTACCAGGGAGATGGGCAAAGGTGGCTCGAACCCGATCAGAATGCCCCGTTGGAGAGCCACATCCAGCGGGGTGGACCGGGTGTGGTCCTGTCTGCGGGACGGCCGCCCGCCCCACTGCCAAGTCAGACGGGCTGATGTCTGTGGAATGAGTGAAAGTTTGTGCCACGAGCAGTCATCCCACTTCCGGGAATGTGTCCTAAGGAAGTGGCTCAAACCAGGTCACCGAATGTTGGGTGAGGACGTTCACTAATGTGTCGTCTCAGATGGGCAAGCGGGAACCGCCGTGGGGCCAGCACCGGCGGCCGTGGTTTAGTGGATTGTGAGGTGTCCTTGAGACAAACGATCTAAGTTCGGAAGAACACGTGGGAACGCAGAAGGAACCTTGAGTGAGGAGGAAAAATGCATAGTTTTCCTAGAGTTGTGTACAGAGTTGTTTAAAAAAAAAAAGTTAAAAAAATGCACCAGAGGAAAAGACGTTAGACTGGTGGCATTGCAGAATGGTAGATGTATCGGTGTCTTTTTTCTAACTTAAAATTTTTCTATAATGTACCCGTTTTACGATGTAAATGGATTTGATTTTTTAAAGCCATTTGTTAACCACACTTCAGCTTCTTTTGAATGAAAGAAGGCTCCTCTTCCCCCTCAGGTGAAGGAACTCGAGCAGAGCTTGCTGGCATCAGAGGAGAAGCTGAAGCACAGCGGGGATGTCGCGGCGGCCCAGGAGGCTCGGATTCAGGAGCTCGTAAGTGGTTCTGGGCCCCCAGGGCTTGCCCTTTACGCCTTTGCCGCTGCCCCAGCTCGCTCCGCCGAGGTATCTGGACCCAACTCTCCATACAGTCGTGGCGCTGGATGTGAGCAGGTGGGCAGTGCGCGTGGGGTGAGTCAGGACCTGCTGGCGGAGCCCGGTTACCCCAGGAGGTAGAGCCTGATTCCCCTCTGACGGCTGGCCGGAGGACCCAGCCTCTGTCTGGGGCTGTTAGAGGGGTGGCTCGCAGCCAGGGCTGCAGAGAACGGGTCCCGGCTCTGGGAAGAACGTGGCAAGGGCTTGGCCAGCCGTCGCAGCCCCACGTGGGGTGTTGGGTTAGAAACTAGAGAGCTAGAGAAGTATTTACTGCGTGTTTGCCATTCCAGCCACTGTGCTGAGTATCCTGCCCATGTTTCACTCAGTCCTTGCTGTAGACCTGAGGGCTACGTGCAGTTGGCCTCATTCTCTAGAGGATGCTGGTTCGGAAAAACTGGATCAATAACCCAGTGGTCGTGGTGGTGTCCCAGCTAGTAAATGGCAAAACCCTCACTTTCTTAGGTCAAAGCTCTTGTTCACCATCGCTGTATTATACAGATGGTCCCTAATTTATGATGGTTTAGCTCTGTGATTTTTCGACTTTATGAGTGCAAAATCAGTATGGCTTCAGTAGAAACTTGTACTTAAATTTTGAAGTTTAAGCTTCTCCTGGGCTAACGATGGGCAGTCCAGTACTCTCCCTCAGTGCCTGCCAGTGGCAGGGAGCCCCGTCTCCTAGGCTGCCACACGATCACAGGGTAAACAACCAGTTCTGTACCTGTACAGCCTTTCTGTTTTTCACTCTGAGAACAGCATTCACCAAATTACATGAGCTATTCAACACTTCAGGATAAAATAAGCTTTGCCCAGCTGTAGGCTAATGTAAGTGTTCTGAGAAATTTAAAAAAAAAAATTTTTTTTAAGATTTTATGTTTAAATAATCTCTCCACCCAGTGTGGAGCTCAGACTGAGAACCCAAGATCGAGCCACATGCAGTGAGTGACTGAGCCAGCCGGCGCCCCTGTTCTGAGCATTTAACGTAGGCTAGGCTAAGCTGTGATGCTTGTTTTGACTTCATATTTTCAACTTAACAATGGGATTATTGGGCCGCAACCCCATCATAAGTTGAAGAAGATCTACACCGCCTCCCCAGGAAAACCCTCAGTCGTCAAAGTGAGCACCAAGTAGGGTGAAGGAAGGCTGTGTCTTCAGACTGGCTGGTGCCCTAAGGTGTTCCCCCAGCCCCGAGACCAGCCCCAGATGTCAGCTTCTGAACAGGCCAGGGGCAGTAGACAGAGCTGCAGGTGGGGACCTCAGCAGCACCCAGACCAGAGATCAGAAGGAGAGTTGTTTCTACTGGACACCCATCTTTGGATCGCTGAGGGAGAGAAGGGGTTCCTCGCCATCCCCATGGGTGCCTGTCCTCCCCCTGCATAGGCCGCCGCAAACAGAGAGAGCGGCCTGGCGCAGCAGCAGGTGCTGGCTCGGGAGCGGCAGGGCACGGAGCGCATCCGCACGCTGGAGGCCCAGCTCGCTGCCCTGGAGAGAGCGCGGGCGGCTGAACAGACGGCCGCGGAGCAAGAGGTGGTGAGTGGGGAGGAGGGTGAGGCCCGGCTGGGAGCGCCGGCTTCCTGCGTGCTGGGCAGCCAGGGCATTGACGGGAGAACAACCCCCCCTCTGAACGAGGGAACCACTTTTTGGAGCCATTTTCATCTTTCTAGCAAGGCACCTGCTCATGAGATTGGCTGTAAAAAGGCTGCTTTTTCTCAAACCCCAAACAGATGGCTTTGCTTTTCTTCGGGGCGGCGCAGGGACTTGCTGGCATTTCCTGAGCAGCCCCTTCAGCTTCTTCCCACTGTGTCTCCGCAGTGTTCTGGTTCCTCTAGCGTGGTCTCGCCCTCTCTCTGGTCCCCTCCCTGTTCCCCATCTTCCGGGTCAGGTGCCATGTTTCTTCTTGTGAGGCCTGTGTCGGCCGGTTCCTCCTGACCCTGCCCCATTCTTGTCCCCCGCCCCTGCAGTGACACACAGGGTGGGGGTGCATTTTAAAAAGGCCCCATGGGGCACCTGGGTGGCTCAGTGGGTTAAAGCCTCTGCCTTCGGCTCAGGTCATGATCCCAGGGTCCTGGGATCGAGCCCCACATCGGGCTCTCTGCTCGGCAGGGAGCCTGCTTCCTCCCTCCCTCTCTCTCTGCCTGCCTCTCTGTCTGCTTGTGATCTCTGTCTGTCAAATAAATAAATAAATAAATCTTTTTTAAAAAATAAATAAAAATAAAAAAATAAAAAGGCTCCGTGTCTGTAGGACGGTGCCCTGGGGAAATAGGGTAAAGCCTTTTCTTCTCACACATGCTTTTCTCAATTTGCAGACACATCTGGAGCAAGAAAACGCAGCCCTCAAAGAAAGTAAGAATGAATGTGAACGTTCTTTACAACACCACCAGCTTGAGCTGAAGAAGCTAAAGGTATTTATCTGGTGGCGCCAGCGTGTCACGGCAGTGGCCCGTCTTTTACACGTGTGTTTGGGGCAGCCCAGGGAACGTTCTGTACTCCAAGTGGAGAGGGCGTGAACTAGCATTTGTTCAACAGTTCTCTTAGACGTTTGCTGGAAATTGTCACCTCATTAATTCCTCTCAGTGATCCAGGATGGTAGGAAGAATTAGGCTCATTTAGTACTTAATGTCATTTGAGGCTCTGAGGAGAAGTAATTTGTCCAAGTTCCATGGTTAGTTCCAAGCGATGCTGGTCTGACTTCACTCAGCCCGCTCCACCTCTGGGTCACCATCCACACAGCCTGAAAGTCATGCCGTCAGCACCAGTGTCATTGAGCTTTCCCGTGGGACCAGGGAAGCACGGGCTCAAGTGGTCGTAAGGATCTTACCCGTTTCTGTCAGAGGCCGTTTGTAGAGATGAAGGGACAGTCTGCTGGACTGTCCCTTTCCCTCCTGAGAACTTGGCGCTTTCATCAGACCTCACCCGCGTCTCTGCCTGGACATAGCTGGATGCCAAGGAAAGAGAGTTTCTGCTGCTTCCGTAGAGGCCTCCAGGCTCCTCTGTCCCCTTTCAAAGGAGCCCTTAGATGATGGATCATCGCAGTGCTTGCCCAACTTGGTCATGACCCAGGGATCTTGGGGGACTTTTGGCAGAGGCCTTCTCAGAACATCCCCCGCTGCAAGCCTGCATGAAATCCGCGTTCAGAACAGTCTCGACTGGGTGAGGCCGCTGCTCGGGCGGAGGTGCCAAACCGTGGGAAGCCTGTGCCTTGGGGTCCGAGCTGTTTCCATATGTTCCTTCAGCAGACATTGCAGTACGGGTAGTAACCACTCTAGGTGCTGGGATAGGAGCAAAACAGGCAGAACTTTACCCCTGTGGAGCCTGTAACTGGAGACGGCAGCTAAGCAGTGGTCCTGGATGCTGGGAAAGTAAAGCAGAGTGAGGGGCAGAGTAGGGAGGAGGAGACTCTTGTAAACCGGGGGGTTAGGGAGGGCTACAGTGGTATTTGAGCACAAGCCCTGAGTCATGCGGTGTGCACGTTTGGGAAGGGAATAGTCCAGACCGAAGAAATAGCAAATAGAAAATCTCTGAGGCAGAAAAAAGCTTAGTTTGTTCCAAGAACAGCACAAAGGTCAGTGTGGCTGCCGCTCAGTGGGCTGGGGGAGAGCAAGATGAGAGCAGGCAGGCAGGGAAGTAGTTGCAAGGGTTAAGCAAAATGCTGGAAGAAGTTTCGTGCGGCGTTTCGTTCTGTTTGGTTTTGGTGAGCAGCAGAGTTTATTGAGCGACGATACGAAGCTCCTGAAGAGGGATGGGGCCTGAGAGGGTTGAGGGAGACGTTTTGTATTAAAACAATTACTCTGGCTCTTTGTAGAAAAATGTTCTGGAAAGGAAGCAAGTAGAGAAGGAGGAAGACCTGTTAGGAGGTTCAGATATTAAATCACTTACTATGTTTAAGGGCATAAAGGACAAAATTGAAAATTTCAGCAGAGATTTGGATGTTATTCTAAAAGACAGTAGTGTTTAAGGAGAAACAAATTAGAACATCAGAGCCAGAGAATGTAGAGCTGGAACGAAGAACGTGGTAGACCAAAAGGGCACACGGAAGCTTTCGGAGGTAATGAGTATTTTCACGGTTTTTATTGTGGTGATGGCTTCACCCGAACTCACCACATTGTGCAGTGTGGTGTTAGTTATATTTCAGGAAAGTGATTTTAAAAAATAATACGTTTAAAAAAATATATTTAAGAGCCAATTAGAACTCGAGAGAATTAGTGAAGTGGAAAGAAGGACAGAGAGAAACACAGAAAAGGCATGATAAAAGACAGGATCCTGGGAGGTGCCTGAGCCCAGGTCAGTGGGAGTTCAGAAGGGAATGCACAGGTGAGACTGAAGCAGTTATTTTTTTTTAAAGATTTTATTTAGTATTTAAAAAGATTTAATTTTTTTTAAGATTTTATTTATTTATTTGACAGACAAAGATCACAAGTAGGCAAAGAGGCAGGCAGGGAGAGAGGAGGAAGCAGGCTCCCTGCTAAGCAGAGAGCCTGATGCGGAGCTCGATCCCAGGACCCTGAGATCATGACCTGAGCCGAAGGCAGAGGCTTTAACCCACTGAGCCACCCAGGCACCCCAGGATAAATTTTAAAATCTATACCTAGACACAGCGTACAGTAGAACTAGAAAAACCAATAAAACAGAAACAAGGAATTAGTCACCAACAGATTTGCACTAAAGGAAGTGCTAGAGAGCATCGTTCAAGTTAAGGAAGATTCTAGATAGACACGGGTAAGATGTAAGGCAGTAAGAAAGAATGAGGAGTAATGATCATTGCAACTAATGTACACAAGAAGAAACAGAAAATCTGTCCTGCAGTGTGTCCATCATGGTCCAGTCAGGGGAAAGAACCATACCGGTTATTTGAGAATTTATGTTCTCATGTAAGGTTTTCACAGAAACAGTTACAAGCTATCACAAACGTAGCCACTGCAAGAATGGCTACAACTTAGGGAACAAAGCAAAGAAGGTGGAATTATGGGGTTGCCTGGGTGGCTCAGTGGGTTAAGCCTCTGCCTTCAGCTCAGGTCACAGTCTCAGAATCCTGGGATCGAGCCCCACATCAGGCTCTGTGCTCAGCGGGGAGCCTGCTTCCCCCCAACGTCCCCCTGCTGCTCTCTGCCTGCCTCTCTGCCCACTTGTGATCTCTGTCAAATAAATAAATAAAATCTTCAAAAAAAGAGGTGGAATTATTAGGAATTAAGACAAAGAGCCCCACAGATCTGACACACAGACCTCTGAGCGAGGGACGCTGTTCAGTGGGTGCCTAGTGTGTGTCGGGGGAACAAGGCAGAGAATGAACTCAGCCCCACTCTTGGGAAAAACCTGCTGCCTCAGGACAAAATTGCTTCTGCCCCCGTGAAGCATCCTGGCTCACAGAAACCGAAGCTGACGGGGGCGGGGGGGGGGGGGGGGGCAGGTCTTTTGCTCCATGCCTGTGCCTTCCAGGCTCCCTCGAGCTCCTCCTGTTGGCGGAGACTCATATGGAACCAGCTCGATGAGCAGAAATGGGGTTTGCTGAGTCCCAGGCATAGTAGGGCAAAGCAGAATATAAAAGGGGGAGCGAGGAGCGAGGTCGGTAGGCAGTAACTTGAAAAGCCAGCGCACACACACAGGTCGTTAGGAAGTGTGGTTCATTTTCACACGCTTGGGGAATGTTCTCAATATCTTAGATTTCTAGTTAATACCATTATAGTCAGACAACACACACACTGGTTTCAGTTCTTTGATACTTATTGAGGCTTGTTTTATGACCCAGCCTGTCGTCTGTCTGGGAACTATTTCAGCGCCCTGCGGCTGTGGGGAAAGCGTTCTCTAAGTGCCCCTTAGATCAAGTTGGGTGAAAGTATTGTCCAAATCTCTGTGTTTTCTGATTTTTCTTTTTTGTTTTCCTGTTGCATCAGTTAGTAAGGGTGGCGTGCGGATTCTTGCAGCTATGATCACGGATTTGTCTCTTTTTCTCTTTCATTCTGCCGATCTCTGCTTCAGGTGTTTGGAAGCACTATTTTTAGGTGCATACATATTTAGAATTCACTCAGGGAAGGCATTCCCAGGTGCAGAGAGCTGCTGGAGGCGGGGAGCCCGGTGACAGGCGCCACACTGAGCAGTGCCGAGGGCCTGAGTCCCACAGTCCTGGACCGGGTGTGGCTCTGTGGCCGCAGTGTGGACCTCACAGCCATGTGGCCCCTCACTGGCTGGTTCTTGAGGGAATCTAACTTCCTTTTTTTTTTTTTTTCTTTTTTTTAAACCGAACCTGTTCCCCCTTGCCTTCAAGAGGATTAGCCTGAGGGCCCAGTGTGACCTGAGGAGGAGTGCCCTGGACGGTGCCTGGCAGGGAGGGGCTTTGAGTCCAGTTCCCGCCCTCAGCTGCTTTCCTGGCCTTCCCTTGGTCGGCCTGCCAGCCCTCTCAGACATCGGCGGTCAGAGCTCCCCTCTGCCCCCACGGGCCAGGGTTTCAGAACTGCATCCCCTGCTTCAACAGAGCCACCCCTGATGAGGGATTTTGTCTGGGGGTGGGGCAGGGTCTCCCTCCTCTTGAATTCAGGCGCCCGTTCTTCTCGTCATTGCTAGAGATGGACTCAACGGAAGGTCAGTTCTAACAATTCCATGGTTGGATCCAGAACGCCCCTGGCCAGGAGGCTGGCCTCTCCCTCCACGAACCACCTTGTACCGGCATCCGTGGAAAGGGAAGTGTCCGTAGGGGAGATAAGTAGCTCATAGAACCAGAAAGACCTGTCCAACAGGAACCAGGGGGTGCGGGGCCTCAGGTCTCTTTTCTCCCTGTGTCATGCTGCTTCCTACCGTCAGTTACCCGAGCTGTTGGCCTTGCTTCTCCACGATGTCCACTGCGGCCGACAAATTGAGTGGACATCACCACAGCAGCTCCAAGCTGGTAACATGCCAGCTCCGGAAAGAGGGCTTCTCCCCTGAGGCTTCGCCTTATAAAAAAGGCATCTGATATAAAAAGGAACTTTGGTCCCTCTGAGGTGACAGAGCCACCCCTTGGACCGGTCAGTTTGGCCCAGGGCTGCAGTACTGGGATTGGCCAGGTCTGAACCACATGCTTATCTCGGTGGCCACAAGATGGGCGTATCGGTACCGGCAACCCTACCAGCACCACCTGGAACTGCAGGGTGGAAATGGGGAGGAGCAGCGATGAGGCTCTTACCCCCAGAAATGCAGTGATCCTGGGTTGACCGGAAAAACAGACTTCTCTGACCAGAACAAAGGCACCTGAGAAGTCTGGGGACTGAGCAGTGAGCCCGGCATCTGTTGCAGGAAATAGGACTGCTGTGTTTGTCAGGAGATAGTTCCTGTGCTCTGGGGAAGGCTGAGGAGGCAGCCCTGGTCCACGTAGGAAATATTCTGGGTGGCGGAGTCTGAGCTCAGGCAGATGCTGGCTTGCAACCCGGTTGTCCTGCTAGCTGTGGGACCGCAGGCACATGAACCTCGCAGAGCCTTTTTCTCTTCTATAAAATAGATAATTTTGATGAGTTTGTGGCATTTTGTCCTATTACAGTTCAGTAATTGCTTCTTATTTTTCCCCGTAATTGGGTTGCTCTAGTCCATTCAGTTGGGCTTAGGAGTCTTTCTTCTTGTCCTATGTTGATTTCATTAGACCAGTTCTTCTCTTCAGGTTCTTGGTCCCCTAACCTTGGCCCAGGAACTGATGGTTGACCCAGGGGATAACCAACCCCCCGCAGTGTGCCCATCTGCAGAGAGGCCGGTGGGTTGCCCAGCAGGACAGTTCCTGGAGGGATACAGAAGGCATTGCGGGGAGAGGGCAGCCCGGGCGCCTGGAGAAGCAAGACGAACGTTAATCTGGCCCTGTAAGACCATATCCTTGATGGGCTTCAGGTAGTGCGCAGCTAAAAACTGTGGAATGAGTTTTGAGACGCAATCTCCTACCTGTTTTCTGTATCGTAGGAAGAATGGAGCCAAAGAGAAATCGTGAGTGTGGCCATGGCTCAAGCCCTGGACGAAGTGCGGAAGCAGAGGGAGGAGCTCCAGCAGCAGGTAGCCCCTCCGGACGCGGGAGTGTGAGCCCTGGGGTGGGGTGTGCCAGCCTCAGTAGGACCAGCCTACCTCCCTGAGTCCAGGACGGGTGCTGGACCTAGGTCTCAGGAATGCCATCCACTGAATGATTCCCCTGAGGTCTCTCGAAAGGTAGGAGAAAAGTGTTATAAAGAAAGCCTCACCTCACAGTATAGGCATTTTTTGATTTTTGATGGTCAGTTATTGTTCTAAAGCTTACCTGGCGAAAAGCCATATCCGGGTACCTATTGGGCTCTAATTTTTTTTTTTAATTTTTTTAAAGATTTTATTTATTAGAGAGTACAAGTAGGCAGAGCAGCAGGCAGAGGCAGAGGGAGAGGGAGAAGTAGACTCCCTGCTGAGCAAGGAGCCCAATGCGGACCCTGGGATCATGACCCAAGCTGAAGGCAGCCGCTTAACCAACTGAGCCACCCAGGTGCCCCGTTATTGGGCTCTTAATTCTGTGAGGGGGCCATCACTGGCCGCAGGCCCCCAAGACTGTATAATACAGTTGAGCTGTCAGTGGGAAGGGTGGGAAATGCCTTCCTTTTCAGATAGACTCAGTGTCAGGTCCCAGACCTGGTAGTTAATGGGCCCTAAGCCTTCAGTAAGTCCTTAACAAATGTGAGTCTTACTTGCATCTGGAAAGACTTTAGGATAATTACACCTTTCAGGAGGTGTAACAAACCTGTGTGACAGGGTCACGTGTATCAAATGCCAGGCATGTGGCAGGCAGTCAGGACCCAGAAGGCCACATGTCCGGGAGGCCCAGCGTAGGCCAGGTGGGCAGTGAGGCCCCGGCCCCGCGCGTGCCCAGACTAGCAGAGCTGAGCTGGCAGGTGTTCCAGGCTGTGGACTGTAGGGAGGGATTCATGGGTAAGGGGAAAGTAGAGATTCCTTCTGGGGGAAACAGGGTGACTGCTGCCAACCTCGTCATGTTGGTCTTTCTGTCCAAGGCTGCTGACCTCACAGCTGTCATAGAGGAGAAGGAGCGGACTTTGCAGGAAAAAACTGAGGTGATTCTCCAGAAAGAGCAGGAGATTTTCCAGCTGAAGAAAGGTGAGGAGTTTTCCCCTGTTGAGCCTTCTGATCTGCTCCCACCCGGTGTCCCTGCCCGGAAGTGGCCTAGGCAGGAAGCGGCATGGAGTCACCTGGCTGACGGTGCCCCCCCACCCCGGGCCTAGGTCACGACTCTGCCCTGTCGCAGATGCACCAGCTGCAGAGTGAGCTGGAGGCCCTGCAGAGCCTGAGGGCGGAGGAGGCCGAAGCTGCTGCAGCGGACGATGTGCTGAGGCTGCCCAGCCCGGACCAGGGCTTGGTGCTGTCGGTGCCCGAGCCACACGTAAGTCCCCACCGGAGCCACGGGCCGGGCGTGGTGGCCACAGTGTGCGCTGCGGCAGGACAAATGGCTGACCGCTGCAGTTGGCCGTGAAGAGGCGGGAAGACGTCGGGGTTGGGGGGACGCGGGGGGTTGGAATTACAGGAATACACAGCTGGTGCTCACTAGCTCCGGGCTGTGGGGCAGGTCGCTGCCCTGTGCTCCAGCTTCCTGTCTTTAAAGTGGAGGTGCCGGGCGCCTGGGTGGCTCAGTGGGTTAGGGCCTCTGCCTTCGGCTCAGGTCATGATCTCAGTGTCCTGAGTGTTCTGGGATCGAGCCCCGCATCAGGCTCTCTGCTCAGCAGGGAGCCTGCTTCCCCCTCTCTCTCTGCCTGCCTCTCTGCCTGCTTGTGATCTCTGTCTGTCAAATGAATAAATAAAATATTTTTTAAAAATATATATAAAAAATAAATAAAGTGGAGGTGCTTAACTGACTGAGAGCTCGCGGGCGTTGAGGAGCCCATCAGATGTGGCAGCACGTGTCAGGGGTCAGGTGTTAGAGCACACTCTCGCGGGGAAAGCTGTTGTCCCTCTGGAAGGCATTGGACAGGATCGCCACGGTTCAGGTGTGCTTCCTGGCCAGCTGTCTGTTCGAGCTCATCAGTCCACACCTCTGGAACTTTCCCATGGACCTTCGGCTTAACTTGACCATTACCTTGTCCTGGCTCTCAACTTGCTGTCTAGGTAACCTCGAGGGCCACGGGGGGCCCTGTGTACCAGCTTCCAGCAGCAGAGGGAATCCCAAACGGCGAGGTGGGGGTCATGAACCTAGAGCAGCTACAGAAGGAAAAACAGGACTTGGAGCAGCAACTTCTGGAGAAAAATAAGGTGAGGGCGCTCTCTGGCTCAGCCGTTGATCTCCCTGCACTATCCCTGTATTTGTGCAGAAAACTGCCCAGTCCCTTTCTAGAGAGTTTGTGGATGCCCCGGGCACGTCCCGGGGGAGATCTCACCTCTTCAGCAGAAGGCCTTCTTCCTGGATTTCCGCCTGCACTGCCTTCCTTTCCCACCTCCCCCGACTTGCGATCACGTACAGTGTCGGAGCTCGAGCAGTAGTGACTTCAGAT
Organism: Enhydra lutris kenyoni; assembly: GCF_002288905.1. Classification (NCBI taxonomy): domain Eukaryota; kingdom Metazoa; phylum Chordata; class Mammalia; order Carnivora; family Mustelidae; genus Enhydra; species Enhydra lutris. Next base: position 30,071,186 of record NW_019154097.1, on the reverse strand, counting down.
GTTCGCAGCCGCCTCTGCTGTCACCAATGGGTCCCATTGGACCAGACCCCTTACCTCCCACTTCCTTTCCACGGCCATGAAATGACCCAGTGAGGCCTGACTTCAAGTGGTTTTACTGGGGGGGGACGGGTGTTGGGGACAAAAGGAAAGTGTCCGTTAGCTGTCCTGAGCATTTCTGGTATTGGCAGAGGCTCTGCCAGCCTCTGCACCTGCGAGCGCGGGGTCTTGTTCCATCCTGCTTGCCAAGGGCCCTGGGAAGTCAAGTGTGCTGACTGCTCATTGCTCAGCCTCCAGTGTGTGATTGTGGGTATTTTTTTAGACCTTTATCAAAGGGAGAAAGTGCTCATTCCCTCTCCCTCTCTCTCGCACACACACGTTTAATCTTGGTATGAAATATCGAATACCGAAAAGCGAACAAACAGCATGTGCCCCCGGGCCCAGCCCTCAGACCCGCTCTGTAACAGCAGTCGGTCCCTTGCTGCACGCGCAGGCATCCGCAGCCTTCCCGCAAGCCCGGGTGCTCCCGGAACCCTGGATCGTTGCTGTACCTCTGCGGCGGTGTCTAAAAACATCTGAAAATTAAACCACCCAAAGCCAAACTTCAGACTCACCGAGCTGCCCGGCACCGGCTGCCACCCTTTAGCTCAGTGAGCGTGAAAGTAAAACTCGTGGTGTCGTTCTCAACCTGTGTCTCCTCCACGAGCAGCAGCCACACTGTTAGCCAGTCCTTGGGCTCTCCTTTCAAACTACACCCAAACTGAGCTGCTCCCCATACCCCCCACTGCTGCCACCCAAGGTCAGGTTTCCATGGTCTCTCCCCTCCAGGCTGGTGTTGGGCTTCTGACTGGTTTCCCTATCACCCCGCAATTCCATCCCTCTGATGACTTCCTCTATTAAAGCCTAGTCTTTGCAGTGGCCCACTAAGCCCTGTGCGGTTTGGCCCCTTAGTACTCCTTTACTGCACCCCTTCTGCCGTCCCCAGCACTCCCTCTCAGCTATACTGGCCTTGCCTTTCTGTGAATGTTAAGCACCCTCCTGCCTCAGGGCCTTTGCCCTTTCTGAGCCTTCTGTCTGGAAGATTTTTCCTGCGATTCCCTTACTTCCTTTATGGCGTCATTCTGTCGAGGCATCTTCCGCGCTACCCTTGACAGCCCTCGCCACCGGAAGAACCTCCTGTCCCCTTACCTCACTCTTTCTCTCCATGCTTCTTAATACCTTCTGATGTACTAAAATAAATACTGGTTATTGGCACTTTTCCCTCCTGAGAGCAGACGGTTTTCTTGTTTTCCTTATTGTTTTTTCCCAGCCTCCAGGTAGGTGTCTGCCACTAATAGTAGGGACTCAGTTGGTATTTGTTAGTTGAATTAGTTCATGAGCCAAAAGCCTAGAAAATAAGGTAACATAAAATAGCAAATGTACTTTGAAATGAGTGCCCAGGCTCTTGGTTAGCCAAGAGAATAACAGACTGAAACAGCACATTACCATTTATAAAATAGGGTGTTTGGAGCCATTTAATGTGCTTGACAGAAGCTGAGCCTCTCACAGAGCCGTCTCACTCTGTGCAGAGACTGTGGACATACCTCTGGAGAAAGCAGAGCTGACCACCGCTTTAAAAGTGGAGGCTCAGGGCGCCTCGGTGGCTCAGTGGGTTCAGTGACTGCCTTCGGTTCAGATCACGCAATCAAGTCCCACATTGGTCTCATAAATAACTAAAATCTTTAAAAAACAAAAAAAAAGTGGAGTCTCAGCCCCACTCTAAGACATGGGGCATTCCCCTAGAGTTACTATCACATTTAAAGTTAAAATTGAAGGGACACCTGACAGGTTTAGTTGGTGGACCATGTGACTGTTGATCTCAGGGTCGAGTTCAAGCCCCACATTGGGCATAGAACTTACCAAAAAAAAAAAAGGAAAACTGTGGAAAGGTGTGAAAACTGATAAATGAAAAACACTGTTCAAAATTCTAGCTACCGGGGTGCCTGGGTGGCTCAGTCAGTTAAGCATCTGCGTTGGGCCCAGGTCATGATCCCAGGGTGTTTGCTGCTCCCTCTGCCCCTCCCCCCAACTCATTGATTCTCTCTTTCCCTCTCTCTATCAAAAATAAATTTTTTAAAAAACAGAAACGAAATTCTAGCTACTCACCCCAAGATTGGTGACATAGACTAGAAATCCACAGGAAAAACTAATGTTGATGTTACAGTTGTGAGACTTGGGTTAACATTTTTTCTTGTATTGCTGATTATACAGTAAGTGCTTTCGTTGGGAAAACAGAGGTTAGCCTAGTGATCAGTGGAGTGTGTAACAAATTACACTTAAGGCTCAACACTAATTAAATTCACTAAAAAGAAAATTTAAAGAACAGATAAGGACAAAAAAACTATGATCTGTTACACTGTTAAAAATAAGCATAAAGGGCGCCTGGGTGGCTCAGTTGGTTAAGCGACTGCCTTCAGCTCAGGTCATGATCCTGGAGTCCCGGGATCGAGTCCCGCATCAGGCTCCCAGCTCCACGGGGAGTCTGCTTCTCCCTCTGACCTTCTCCTCGCTCATGCTCTCTCTCACTGTCTCTCTCTCTCTCAAATAAATAAATAAAATGATTAAAAAAAATAAGCATAAAAATTATATTTCAGGAGAGCAGTGATGTGGGATCATGGCACGGAATTATAATTCTGAAGAACAAAATGTTCTGGGGTGCCTGGGTGGCTCAGTGGGTTGGGCCTCTGCCTTCAGCTCAGGTCATGATCCCAGGGTCCTGGGATCGAGCCCCGCATCTGGCTCTCTGCTCGGCGGGGAGCCTGCTTCCTCCTGTCTCTCTGCCTGCCTCTCTGCCTACTTGTGATCTCTGTCAAATAAATAAATAAATAATCTTATTTAAAAAAAAAAAAAAAAAGAACAAAATGTTCTGTCCAGAGGGGTTTCCAGCTGCACTCCCTCCAGAGGCAGGCACCGGAAACCATCCGGTGGGCCGAGGCTCTGTGAGGAGGCTAGGGCAGCCCTGCAGCCTGAGTGGTCTGCAGAGGGGGTATGACAGTGGCCTTTGTGGGGCGTGGTGAGCATGTGCATGCAGAACAGCCGGGGAAGAGTCCCAGGCCTGCAGGTGTGTCTTGGGAGACAGGGCAGGGTCTTAGAACAGATACATGGGGCCCCAAGGCAGCAGCTGGCTGTTCTGTTGTCCTTTGCACTTGAAGAATGGCGACATGTGCATTTAACAAATGGTGTCTTATGGGGGCGGGGCTTTGTCTCAGACCATAAAGCAGATGCAGCAGAGGATGCTGGAACTCAGAAAGACTCTCCAGAAGGAACTGGTAAGTGCCCCTCTTCTACCTCATGCCTGTTGAAGCCCACCCATCCCCACTGATGGCAAGAGGCTTCTGGAAAGCCAGACGTTGGCTGGTGGGACAACGGCCCTGCCAGCTTGAACAGGCCTCTGCCGACTAGCTGTGGGACTGTGGGCAAGAGGTGTCCTGACCCGGGTAAGGGAAATGTCTGAACTTACCCTGATGACCTCTCCTTCATCAGCGGCCACCCCACCTGGAGGGGCCAAGCCTTCCTTGGGCCCAGAAGGCACTCCCTGCCCACGGGGGCCCTGTCATGCTGCCCTGCGCTGGGCCTGGTAAAGGAACGGCCCGTGGTCACCGCGTGGGCCCCAGGGATCTCCCAGGGGGTTTTCACACCTGACTCGGGGGTTCAGTGTAGCATCTTTCCTTTGGGTTTTCAGAAAATCAGACCCGACAACGAGCTCTTTGAAGTCCGGGACAAGCCTGGCCCTGAGATGCCAAACATGGCTCCTTCTGTCACGAACAACGCAGACCTGACTGATGCCCGCGAGATCAACTTTGAATACCTGAAGCACGTGGTTCTGAAATTCATGTCCTGTCGGGAATCTGAGGTAGAGGGCTTCTGAGTCGCCTGTGGGGTACGGAGTGCCCGGCTCATTGGTCCGAGCCTCGCGTGGCCTCCCCCAAGTCCGTTTCTTTCCTCCTCTCCCACATTCTGATTTGCCCGCCAGTGTGGATGGCTCGTGCTTTCTCCGGCGGGCCGTGACCGCTGACTGCAGCGCGCGCGGGGGGCCGCGGGGGGTTGGGTGCCGAGTCCCGGGAGCTGAAGCGGCCCCACATTCCTGCACCTACTGAAGAGCAGGGCTGCGGCTGCAGGGATGTCCTGGGGATCGCGCCGGCTCCCGGAGGAAAAGATGGAGGGGAGAAGGACGGGTCATTGTGGTCAGACTGGAGAAAGCCCAACTTGGCCCTAAGCAAAGCTGGCGGGAGTGGACCTGGGAAGCGCTGCCATTTAGGGCCCCCAACCACCCGGCTCTGCCTCCACCAGGGCCCATGGCAGCGAAACTTTCTTTGTTCCAGGCTTTTCACCTTATAAAAGCTGTGTCAGTGTTGCTGAACTTCTCCCAAGAGGAAGAGAACATGCTCAAAGAAACCCTGGAGTATAAGGTAGGTCTCCGCGGGCTCGTAGAAACTGGAGTTACAGCCCGGTGCTGGCGGGGGCCGCGAGCTCCTCTGAGGATGCACTCGATTCCTGCGCGCGTGGCCCCGCTGCGCCCCGCCAACAGGCCTGGGGCTGGCCCGGACACTGTCACTGACGCGTCTGACGTCCACAGCCCCAGGTCTGGCCTGGCATCCAGACTTAAAAAAAAAAAATACAATATTCAGAAGGTATGTGCCGAAGGGATAGAACAAAAATACATTTCAAGACAGGATTACCTCCGGTTCCGTCACCTGCTTCTGGTCAAGTCCATGTTCTCCGGCTCCCCTCGCGTCCTCAGAACAGGCTCGGGGCCCCGCAGACCAGTCAGTGCGAGTAGCGTCTTCACCGCGAGCTCGTGGCGGGCATCACGGGGCGTGGCGGGGGCCACAGGGCGGCCTTCGGGCTTCCTCTGCACCTCACCCCGGTGCTCACCTCGAGCCCTTTCTGTTTCAAACACAGATGTCGTGGTTTGGGTCCAAGCCAGCCCCCAAGGGCAGCATCCGGCCCTCCATCTCCAACCCTCGGATACCCTGGTCCTAGATGGAGGCACCGACAGGCGGAGCGCCGCGCGATGACACTTTTTCTGTGAAAAGAACACTGACACACCAGTCCAGCTGGGTTTTTAATCACTGTAACTGCACTATTTTGTACAAGCGTCAAAACATTGTTTACAAGACTTAAGGCCGCCTTCCCGGCAGACTGACCCGAGCCTCGGAGCTGGCTGACCAGTGTCCTTGCGCTCACCGAGCCGGAGGGTCCTGGCGCGCCCCACATCTCCCCAGCGCTGCTCGCATCCCAGCTCCGGCCGCTGCCCGTCTGCGCCGGAGCCCGCCGAGTGTCTGCGCTCGCGCTTGAAGCTGCAGCGGCCGCCTCGGGCAGGGAGGAGGCCCGGTCCAGCCCACGGAGATGGCTCTGGGGTGAAGGCGGCCGGTCGGAGTGGTGGTCGCGGGCCTGCCCTGCCTGCTTCTGCTGCACACAGCAGCTCGCTGGGCTGGGCTTTCCCGGTTAGCATGTCTGGGGTCGGATGAGCTAGAAGAGGCTTTTTAACCCTTCCTCTCAAGAAAACATTATTTCACCTTGTTTCCCAAACCACCCAGAGCTTGAGGCGTGCACATCTCTAAGGCACTCTGGGGCCAGTGTGGACTCCTGCATATGCAACTGACAGGATCTCACCTTACTGAGGAGAACTAGCAAATCTATAAAAAAGATCCTTAGTACCAAATACACTCAATTGCCTTTTTTAATGAATGTACTTGTCTTGGATAGGTTGCTGGTAAACCATTTTAAACTATTTTTTATAGCTAAAGTTCTTCGCTATTATAAACATGTCTCTGTATTATAAAATCCATTTAACTGGTGTTCTTGAAGGCAAATCAGAGCATCAAGAGGAAACTATTTCTAGGACTGGGACGCCTCTCCCTTTTTTAATTTCACTAGCATTCTGTGGTCTCTGCTTCCCTCTGAAGCAGTGGTGGTTATTTCGTTTGCTTTGCTTTTAATTACCTGTTGTAAGACTGAGCAAATGCTAATCCCGTTTGCTGCGGTTAAGGACCGTCTGCTCCATTCAGGGGAAGTCGTTGTGGTCCCCTCCATCCTCGACCAAAACATCCAAAACATCACCTTGTATGTGGAGCCACCCCCTCTCCCCCCAACCCCTGCCCCTACCTCTGCATATTTAAGCCAACACTACATTCCGGACTCCAGACAGCCCCCCCACTGGCCATAGTGCGTGACAGCATGCCAGTGGCTCTGGCAGGGACCCATGAAAGCTTGTTCTCTTACTAAGGAAAGGGGAACGCGCTTGCACTGGATAATCCACAGTACGGACTCCCAAGAGACTGCTAACTGATTTCGTTTGACGCAGGTTTCACTGGTTAAATAAAAAGCTGAGTTAATAACAGGAGCTCCTAAATTTATTTTCAGTTAGCCAATGATGTAAAGTTACGTTTCTCAAAAATGCATAGGGTTAAAATACGTAAAATATAATCTCACGGGAAAACAGGGATTTGCCAAGTAAATGTACTACATGTCCGCAGACCCGGAAGTACCCAGCAAGGGCAGCGTCACCGTCCTCCCAGCTCAGCTCTCTACCACCCCTCCTGGTCGCCAGTCACCTACCTCCTCCCGTGGCTCCTCCCTGCAGATGGCTTTCCTTTGTTTAGAATATTATTTTTCCTTTATCTGGTGGGGACACAAGATAGGAATTGCTTCTGTGCTGTAACTGTGGTAAGAGGCGGCTTCTCCAGCTGTGCCAGGAGTCTCCCCACGTTGGGTGGCTCAGGGCTTGCCAGCGGCTCCGAGACAGCGTCAGTGCAGGGGGTCCCCTGTTGACTACGCTGTGGCCTCCCTGCCCACAGGCCCCCCGCAGCTTTCACTCGGCCTGGACTAGCTAAGGGAGGCTTCATTCTGAGTAGGCTTTCCTCCTGCACGTCGGATCTCCTTCAGCTTTAAGAGGAAGAGTGGAGTAAATATCCCAAGTGATTCAATGCACTTTTACTTGTATAAAACGTTCTGTGATACAGTGTGTATAGCCCTTTATATGAGCATCGGAGTTGGATCGCTCTCCATGTTGTAAATAGGACTTGTACTATCTAAGACTGCTGTAGAAAATTCATTTGTGGTGTCACTTTTTGATTAAAGCTCTTTAATCTGGATGCAGCTTCCGTGGGTTTTGCTTGATAGTCTGGTGTATCAGTATTTGACTAAGGAAATTTTAGTGCTTTGTGTCTCCGAGGCAAATTTCCTGGACTATGGAACAGACCTCCCAGTTCGGTGAGCAGAGGTGTGGGGAGAGCAGCGAGCTGGGAGAGCAGCGAGCTGGGAGAGCGTGGCAGCTGCGTCCTTTCCCCTTACGTTCCCAAGTGCGTCTTTTGCATTTGGCTATTGCTGCAAGTGCAGAAAGGGGAGCGAGGGGAGATGGCTATAGAACATTTGTCTTTTTTTTTTTTTTAAAGATTTTATTTATTTATTTGACAGAGAGATCACAAGTAGGCAGAGAGGCAGGCAGAGAGAGAGAGGAGGAAGCAGGCTCCCCGCTGAGCAGAGAGCCCGATGCGGGGCTCGATCCCAGGACCCCGAGATCATGACCCGAGCCGAAGGCAGAGGCTTCAACCCACTGAGCCACCCAGGCGCCCCAGGACATTTGTCTTTCAGAAAGCACTCCCACCCCGGATTTAGGTAAATATATGTGACTTAATGAAGGCAGCAGCCTAGTCCTACCTCCCAGGAATGGTGGAGGTTCTGCAGAGGAATTGGAAGGATTGTGTCCCTTTGGTCAAGGTCTTCTCTCTGAGAACCACATCAGTGGGGTCCCTTAACAGAATGCAGACTGCGGTTCCATGTGCTTAGAAGGTTACAAACACATCCTGCTCTTCAAAGCAGCTGGCTGTTAGTGGTTATGGGAACAAAATGTTCCTTTTGTATCTATAGGCTGACGGTACCTGTTTCTGGCTTTTAATCCTTCGAAAAAAATTTGTCATCATTTGGGTAAGGGTGTTCCTGCCACAGAGCCCCGGCCAGTGTCAGGAGATGGTGACCAGGCCCTTCCGGGGCACGCGCCCAAGAGATTCCACATGTAGTCACACAAACTAAAGACTTTAAAAGCCTAGATCAATTATTGAATGTTTGGTACTTTATTAAATAAGCTTCAAAATTACATACAAATCAAAGGAGTAAAACCAATAAATAGTTGTCCGCCAAACTCTGTCCCCACAGCAGCCCGCAGCACGGAGCCCAGGCCAGAGGTACTGCGGCGGCAAGAGGGCCGGACGCCACGCTCACTCCCCAGGACCGGCTCTGCGGGGCGCGCCCACCCCCACAGCAGTTTCTCATTCATTACCGTCCCATTCCGTACTCACTTCACATACACGAAACACACCGCAAAGTACATACTAATAAGCCAAGAGCTTTATTGATGCAGCAGGCACTTTACAATGAATCCAAGAGAGCCCGTCTTCTCCGGGGAGATGGGGCGTCTGTACAAACCCTCGAAGTTTTACTACTTCAAAAAAACAAGCTCTCCCTTTGACCACAGCCCTTGGATCTGTACCTGCCTAGATCGTCCCTCCCCCACGTGAAACAGGCAGAGCACACGGGTATGCCCGACCAACGCCGGCCAGCCGCTCCGGTAGACAGTTGCGTCAGTTCTGTGTTACTCGTGGACAAAGGCATAGACTATCAGATCCTGCAAAGGATTTAGGAAACAGACGAGTTCTCCCTCCACCTTGAAAATAAAATACACTTCAGCGGATGCATGTCCTGAAATACTTTAGTTGGAAGTTCCTAAGAAGATGGTCCACTGGCAATCCCTTCTTCGTCAGCCTGTGCATCCAAAATTCTTCTCAAGGTAACATGAGTCCTTTTATTTTTTTAAACAGTCTTTCTTGCTGTAAGAACTCTTATAATGGAGCCTAGTCCTCCTACTGCTAAGGCCTGTGGGGGCAGGAAAAGGAAAGGAGTCAAATGAGACCTGGCTGACCCAGGGGGAGCCCGGCTTGCTGGGGGACGTGGGACCCATCACAGCTGCCTCCCCGAGCCCTCCTTAGAAATGCCAACAGGGCTCAGCACCAAGTCACCTTAAAGGGACCAAAGTGCCTGGCCTCCACAACAGGCACACGGCTTGCTCAGTCCCTAAGTAGCACAGCCACCACCCCCTCCCCAAGCCCTAGTCACCTTCTGGCTGAGCAGGCCCAGCATGCCCAGCAACACGACCAAAGGCCACTGCAGCCCAGCACCGAGGCTGCCCAAGCGGCTGACCCCTCCGAACTCAACAGAGCCTCTGGGGAAGGGCATGGCGTCAGCAGTAGCCTGGCGTGCGATCGTGACGAGCAACTCCCCGTAGCTCCACAAGGGGGAAGCTGGCTGGATGAAAGGCCTTGCTCTTGTAACGACCTGAGCAGGGGACAGGCACAGCTCTTCGTGCCTCCGGTGGCTGAAAGCCCTATTCAGTGAACATCCAGGTTTCTGCCCCTGCCCCCTCTGACCTGGTGAGGCCGAGGCCAGAGCAGGAAGCCCTGAGAGTCCACTGGAGGGCTCAGCCTGCATTCCACTCCTGTGACCTGCGCCCCCCGGCCACCCACCACCACAAAGAAGCTGCCTCCCTCCCACCTGGGACTCCCTGTCTGTCTCACCATGCCACATCACCTGTCCCCAGGACATGCCCGGCACAAATCAGCAGCTAAAGCAATTGGAACTCCCAGAACCAGTGAACCCCTACCAGGTGCTGCCACGGGAGAAGCGACCAGACGTCCTAGGTTGTTTAAGGCGTAGCCCCTTACTCTCCAACGCCTGGCGCACTGTCCTGTGTTCGTCTCGGAACCTCTGGCCTCCTGACGTGAACCCTGGGGCAGGGGCCAGGCGGGCACAGGCCACCTGTGCGGGCAGTGTGCTCACGTACCTTTTCATGCCACTGGAGTAACACTGCGCTGCTGTTTTCTGTGGGCTTCTCAAAGCCTTTATAAATGTACTTCATTAGCAAGTCAATGCCATTTCTGTCCAGCGACTGGACGGCCTGCTCAATTTCACTGCTCTTAAAGTTCGTGAGCACTTTCAGCACCACGCCCTGGGCTCGTTCCTGTGAAGCAGAGAGAAAGGGAGTGACGCCCGGAGCCTAAGCCCAGGCACACCCACGTCCTCCCAGACAGGCACAGAAATGCCAAACCGAGCGGTCAGAACTCTTAGAAACACTGCCCCGTTTCTCGTTTGTCTGGGACGGTTACGACGTTAAGTGGCCGATAAGTTATTCCACTTCTTTGGGGGAGAGTAAGTGGTCTACGGGAGAGAAGCGTCCCTGCTCCTGAGGACACCTGCAAGGCTCAGGCTCCCCAAGATCCCAACCATGGAGATCGATTTTCTTAACAGGTCCAAGAAGAGCTGCAGCTCCGCTCTGCATTCACCCCAGTAAGAGAGGGGCCATTTCCCTCCACCTGAGAGGGGCAGCCGTGGCTTACGTCAAGACGCTATCACAGACAGCAAAACCCCCGCTTCAGAGAGACCCCTTTCCCTGGAGCAAACTTTCCACAGCTTCTAAACAGTCGTGATCGTATCTTCTCAACTTTTGAAAAGGCAGGAAATGATAAAAGCACTAAGTATCCTTAGGCAAGTAAAGCCTATTCGATAACCTTGAAAGCCAAACCACTGCTAAACCACTTGTCCCACGGGGCAAGCTAATTTATAGTTTTGCTAAGCAGCAAGGGCTGGGTCGACTTCTCGCCCCAGGAAGCCCTGGGGAGGCGTGACTGTTTCTTTGGGGAGCCTTTACTATAAACGCAGACAGGCCTGATGGCAGGAGTGCCAGGAGGCTGCCATGGAAGCACTGCCCAGCGCCAACTCACTCCCTCAGGAGAGCCTCGCTGAGGCGGACGCACAACAGACGCCTGTGTGGAGCCCCGCGGAGCCCTCACTCAGCTGGGGACACAGTCAGTCACGGTCACGGCCCTGGGCCCGGCAGCACCCGGCAAAGCCACAGCTGCACCCCCTTTACCTTCAAGGCCTGATTCTTGGTGTTGACGGGAGAGTTCCGCAAGGCAGCGTGGAAGGCCCGAAGCATGTCCCCTGTGCATCACCACCGGTTAAGGACGGTTCGGCTCAAGCATGCCCACGCTTTTCTTAACAAACTCATTTCAAAAACAGCTTGAGAGAGAGGACTCAAACAACATCCACATGCCCCCTCCCCTGCGCCCCACTGCAGATGTCAGGTGTGGCCAGAGCCCAGTGAGAGAGCAGCCTGTAGCTCCCCAGAGCCACACCTAGAGCAGAGGGCCCCTCTACTGTGCAAGGCCCCTCCTTCTGCCGCCCCCAAAACGCATTTGGACACTCCTTCCCTCCCACCCTAGGAGGCAGGAGCAGAGCAAGTGCCCTCTCGGGGTGACCCGCGATAGAGGCTGACTGAGCCCACTGGCACCTGCTCGGTCCTAGGCACCGGGTCTTCCCTGGGGCTCCTCACCACGCTGATGCGAGGCTGGCCCTCCCACTTGTTCCTTCTCAAAAGGGAAGGACGAAGGCACAAATGGAGATCTCCTAACGCTTAATCCAAAGTTTTATCGAAGCCACTGCTAAAGAAATTAAGATGTCCTAAAATTGCTATCTTTCAAGACCCACCCGGGTCTGTGACATCCCAACTATTACTAGAAGGGAGATTTATTAATCTAAAAGTTTTTCCCCAAAATACGAGTCAATCCCCACTTCCCTCAGCCTCAGTTGCAATCCTGACACATTCTTTGCTGAGGTCTGAATGCACAGCACTGACAAGAAAATGACAATCTGGGTTAGGTCCCCAAAGGTGACACCTATTTTAAACTGAATTACATCAGCCAACTTTCATTTCCTCATCTGAAACACTGGCTTCAGCCAAAAAGCTTCAAAAATAGAACAAGGAATGGCTTCTGCCCAATCAGGTCTCTACTCCTGGTTGCGCAGCGATACCTACGTGTGAACGGAGCCTCCGGAGCAAAGCCCCGTCCCTTCCTCCCTCGTGTGGGCTCCATCCTGACCCTTCTGGGCCCACACCACCCAACGGCCACACCCACTGAGCTCCCCACACCCTGCCGGGCCCGATCCACCTTCTACAATGGAGAGGCAGCCCACCCCCCCCGTCTCTGCTGCCTTTGGAACTCCTTCTCCTCGGCCAGGCAAGGGCCAGTCTGGTATCAGCCACTGATAACTTCTACCTTGGCACTGTTTTCGGATTTGGCGTCCCAGAGCAATATGCAGAGTCTCAGCGGCTTAGTAGGAAACGGAGGCCGGCTCTCTCCGCGAACCAGCGTGGCTGGCAAACACAATCTTCGAGGGATGGATGGGGCAGGGTAGGGTCCCTAGTCCACGGGGGCAAAAAGTCACTGCTTTAGTTACCTCGGTAGTGCCAGTCTACCAAGCATTCGCCATAGGTGTTGATGGATACAGGCCCTTTAGCAGCTTGGGGAGAACCGGGAAGCAGGGGGTGCACAGCATGTGTCAGGCTGGACCCCAGGTTCAGCTTACAGAACATGCTGTGGAGGCTGGGGACCGCTGCCCCTCATCTCTAGGTCAGGGTTTCTCAACCACAGTGCTTTTCACATTACAGACCACACGGCCGGCGTGAAGTCTGTCCTGTGCGCTCACTGCACTGTATTTAGCAGCAACCCTGGCCTCTGCCCACTAGATCCCAGCAGCGTCCCCCAAGTCGGGACAATCAAAATGTCTCCAAACAGTGCCAGATTTCTTCAGGGGGAGGAGAGAGTGCAAAATTATTCAAAACCACTGCTTTGGACACATCCCTGTTCCTGAGACCAGAAGGTTCTTCAGTAAGGAAGAAAAGGAATGGATATTTAAACTCCCTACAAGGTCTCAGCCCCTGTGCCAGGTGCTTTCACATGTCATCTCAATACTGCTACCAACACTCCGGGACAAGAATCCTTATTCTCATTTGAAAGGCAATGAATCTGAGGCTCAGAGAAGGAAAATGACTTCCCCAATGTCAAAAAGGTAAGCTGTCCAGCTGGCGTTCAAATCCAAGTGTGCCCAACTCCAAAGCTAAACTCTCTACCAAATCCCCTACTGTCGTTCTACCCAAAGACCCAAACTACAGCAGTCCAGGACACTTGCTGCGTGCCCAGCACTGTGAAGCCTCTGCAAGGTTGTTGTGATGCTCCCACGGAACCTGTAAGGGCAGCCTTGTTCCCCTCCTGTTCACAGGAGAGGCTGAGGTTCAGACAGGGTATGAGGTCACACAACTATAGCACAACAGAGTTAGGTCTGCATGGATACATGGCCCATGTTCTAGTTCATCGGAGTGATTTCCTACCATGACTCAATTCCCTAAAGGACAGTAAGACACAGGCCTCCTCCTCCCTACCTTCCCCCACTCCAATTAATCAATCTCTATCCCTAATCCTCTGGCCTCTGTTCTAAGCTCCTAGCAGCCTACTCTATAGTTTAAATTCGGTGATCTAATGTAAGTCCAATTCCTGGCACATGGTAGGGACTCAGAAAATACCAGTTCCTTCCTCCTCCCTCCCTGGGCTCCACATGTGCCAGGATTTCAGTTCTCGTTGATAACCTCCCTTTCCCCAATCCCGAGGTAGACAGTCTATGGTAACAAGGTTTCTGACACTGTCACTAGTGGAGAAACGGCCACCAACTCGATGTGCTAAACCTCAGCCTCCAATTAGCCTCAAGGAACCTGTCATTAGTCAGGGGGTGTACCAAGAGATGACCTTCAACAAGTATCTGTAGCACCAGGACCAAGACAGCAGATAACCAGACTCTGTTCTCCCCATCTGGGGATGGTCCTGGCCACAGACCCAACCCTGGAGCCTTTTTGGTACTGCTTGCCCATAAGCCACGTCCTGCACCAGACTGCAGAATCAATCTTCCCTCGTGAGGGTCCGTCTCATGACCCCATTTCATCAATGGGGTAAGCAGGGTGGTCCTGATGGGGCAGGAAATACAAGGTTGAATCCCCACCTTTGAAAGCACATTCCTGTTCAAACAAAGTCTGGTTTTTGTTTCAAAGGCACACTGGAGGAACCCCGCAGGGCTCCTCCCTAAGGTAGTCCTCGGGCCTGCCTTCCCAAGGTGAGTCAACTGATTAAACACCCAGAACCTGGTTTATATACAGCATGAGCCTCCAACCCTGCCCTGGCAAGTGCGGGGGAGGGGCAGGCACTTCCTGTAACACCATTTGAATAGAGAAAAATCCTTCCTGTGAGAATAAGTTAGTTTCCTGTGCTCAAACTGCTCAGGGACCAAGCAGGCTGTGACAACCACCTCTATTTTTAATCCTGTTTTCTAAATGCCTGCCTTATGCGGCCATAAGAATAGTCATTTCCAGTCATGAGGTTCTACTTTTACATTTCACTTGGTGCTGTCTGGATTTTCTTAGCTCTCAACTACTAGTTCTTCCCGGCTTCCCGCACAAGAAGGCTATTTCAGGGAGGGAGCCAAAAGTGACTTCTTGAACGTGGCTGAGACCATCAAGCTCCACAGCCCAGGGTGTTCACAGGAAACCGAGAACAGGTGAAAAAGAGTGGCATTAAACGGGAGGTCAGACTCCTTCTGGGGTGCGAGGTGCACAATCTCTCACCTCAGGGCTGGACTAAGGCTCCAGCCTTCGCTCCCCCTTGGTTCCTTTCTACCCCTCAGCCATCCACCCACCGACCTTCATGTGCTGCTGCAAGCCGGCCCAAGAGGACTGTGCCCGGGAGCCTTCTAGGCCGCTCAATTACTCAGCGGGGCTCACCTCGGCCCCTCCCGCCCATCTAGCTCGAGAATGGCCCCATTTCCTGAAAGGGAGGGATGGAGCGAAGGGGAGCCAAACGCACAGTCTGAGGGGATAAGGAGACAGAGGGGGAGAAAAGAGGGCAGGCCTCGCGGTAGGGTGAGGAGCCTGCGGGGAGGCCAGGGTGTCGGGCGTGCTTCTGGGGCTGGTGAGCCGGCGGGTCCAACCGGGGCTAGGCGCCGCGCTGAGGGAGGATCCGGGGAGCCCGGGACAAGGGGAGTGGGAAGACCGGGTGAGAGGAAAGGGGGGATACCCGCAGTAAGGGAACCTGGCCCGAGGGGGACCGGATGGGAAGGGACTTGGGAGACGGACCTCAGGGGCCCGGGGGTGAGAGGAGTACGGAGACCGGCCTGAGGGGCGCCCGGGCCGCCGCGCTGGGTAAGGATATTGCCGCAGAAGGCCGTCCACCTCGCTAGGGTCCGGGCCTGGCTCGCCCGCCGCCGCCGCCGCCTCCTCCTGCTCGTCCACGAATTTGTTCTCGTCAAACTCGTCGATGTCCACCCGACGGAAGCGCGAGGACAGCGTGTTCCGGGCCATGGCGGGGACTCGGCGCCCGCTCAGCCCGCTCCGCTCGGGGTCCGACCTCGGCTCTACCCAGCTCGGCACCGGCTCAGGCTCGGGGGCGGGAAGCGGCCGACCGGCGCCTCCTCCACCTCCTCCGCGCGCAGACACCGCCGCCCGCCCACTTCCGGGCTACGCCGGAACCGGAAGTTCCGGTGGGCGGGAGGGGCGGGGCCTGGGGGAGTGGCTGGGAGCACTGGAGAATCCGCCTGATAATCAGCCTGATGGCGCCCAGTCGGACCCTCGTCTTTGGGAAACCTCATTCTTGTGGTCTGCGGAGCGGGCACTCTGTCCCCGCGCAGGCCGAGCATCGTGGACATCATAACTGCGCTCAGCTTCCCTCCTGAATCCGAGGAGCTCCTGGTACTGGCAGGGACCTGCGCGGACACTGCCGCGGACCCGGTGGGTCATTGCCCAGATTGAGGGTGCACGGGCCCCCAGGAGAAGGCTCCCGGCTCTGCTTGTCGAGTGCTGGGCAGACTTCTTTGAGAAAATAATCTTCGAGCTGAAGCCTTAGTAGTTCTTACAGCTCCAGGAGTGACGGGGTGTGGGACCCTAATTCTCGGATCTTAGGAAACTTGAACGCCACCACAGACCTCGGAGGAAGTTGCCTCTGCCTTGTACACAGTGACTTTATTGTTAACGGACTGGGAAACTTTAAAGACGTTTAGAGTGTATCCAAAGTGCTGACAACACAAAATATTTGGTTTTGGACCCGCGAGTGTAGTGGTCACCTGGACCTGGCGGGTCGGGGGGCGGGGAGAGGAAGATGACCCTGTGGTCACCAACCTAACGGAAAGGGCAAGGTCCTGCGGGTTAAGAAGTCAGTTCTGGCTGGAGAGGCATATCCTGGTGGGAAACCGAATCCCCAGAGCTTGAGACGGGGAATGATGGGAGTGAGGGCACTAAGGGCAGAGTCAAGGACGACTCTAGTGCCAGGATTGAGTGCCTGCATAGTTGCTCGAGGGATTCTTTTTTTTTTTTTTAAGAGTTTATTTATTTATTTGACAGATGGAGATCACAAGTAGGCAGAGAGGCAGGCAGAGAGAGAGGAGGGGAAGCAGGCTCCCCGCTGAGCAGAGAGCCTGATGTGGGGCTGGATCCCAGGACTCTGGGATCATGACCTGAGCTGAAGGCAGAGGCTTTAACCCACTGAGCCACCCAGGTGCCCCTGCTGGAGGGATTCTGTTAATAGGCCTTAACCTTAGATTAAATTGGGTCTTTTTTTCCTACAATTGTACTTTTTTTTTTTTTTTTTAAGATTTGTTTTTAAGTAATCTCTACCCCCCAGCGTGGGGCTGGAAATTACAGCCCCAGGATCAAGAGTCACTTGGTCTACTGACAGAGCCAGCCAGGTGCCTCTAATTGTACTTTGGCCTTTAATAAAGGCCAATAGTTACTGAAATATGACTCGTTTTTATTGTCCCAAATACTTTCCACTGAATTGTGTCTACAGATAAAAAAATATTGCCAGGTTATGATGCTACCTAATCTTGGGGGCTAAAGATACAGAATCTTAGCTGGGAAGTAGGTGCTGAGTAAAAGTCTCAGGGGTCCTAGAAACAAAGCCCACCTGCCTTTCAACTCCATTTCTTGAAAGAGATCTTTATGACTCAGGCAGGCTACAAGACAGCAGAAATTGATAATCCCCAGAACTTCCTGGTCAGAAGGAACTTTAAACCAGAAATGCTGGCACGCCAGGGTGGCTCAGTCAGTTAACCGGCTGGCTGCCTTTGGCTCAGGTTGGGATCCAGCCCTGCACTGGGCTCCCTGCTCGGCGGAGAGCCTGCTTCTCCCTCTCCCTCTGCTCGCCGCTCTGCCTACTTGTGCTGTCAAATAAATAAATAAAATCTTTTAAAAAATAAAAAATAAATAAACCAGAAATACCCATTTTACAAGTAAGGATATAGCCTGTTCTGGTGAAAGCAATAGTGACCCTACTTATGACTGTGGATCTCCCAGCCATGGAGGTAGAATTTTAAAAGTCTATGTCAGGGATGACTGCATGCTGAGGGTAATAAAACCACACAGTGCCTGGCAGTACATTAGATAAAATGGTCAGGAGAGAGGTCCCTGAGGGGCACCTGGGTGGCTCAGTGGGTTAAGCCTCTACCTTCAGCTCAGGTCATAATCTCAGGGTCCTGGGTTTGAGCCCCACGTCGGGCTCTCTGCTCAGTGGAGAGCCTGTTTCTCCCTCTCTCTCTCTCTGCCTGCCTCTCTGCCTGCTTGTGATCTCTGTCTGTCAAATAAATAATAAAATCTTAAAAAAGAGAGAGAGTTCCCTGAGGAGGTGACAATGATCAGGGACCTGAAAGAAGTGAAGGAGGAAGCGAAGCAAAAGCCAAGAGATTGGGCTGACCTGGTATATTCAAGAGACAGAAAGGTCATCCTGGAGTGCAAGAGTGAAAACAGATGAGATGGAAGTGGGCTATAAAGAGGGTGCTGTAAGGTTCTGTAGGCTGAGGAAAGGATGTGATCTACCTCATGGGACAACACTGGAAATTCCAGGCAGTGACATGAGCTGACTTAAGTTTGAAAAGGGTCCCTTTAACAGCTGTCTTGAGAATATGTGAGAATATAAGCCAATAGTAGAGAGACAGTTTAAAAGGTAACACCAGGAATGCTTGGGTGGCTCAGTTTGCTAAGCAGCTGCCTTCTGCTTGGGTCATGATGCCAGGGTCCTGGGATCGAGTCCCACATCAGGCTCAGCGGGGAGCCTGATTTTCCCTCTGCCATCTGCTCCCCCTGCTTCTGCTCTCTCTCTCTCTCTCTGACAAATAAAATCTTTTAAAAAAGTAAATAAAAGGTGACATCATCAGTCTAGGTGACAGGCAATGATAGCTTAGGCCAGGCAGTTGGCATTAAGAGTGGTGGGAATATGTTGAGTTATTTTGAAAGTAGAGGTTGCAGAATTTACTGGTGTGCTGGATATGGCATTGTGAGAGAAAACGGGAGTCACAGATAACTTCCAAGTTTAGAAAGATGTGCACAGTCATTAGCTCTAAAAGAACTATAAACATTTGGAAAGTATGACAGCAAAGTCTCTGCACCATTCAACTTCCTTTTAAGACTAATACATGCCAGGATTGCCCTCTGTCTGCCCTCTCTTCCCCATACCCATCCACTTCTTGGAAGCCTGCCTCACGATGGTCTGTAGCAAGGCTCATTAATTCATTCATCCAACAAGCATCCATGTGTTGGGCCTGGAAACTAGATAAATAAATCAGATGTCAGCCATGGTTCTACCAGGGAACTTCCAGGCTTGCTGTGGAGACAGACACATAAACATTTAACTCAGGATATTTGGGGCTAAAGAGAGGATTGCCCGGAAAGCTTGGGACATGGGGCACTTGGCTGGCTCAGTTGGAAGAGCACTACTCTTGATCTCAGGGTCAATAGTTTGAGCACCATGAAAGATGCAGAAACTACTAAAAATAAACAAATAAAGGACAACAAAAGAAAAAGTTTGGGACAAAAGGGAAGTAGTATCCCGATTTAGTCCGATGGGCTAAGTACCATTTATAGAGCCCCATAAGGGAATGGAAGGCTTACTGGAACTTGACAGCAACAAGGGGGCAACCTGGCTTTCACTAAGCTCTAAGGTGTTGGTGCATCTTTGTTTACAGCAATGAAGTGACACTAGAGAGATTCGTGCTTGCTGGTTGAGGCAGCAATGAAACTGCTCAGTCAAAAAGCCTGAACACCTTCCCTGCTTTGTGAATTTTCCTTTAACTTTCAGCATTCATTCCACTGGGTACATTATGAACTCAAGCGTTCATTCCACTGGGTGCATTAATACCAATGACATTTTGAGTGACTGTTATACATTAGATCTTGTCCTCAGTTTTCCATGGTCCTAATCCTCAAAAATACCCGTTTCACAGGTGAGAAAACTGAGACTCAGAAAGGGGAAGGGATTTGCCAAGAGTCTCCGCGAGCACGAGGCAGCAGAGCAAAAATTTGAAACCGAACGGTTTCACTAAAACAAAGGCTCTGAATGCTCTTTCCCCTGCCACAAGCTGCCTCCACTAGAACGGCTTATAGAGTTGGGGGTACAGTTGTCTGATCCTGCCTCTCCCCGCCCACTTCCGATTTTAAAAATTCTTCCAAGGTAGAAGCCATGTTAATTCATCTTTGAAAACCCTCAACCCTCATCCCCTTCATCCCTAGGGCACTGGCGCCCAGCTCAGAGCAGCAGACTGCGCATCCTGCAAGGTCCACCGAATGAATGAATGAACGAGTAAAGGACTAAAGGGAGGAATTCGAGTCCTCACTATGCCATCACCAGTAAGCAGCCGGTCACCCGGGCCTCGGTTTCCCCAAGCGCTCTGCTCAGGAGACGAGGCAGACCAGGGGAATCGCAGACTCGGCGCTCCTCCGGGCGGGGCTAAACCGGCTGTACCCAGGCGCTCCCGGAGGCGAGGCGGGTGGAGGCGTCAGGGGCGGAGCTAGGGCTCCCTCGCTGCGGGGCCATTGGCCGCACCCGCCGCCACCCGGCAGTAGTCGTGGAGGTCAGCCCCGCCCCTTCCTCTTTCCCTCGTCCTCTTTCCGGCGGCGGCGGCTGCGGCAGATCGTGCAGAAATGGTGAGGGCGGTGGAATCGGGTGCCATCCGCGCGCTGTGGGGCTCGGGTCCTGGGGTGGGGAGCTCGAGGTGAGCACTGGGGTCCCATCTGCCAGCCGGGCTTGTAAGGCGCCGTGCGGAGTGGCCTCGTGCCGCCACAGCCGGTCTCCCACCCTCTCCCCTTGCTGGGTTGGGCCCGCGCTCCCGGCGCCTCCGTCTTCCAGTCTGCGGAATGGGGGTAGCGGCTCAGCCTCGCTTTAGACCTGGGTGAAGGCGGGCCCGCCGGGGCGTCGGTCACCCTTCCCAAGACATGGCCTCGGCGAGGGAAGCTGGCCCTGGCGCGCCCTCCTGGGGCTGTCAGGCCAGGGAGGGTGGCTGCTGAGCGGGGATGGGGAGGGAGGCAGCCCTATTGGGTGGTGTTTGATCCACACCTGTACTTGCTTTCAGGCCAAGATTAAGGCTCGAGACCTTCGCGGCAAGAAGAAGGAGGAGCTGCTTAAACAGTTGGAAGACTTGAAGGTGGAGCTGTCCCAGCTGCGCGTCGCCAAAGTGACAGGCGGCGCGGCTTCCAAGCTCTCCAAGATGTGAGTGAAGGCCGGTTCTCTGGGTGTGGGGCACACCTGTTCACCCGAAGCATGTGTGGGTTTTCGAGGCTGTCTAAAGGCAGCGTCGGATTAGGTGATCATTGAGCGGACGCGTGGGTGGGAATGTCTTGTCCGTCCTACCAGCCTCCCCAGGCTCCCCTTGCTCGCACCCAGCCGCAGGGGACACCGCTGTCTGATTGACCTTTTGTCTGCCTTGGACCATTTTGCCCTTCTGCCTGGAGTGCCCTTGCTCAGCTTCTCTGTGACGGGAGAAGGAACAGATTGTCCCTCCAGACCCTTTTTCAGGCTGCCTGGAAAAATCTACCTGGACCCTTTTTTAACCACCTTCCACCAGCACTTGATTTTTTTCCCCCCTCACTTGGTAGGTGGGTGCCTTGGGCCCACCCCTCCCTTGAGTTGTAGTTAACTTATTGATTTACACGGATCAAGAATCAGGGCTTGTGGGGCGCCTGGGTGGCTCAGTGGCTTAAAGTCTCTGCCTTCCGCTCAGGTCATGATCCCAGGGTCCTGGAATCAAGCCCCACATCGGGCTTTCTGCTCAGTAGGGATCCTGCTTCCACATCCCCCTGCCCCCCCCCCCCTGCTTCCCTGCCTACTTGTGTGGTTTTTTGTCAAAAAAAAAAAACCTAAAAAAAAAAAAAAAAAAAAAAAAAATCAGGGCTTGTGAAAGGGATGTGGGTTTGGAAACTGCTGAACTGGGCACACGTTTTCTTTTGCCACATCCTACCTAACGTGTGCTGCCTCGCCACCCAGTTTTTGTTTTGTTCTGTTTTGTGTTCATCTTCTATAAAATGGGCCCCCAACAACCAATCTCTGGTTCTGGGAGGGGGTTGGATGAGTTGGGGAACACACAGGTTGCGTGCTGAATGCTGACTGTGTTTACCAGCTGTTTAACCCAGTGGCCCTCTCTCATCCCCCACCAAGACCCCAATTCAGCATGACTCCCAGCCTGTTCCTGTGTTCCTCCTTTCCCCTCATCGCGTTTCTGCAATGTCAAATGTCTTGTTTTTCCCTCCCAAGTGGCCCCTCCTGTGACTCCTGAGTCTGGTCACACAGCTTGTGGCAGGATTTCCCATAGCTTATTCAGGTCGGCACTGGTTAGGTCTTAATAGCTCTGAGTCTGTGTGGCCTGGGGTGGAAGATCTTTCCTGATCTACTCTCCACTTCTCAGTGAATACTTCATACGTTCTCAGAACTCCTTCCCTGTCCTACTTGTCCCTACTTGTAAGATGCCCACCTCCTAGAGTCTTCGGGCCTTAACCCCCAAAACACAGGGTTAGGTACCTCCTGGGTGATTAGGGATGAGCTGGTGGGGAATCCCCCTGCCTCAGGACATCTGGTCACGTCCTGAATAAGATGCCTTGGAAAGGAGGGAGGGGGGGGCAGCATTGTATGTCTCCACCACCTTCACTGATGTCTCTGTGTTTTGCAGCCGAGTTGTTCGCAAATCCATCGCCCGTGTTCTCACAGTCATCAACCAGACGCAGAAAGAGAACCTCAGGAAATTCTACAAGGTGAGTCTGGGCTGGGGGAGTTAGATGCTTAGCTGCAGGCAGCAAAGTTTCAGCCCTCCCTTGGCCAGAAGGGTAGTATAAAGAGCTTCTGCTGGGATGCATGGGAATGGGCTTTTTTGCTTCTTAACCAGCGTCTGCCACCGGCATGGCTCGCAGACCGCTTATCCTCAGGGCTGCAGTTGTCTGCATATCAACAGTGTGGTAAGAGTCTGGCTGGAGTTTGGGTTTGGAATTCATCCTCACCAGCTGAGTGGATTTGGGCAGTCTGTGAGGATTACCTTTAAATGTTTCAGATTGTTTTACCATCACTGTCAGTCACTTCCAAGCACCTGATACTCTCATTTTTCAGATGGGACCTCAAGGTGTAGAGAGGTTAAATTGCCCAGGTCACCTATAGTTAATGGAGTGATTGGGTCAGTGTTCCAAACCATGCCTTAGGGAGCGGTGGATTGAGTGCTTCTGGGAGATTTTTACCACCGTTTTCTGATCTTGTCCGCAATACTGGTGTTACCAGGGCTTAAGCAGTGAAGCAGAACCACTGAGAGACTTCATATGTGTGAATACATGCATCTGATTTATTACAAAGAATTGGCCTTTGTGATTTTGGGGGCTAGCTAATAAGCAAGCCCAGAATCAGTAGGCCTGGCTGTCAGGAAGGGAAGTTCATGGCAGGCCAGGACTAAGACGACACAGGTTGAAGCTGCTGTTCTCAGGTGGGATTTCTTGGGGGAGAACCTCTGCCCTGCATTAAAGGCCTTTGAGCTGATGGAAACAAGCCTGCTAAATCACCTGGGATGATCTCTCTCAAAGTCGGTTGAGGGGCTTTGAGTACATCTGCAAAATGGCCTCACGTCAACATCCCAGTTAGTGTTTGACTAGCTGGAGGCTTTCACTTGTCAAAAAAAGCCACCGTGTTGGGCCTAGGCTAGCTGCCTAGGGGACTCTAGCATGTACTGTTGGGCGGGTGGTGGGTGGGGGTTGCCGTCATCCCTGGATGTGTACATATTTGTGTGTGGGAGCGTCTTCCTGAGAATTGGGCTTGAAACTCTGATCAGGCTCTGTGGGCACCGCAGAGGTGGTCGTCAGGAAGAATTGTCTTCCAGTGAGTGCAGCCCCTGCCAGGCAGCACTCAGGGCCGTAAAGATGAGGCCTCTGCCCTCTGGTAGTTCTGTCCCATAGACTTTCTGCGGTGCTCGAAATGCTCTGTGTCTGCACCGTCCGGTACAGTAACCTCTGGCCACCCACGGCTGTGGTGGCTGAAGACCTGGGTTTGTAACGTGGACCGTATGTGTGGCTAGTGCCTCGTCTGGTGGACAGCAGAGTTCTGAGGGCTCAGTCTGAAATGGATGAGGCCCTTGCCTGTGCTGCTGGTAATGGGGATATGGGTGGACAAAGACTTCGCTTCCAAACCCCCACTTCAGAGCTTACCCTCATCTGTGCAGCTGGTTTCTGCAGCTCTCTGCCCTGAGGCTGTCACCCCTGTCCTGTGCCTCTGTCTCTGAGCTGTTGGCAGTTTCCAGAAAGCACCTGAGCTGCCATCCCTTGGAGCTTTTGTGCACGCTGTTTTCTCCCCCTTGGAAGTGGTATTCACCAAATTGCTTGCTTTCCAGGCTGTTGCTGGTCATTAGGTGAAACCTTAATCTCTTTCCTCCTCCCCAGTGGTGGGCCCCCTGTTAGCTGTTCAGTCTTTCCCAGTGGGCTAGGAGCTCCTTGGCAGGGACCAGGTCTGATTCACACTAAGGCAGCTCCCCCTACAGGGTCTCAGTCCCCTGCTGGGCTGGGTGTAGCACACCTCCTCACACTCAGGTCTACAGAGTAACCTCCACACCCCAGTGGCCTCCCTCAGTCACTTCCGGCATCCTCCCCATGCCCCCCAGCAGCTCAGTTCCAGCCTTAGGGGCTTCCTTTGCTGCCACAGTAGCTCCTAAACCCTGGTGCTCAGACTCCCCCTGCTCTCCGGTCACCCAGGGTAAGAAGTACAAGCCCCTGGATCTGCGGCCCAAGAAGACGCGTGCCATGCGCCGGCGGCTGAACAAGCACGAGGAGAACCTGAAGACCAAGAAGCAACAGCGGAAGGAGCGGCTATACCCGCTGCGGAAATACGCCGTCAAAGCCTGAGCGCTGGCGCCAATAAAACAGACAAACTGGCTGGTGTTGGTTTGTGTTTGCGGGCGTTTTGAGTAACCATGCTGGAGAGGCGGGCTGCTGTGCCCCGGTGTGGGGCCGTGACAGTCCTGGCCGCGGGGATCTGGTGGGGGCTCCATTGTGGTTGGTTTGGGGGCTGTGGTGTGGAGGTGCGCTCACTGTCCTTTCATGAGTTCATTCCGCCAGGTTGCGCGTGCCCCAGGCAGGGAGAGGCAGGCTTAAGATCTGAGAGCCATCTGTGGTGATGTTACATCCCAGAGGCTCTGCGTGATTTGATAGAGCAGTGCACTTGGCATCTTGCTTAGTGAGCAGCTCCAGACACTAAGAGTTTCCCATCTGGGGTGAAGGCGCAAGCATGGGCCACATCCAGGACTCCCTGCCAAAAGCATTTCGCTTTCAGGGTACATGTCCTGCCTGCCCCCAGCCTCCCCTGGCAGGCCTTTTACTACACCTTTGGGTGCTACGCCCACAGGCCTTACCTTCAGGGTTTCAATGCATTTTCCTGTGTTGCAGTCCCAGACTTTGACCTGGAAATAAAAACAAGCAGAAGGGTGGGGAGACCTCACCCCGTAAGTCTGACGTCCTTGAAATCACTTTGGGGTGAGTCCTAGCCAACCTCTTAACCTTTTGGCATGGGTTTTGTTCTCTGAGGTGTATTTAACATGCTCAGCATATCTGATGTAAAAATTCAGCGCAGTGCAGTTTTCTTTTCCCTGAAGCTGTGATGAGTCTTAAAAATGTCAATGCCAGGGGCAGCTGGGTGGTACAGTTGGTCAAGCCTTTGATTCTTGGTTTTGGCTCAGGTCATGATCTCAGTCATGAGTTTGAGCCCTGCATTGGGCTGAGCAGGGAGTCTGCTTAAGATATTCTCTGTCTCTCTCTCAGCTTCCGCCCCTCCCTGCTCCCGTACACACTCTCAAAGTGGGGAGGCACCAGGATGGCTTAGTGTGTTAAGCAACTGCCCTTGGCTCAGGTCATGATCCCGGGATCAGGCCCCACATTGGCCTTCTTCTCAGTGTGGGAAATCTGCTTCTCCAACTCTGGGCACTCTGAAAATCTCTAAAAAAGAAAAAGTCATTGCCACTAGCATTTGGGCCAGCATAAACCTTAGTGCCAGGTCATAGGTACAGAAGTGGTTGGCAGCTGGAACCCTCCCATTTAGGGCAAATAGGATATGGACATTTCTCAACTGCTGAGGGTTTTGCTAAAGGAAGATGTTGGGATAGGAGTTTGCCAGGAGGACAGGCCTGGTGGGGTGGGCTCACCATATGGGAGTAGCCAGCGCTGGCCAGCTGTGACTCATCAGGGGAGAAAGCTATGCTCTTCACCCAGGTAACATGGCCCTTGAGCTGAACAAGCAGGCTTCTGGTGGAGGGCTTCCAGATGTGGATAGTCTTATCCCAGGAGCCAGAAGCCTGGACAGCAGACAGCTCTAAGCCCATGGGTCTGGAGCCAGCAGGGGACCAGCCCAGAACCCAGGGAAACGCAGCTCACCAGGAGGCCAGATGCCGAGTAGCACAGGCAGCTGATGTTACCACTGTGGCCCTCCAGCTCGTGGGGGGAGATCACGGGGGTCTCCATCCGCAGGTCCCAGATGCAAATAGTGGAGTCCCAGGAGCCAGTGGCCTGCAGACATCTGCTGTGAGCATGAACCAGCTAACCCGCGCCCACCATTGTGCTTCCTAGCTAGCCAGACTCGAGAAAGGCCTTCTGAGCCCTGCTGAGTTTCCCGTCTTACAGATGAGGAAACAGGCTCAGAAGAGCAGTCACTCAAGGTCTGGGATTCTAACCACGGCTCGGCCCCAGTTGGGAAAGTGGGTATGGGCTCCAGGTTCCTTGCGGTGGGCTTGGGCAGAGGTGGTGTGGCTCACCAGGAAGTCTGAGCTGGGTGCGAAGTCACTGCTCTGGATGGCGTCTTGGTGCCCTCCCAAGTGGCGCAGCATCTGGCCGGACTGCAGAAGAGGGAGAGCGCCCTGAGCCTTGGAGGGCGGCCCAGAAGGCTTGTGCCAGATTCTAGGCCTCAGATGGGTCAGATCAGGCCCTCCTTGCGGGCTGCATGGGTAAGGTGATGACACAGGGTCTGGGGAGACTACCTGAGCCTTGACAAGAGGAGGCCAGGCCAGGTCAACCTCATGGGGAGATGGGTTGCCAGCTATGGGCCTGGGCAGTAGGGAAGATGGAACGACCTTTCTGGGGGCACTGTTGGGGCTGGGGTGTGTCTCCTCCTGGTCCCAGGTCCCGCTCTGGCCACCCTTCCACACACCTGCACTTCCCAGAGCATCACCCGCTTGTCCCAGCCGCCCGACGCCAGCTGCTTTGAGTCAGGGCTGAAGCTGACCGTCTCCACACTCCGCTGGTGACCTGCAGACACGAAGTTGGAGAGGGGTCACGGTGGAACAGGACACAACAAGATCTAAAAAGGAACCCAGGCCTGGCTGCTTGGCTCCTGTCCCATCCCGCTTACCCTTTAGGACATGCAGACACTTAGCTTCTGCTGCATCCCACAGGCGGATGGTACAGTCACAGGAGGTAGTGGCAAAAAGGCGGCCATCAGGGGAGAAGCGGCAAAACTTCACGGGACCTGGGTAAGCAGCCATGGTCGGGGAACAGGGTGCCGCCCTCCACTTCCGGCCCTTGCTGGCCAGCCCCTGCTAATTTCTCCCAGCCTTATCACATGCTTGCCTTCTCCCTTCTAACCCTCTCACCCCTCAGCTACCTGGCAAGCCAAGCTTCCATGGCTTCTCCTAGAACACCCCAACCCTAATTTGCCCGTTTGTAAAATCAATACCAAAAGCAAATGCAGGGACTTCCCAGTAACTTCTTGAGAGCCCACCCTGGGTTCAGAGTTCCAGCGCTGGACCTCCTGTATTATTAGCATTAGTCAGTCTGCCCTGTAATCACCAGATTTTTTTCTTGTCTCAATAATAATTACAGTAGTTATATCTACTGGGTCCTTACTAGGTGCTAGACACTTCGCTTGGATTATCTCGTCCCATAGGGTAGCAGCTATCTCTAAAGAGAAGGGCAATAGAGGCTCAGGTGACACAACTTACGATCTCAGTAAAAAAAAAAGTAGTTTCACATACATGAAACCTTGAGGGACCTCATGCCAAGTGAAGTAAGCAACTCACAAAGAGGAGTACTGTATGGTTCCGCTTACACAAGGTACCTAGAGTAAGTTCACTGAGACAAAGCACGGTTGTCGCCAGGGTCTAAAACAATACCAATTGTTTAATGGGTATAGAGTTTACAGTTTACAAGATGAAGAGTTCTGGAGACCAGTTGCATAACGAACATACTTAACACTACTGAACTGTGCACTTAAGAATGGTTAAGACGGCAAATATGTGTATCTTTAAACAATTTTTAGAACAATAGTAGAGTTGGAGCACCTGGCTGGCTCAATCAGTAGAGCATGCGACTCTTGATCTCAGGGTCATGCGTTCAGCCCCATGTTGAGTGTAGAGATTAAAATATTAAAAACAAACAAACAAAATAGGATCTGAGTCCAGGTCTGTTGGCATCAAAGTTCCCAGGGACCGTATCCTGTGTCCTTTCCCTACTGCTCCAGCCCTGCCCAGACTGTCTTGTCCGAATGCCCAGGTCAGATGTCAGAGGTCACTATGATAGGCTCTACAGAATGCCAGACAGAACCACAGGCCTTCGCGTCCACATCCAGCCTGAGGAGCCCCACCTGCATGGCCACTCAGCCTCCACAGCAGCTGCCCGCTCTGGGTCTCCCAGCCATACACACAGCCATCCTCAGATGCTGTCAGCAGCCTCTGGCCATCCGGAGAGAAGGCGGAGGAGTTGACCTGGAAGGAGAGCACAGAAGTAGCTCCTGCCTGGGGCAAGAAACACCTGTCAGCTTACCCTGACCTTAGACTCCAGGAACAGCCCCAAACACTGCCCCAGGAACCCTGGGTGGGAGCTTGGACTTCAGGCTTCCCTCTACAACCAGAGCCCAGAATGCCAGAACCACTCTTGCAATCCGAGGCAAGAACTTGGAGCCCTCTCTAGAATTCTGTATAACCTGAGCCCGCAGCTCAGAGCCCTCACTGAAAGTAGAGGCTGGAGCCTTTTCTAGGAGCAGAGCCAAGAGCCCATTCTAGAGATGGACCCTAGACCTAGGAGTTGAAGACCTACTCTAAACCATGAGTTCCCTTTAAAGCCAAAGTCAGAAGAACACTGGAGTCGGCCAAGAGTTTGAGCCCTCAAGAACCAGAGCTTAGAATCTGAAGCTGGGGGCCAGAGAACCCAAGGCAGAATCAGGAACCACTTTAGACCCAAAGACAGGAGCTGAGAGTCAGCAGAGCCCTACTGGACCTCACCTCCCCACGGTGCCGGCTGAAGAATTTCACTCTCCCCACGGTCAGCGGCCCTGGGGCCCCGCTGTTCATGGGCCCCAGGCCGCCTGGCCAGGTGGGCTCTCTCCCAGGCGGGCGCTGGTCCGGCCTGCAGCCCTCACTTGGGACAGGGTAGAGGGGATGGGAGAAGTTGTGTACACGCGGTCTCCATGGCAATCAGGGCGGGGTGCGCAACCGCCTCAGAGTCTCTGCGAGGCCAAGAGGACAGGTTGGGAGAGACGGCTCTCAGCTACTGGGAGGTGGGGCGCAACGGACAGAACCTCCGGGCGGCCCGGATTAGGGACTTCCACGCCGGCCACCACCGCCAGCCGAACCTTGGGCAGCTCGGATCGCGGGGCCAGACGACGCGCACGGCGGCCGCTAGAGGGCATGCCAGCCCCAAACACTGCGTGCCTGAACCCGCGCGCTGAGGCGAGTCATTCGCCCAGGGCTCCCAGACCCCTTTGAGAGGAGCCAGTTTCCCCATGTGCGCAATGGGGTTGTACATCCCCGCCCCCCAGGGTCTGCAGGCTTGAGCCAAGAGCAAGGCCTGGCATGTGGGGTAGGTGCCCAGGAGAACCCACCCTGGTGCCAGGACCTCTTTCCTTCTGGAGTGTCCAGTACTGAGACTGAACAGCTCCCATGGAGGGAGCTGGAACAGATACCCAGCTCTGCCCTGCCGAGTGTGTGTGTATTGGCGGGGCGGGGGGCCGGGGTGGGGGGTCAGAGGTAGTGTGTGTAAAGCACAGGGCATGAGAAAGTGGGGTCACTTGCTAACATCCTGGCAGCACAAAATGTGGCATCCGAGGGTGTGGAGATGGTGAGGAGGCTCCAGGAGTTGTCGAGTTCCTTGCTGGATAGTTGAAGCTGATACCAGACAAGAATGGGATTTGGTTTCAATGTTCATTTTACAGATGAGGGAACGGAAGCTCCACAAGGTGGGGGAGGACTTGCCCAAGGCCACTCAGGCAATAGGAAAGGAACTAAGACTTAGCCCTGTCTGACTGTCTGACTTTGTGGGCCTGTAGGACCATCTGCCATGAATTCCAGGAGCTTCAAGCAGATGCCAAGGTCCCTAACTCCTGGTACATCTGGGAAATTGAGGCCTTGAAGGGGCATATGTGGCCCAGTCATCCAGCACCTCTATGGCAGAGCTGGGCCCAGTCCCTCCAACGGGCCAGGGATGGAACAGAGACACCCTCCAATGGGCCAGGGATGGGATAGAGACATCCTCCCCGCCACTGTCCAGTGGATTCCAGGCTCCCTGGAGGTGGAGAGGTGGGGGAGCTGGGCTTTGGGAGCTTCAAACTCAAGGGTTCCCAGCCATGACTCACACCCCTCCACAACCCCCCCACCCCGACCTCTTTGCCAGACTCTTCTCACGAGATCCACTGTGCTCTTGCTCTATTTTAGGTCCCAGACAGTCAGGCAGGAGAAGGGGCGACAATGGTGGCTTTGAGGCGGCACCACCCGCATCCTAATTCCAAAAGGGCCCAGGTCACTGAGTTGGGCCTGTAAGGCCACTACCTCATCCCCAGACATGGGTGCATACACAGCTCCCCAGAGCTGTCTGGCTTCTGGGCCCTCTCCCCTCCCTCTGCGCTGGCAACCCCGCCCCCGAGTCCATGCCCCATCTGGCATTTCCCCAGCCAACTGGTTGCTCCTGCTCTACCTGGAGGGCCCAAAACCACCTAACCTAGTCCAGCCCATCACTCCCAGAGCCCTGAGAACAGACCTTGGCCACCAGCCCAGGGACTACTCAGCTGGTAGAGCTGGAGCTCGGGTTAAAATCTTTTTTTTTTGGTTGGAGGTGGGGGGGCGCCTGGTGGGTCAGTCCGTTAAATGTCTGCCTTCGGCTCAGATCATGATCCCAGGACCCTGGAATTGACCCTCACATCTTTCCCTGTCCCACTGCCTGCCCCTCCCCCTACTCATGCTCTCTCTCTTAAAAAAAAAAAAAAGGGGGGGGGCACCTGGGTGGCTCAGTGGGTTAAAGCCTCTGCTTTCGGCTCAGGTCATGGTCCCAGGGTCCTGGGATCGAGCCCCATATCGGGCTCTCTGCTCAGCGGGGAGCCTGCTTCCTCCTCTCTCTCTGCCTGCCACTCTGCCTAATTGTGATCTCTGTCTGTCAAAAAAAATAAAATAAAATAAAATAAAGATTTTATTTATTTGACAGAGCAGGAGAGCACAAGCAGGAAGGAGGGGCAAAGGGAGGGTGGGGGGAAGTTGTGAGGGTCAATTCCAGGGTCCTGGGATCATGATCTGAGCCGAAGGCAGACATTTAACGGACTGAGCCACCCAGGCCCCCCCCACCCATTCTTTTTTTAAAGTAAGCTCTAGGCCCACCTTGGTGCCTGAACTATTCATGACCCGAAGATCAAGAGTCACATGCTCTGCTGACTGAGCCAGCCCCCAGGATTAAAACCTTTTTGCTTGACAGCTGAGTTTGGGCTGAAACTACCCACCATGAATTCCAGGGGCCTCAGGAGCCAAAGCATATCCACCTCTCCTGCCACATCCTATCCCTGTCTGCTGCCCTCCCACCCCCATCTTGCTCCCCAAACTCAGCTACAAGGGCCCTTTTTCCCATCCCTCCAGCTTTTCTCCCAACCTGGGCCTGTGTACACAGGGCTCCCCATCCTCTTGGCCTGATGCTTGGGCTCTAGCTCAAATATCACTTTTCCAGGGCGCCTTCCCTTGCCCGTCCCCCAGACTAAGTCAGAGCTCCTGCCCCAGAGATGGGCATTAGAGCCACCGGTCTGGGTTAAACTCGAGTTCTGCCACTCTAGCTCTGCATACCAGGCAAGTCACCTGATCACTCAGGGCCCTGTTTCCTCAACTGTAAAATGAGCACCGTCACAGTGTTTGTCTTCTAAGGAATCGGTGAGATGGTGTTAGCAAGGGCTCCTGGCAAGCAGTAAGCCCTCAGAGAAGTGGGAGAGCTTGTGACAGCCATAAGCCTAAAATCCAAACATGACGCTCTGAATGTCCTTTGCCAGGCTCACCCAAGCGGCCCGCAGCGGGGGATACCTCACAACGTGGAAAGAACCTAGTGCCCCAGGGCAGTCCAACTCCATGCCCAGTGGAGGCTGAGGGTCTGGGCAGAGGGTTTGGTCCGTGGTGGGGGAAGGGAGGGCATGAGTGGTGGATCATGGTCACCATGGCAGCAGAAGTATTTCACTGGCCCACGTTCTGCCCTTGGGATTGGGAGAGTCTGATTCTAACCTCTCCAAAAGGGTCCTCGAGGATGTTTGCCATCCCTTTTGCCACCCCTAGACTATCTCTTCCTTCTCAGGGAGCCTGCCACATTCTCTCCCCAGCCCAGATTGTCCGGGGTGGGGTGGGGGGCAGGTTTTGCTGGATTTTTCTACTCTCACTTTACTCTTTTTTTAATTATCATTTTTAAAAAGGGTTTTATTTATTTGACAGAGAGAGACACAGCAAGAGAGGGAACACAAGCATGGGGAGTGGGAGAGGGAGAATCAGGCTTCCTGCAGAGCCTTTCCTGCTCATTCTTTCTCTCTCTCTCACTCATTCTCAAATAAATAAATAAAATCTTAGGAGAAAAAAAGTAGTAAAGCTTAGATTCTGATCCATGTCGATAACCCCCAAGGCCTTGGCTCATTCCATGCACCAGACACTCTTTCAATATAGCTTGGGGAAATTGGGGTATGAGCCCCCGTCCGCCCCCAACACGTAGCCCACTCTTCTGTGAATGGGACCTCACTACCCCTCAGGATAACCTATCCCATCACAGGAAACTCCCACTATTTTATTTACTTATTTTTTTATTTTTTTATTTTTAAAGATTTTATTTATTTATTTGACAGACAGAGATCACAAGTAGGCAGAGAGAGAGGAGGAAGCAGGCTCCCCGCGGAGCAGAGAGCCCGATGCGGGGCTCGATCCCAGGACTCCGGGATCATGACCTGAGCCGAAGGCAGAGGCTTTAACCCACTGAGCCACCCAGGCGCCCCTTATTTTTTATTTTTTTTAAAGATTTTATTTATTTATTTGACAGAGATCACAAGTAGGCAGAGAGGCAGGCAGAGAAGAGAGGGGGAAGCAGGCTCCCTGCCAAGCAGAGGGCCCGATGCAGGGCTTGATCCCAGGACCCTGAGATCATGACCTGAGCCAAAGGCAGGAGCTCAACCCACTGAGCCACCCAGACGTCCCCCACTATTTTTTTAAAAAAGATTTTATTTATTTATCTGACAGAGAGAGAGAGAGAGACAGCGAGAGAGGGAACATAAGCAGGGGGAGCGGGATAGGGAGAAGCAGGCTTCCCGCAGAGCAGGGAGCCTGATGCAGGGCCTGATCCCAGTACCCTGGGATCATGACCTGAGCTGAAGGCAGACACTTAATGACTGAACCACCCAGATGCCCCCAGGAAACTCCCACTGTTGGAAAGTCTTGGGTGAGTCAGAATCTGCCTCATACTGTCCAACAGAGTAGGAGCTAGGCCCAGCACACATCCCTGCAATTCCAGTCCAGGGACACAGCCAGCTAGCTCTGAAAGGCTACAAACAATCCAAATAGTCAAAAACTGTAGAAATAGATGATTGTATAGCCAAACCATGACAGCTACCCCGCCAGGGACATGAACAACACATAGCTCTGATATCGATGTGCCAACATCTCACAAACACGCTCAGCAAATAGCAACGTAGTAGGAGGGTGCTCTAGACATGGTCCCATCGTATAAAAATTAAGACATGCCGAAGGCAACCCTCCATTACTCAGGCATACATCCACGGTACTGAAACTTTAAGAAAAACAGGGAATGACAAACTTCCAAATTGCCAGAGCGGTTGACTATGAGGAGAAGAAGGGAGGGGACACAGGGGGCCTGGAACAGTCCTCGCTCCTGGTGGTAATTCTGGCTCAGAGCTGGGCCATGGGCATCCAGGTGTTTGTTGAGTTGGTCTCTAATACTCTGCCCTGCCTATCTGGCCCCTGTCCACCCCTCCTGCCCGCTTCTGGCTTCCTCACCTCCTCCTCCATCCCTTGTGTCCACCACCTGTGGTCCTGAGCAGCTTAGGGCATCACGCAATGCCAGGGTTGGGATGCGCTTTCCCACAGCGCCCCCAAAACAGGGAAGGCTGTTTTGTATCGAAAGCCAGCAGAGCAAAGGTGGAACGTCAGACTGCGCTGGTTCCTGCCAGCTTTCCAGCTCCCAGCACTGGTCCCCAAGGCTGCCAGCCTAAACTGCTCCACTTTCCTCAAAGTTCTGTTTTTGCCGAGTCAGCTCCAGTGTGGTTTTTGTTGTTGTTATTGTTGTGTGTTGTTTTGTTTTCTGTTGACTTGCCTCCCAAAGGGCTTCGGCTAAAGCATCTCTGTGGTCTTCACAGCTGGTCCCCTATGATTGTACCTTTGGGGCTTCTCCGGACTTCCCCTGCAGTTACTTGCACACAGGGTTCCTAGCTCTCCAGGTGGGTTCCTAGCTCTCCAGGTGGGAGCAACACCGGAGCCACCTTTACTGGACTGCACCGCCGTTGTTATTCTCACTCCTACTAAAGTATGGGGACTAGACCTGGAAACATGCTCTCTGTGTATGGGCCAACAAGTGCCAAGTTGAAAGGCCCTGTCATTTCCAGTTTTCTAGACAATCTCTACCAATGCAGCCTGCATTACTGGAGGCATTTGTCTTTTCAACAGCTGCATTATTCTGGTGACTCAATGAATTTGCAGGGAGGGCTTTTTCCTACAAAGCACTGTCCAGCCAACTCTCCCTTCCCTATATGGTACTTGCACAATGGATTTATCGGGAACACGCAAAATGTTATGGTATGTTGATTAGGTGTCATCCTCTTGGATCCGAACCAGCCATCTAGTCCTGAAAGCGTTCTTAAGTCTGGCTTCTATTGCACAAAAACGTTGATTCCGCCACAGTGGCAGCTGCGAATGTTATGAGCAGGTCTTCCGCGTTCCAAATTCAAACTGTGAAAATGATGATCAATGGGAAATGCTACAGACAGAGCCCTGTGGCCTACCACTGGAGATTTCCACTGATTCTGCTTTGTTTTTTGTTTTTTTTGCACCCATCCGCACCCATATATGCTCATGAATCATGAACTAACTGTGTGGTGAAGGAGGGCCCACTCCCTTAGGAGCAGATCTGGGTAGGGAGGAGAGCAATGAGCTCCTACCTCAAGCCTGGCTCTCTGGTTGCAAAGAACAGAAAACATCCATGGCCCAGAGACCATATGGGAAGGGGCTGGGGGGAATCAGCGATGAGAAAGACAGCAACACCTCCATGCTAGGGAAGGACAGGATGCAGGGCGGTTTAGCCAGTGCGCCCCAAAGCTCGCAGGAGCCTTGGGCAGCATATGATTGGCCCAGCATGGATCACATGCACGGTGGGGCGGGACACATTGATTGGCACTCTTGGTATGATCCGGGCTTTTACCCCCAGTCCCACCCTCCTCTGCTAATCAATCAGGGATGTCAGGGCTTAATACCTGCTGTGCACAGTGGGGTCGGAAGGCCCACAAATGCGTTCAGATCTGGCCCCAGAGTCCATCCTCTGTGACCTCGGGAAGTTACCCAACTGTTCTGTGCTTCCTTTTCCTCGTGTCTACAATCAGGATAATGATTAATACCCACCTCCTACACTTGTTTTGAGCATTGAGTTTTAATACATGCAAAGTGCTTGGAACAGCGTCTGGCACATTGTTAAGTGCTCTGTGTTGGTGAGCTGTGTTATTGAAGTATTATATCGCAAATCCACGGGTTTCTAGTGTAGCCCAGAAGGTAAGAAGATAATCTCCCATGTCTTAGGGAACCCTGGGAGGTATATCTGGAAAGGGCATGGTTGCCCTGTTGGTAAAGGAGAGAGGGAAGAGCGTAGTGATTTCATTCCCAGTGACCCTCCTTGGCATTTCTAGTCACCACGTCCTTTTCTGAGGACTCTCAGATCACTGCTGGATAATCTGTCCAGAACTGCTTGGCAATCAGTGTTGGGCTAATAGTCGCTGATTGCTGGACTCACCCTTTCTGGAAAGGCGGGAATGCAGTGGCTTTCTTCCCTCCTGGTTCCTGGCCTCTGGCGGTTCGTTATGGCATCAGAGTTACACCTTCTGTCCTGGCTCTCTTGACATACAATTTGCTAGACCTAGAAACTCGGTTGTATTTATTTATCTTATCATATTTTTAGCCTGTGTTTTTCTAAGACCGTTTTTCTGTTTGGGTAGCAGAGTGACCCAGATGCCAGAGGGAACCGGAGAAGCTCAGGGGGCTTGACCACCACCCACTCTTCCAACCGTGGGCCGTGGCCCTGGGCCTCCGTTCCAAGCTCTCAGGTTCAGGGACACTTATCCACAGGCTTCTTGGGCCAATCCCACGTTCCAGTAACTCTTACAGAGAAGGAGAAATCTCTGAGGTCCCGGGACGAGCACCACGAAGGTCATGAACACACTCCTTGAGCCAGGCCCAGATTAGGATGGAATGAGGGGGGCAGGGGCGGGTGTCTGGGCAGGGCCTCCGTGCGCTCATCCAACTTGTGGAGACAGGACCTCAGCCTAGCCTGAGAGGACTTTTATGGTATTTATTTACTTTTTAAAATTCTTAAAACATCCGGGACACAACAGAGGGACAGTCAGCCGTTTTCCCAAGTTCCCAGGGTTGTGGCTGTTGTTTTTCTTCAGGTGAGGTCTGTGCCTGCATCTTAAAAATGTCTTAAATTACATGCTGCAAATATATACATATATATGTATATATATACTAAAAAATAAAAGATGGAAGTGTCCATTCACTCCCCCATCCCTCCAGCCTGACTCCTTAAAGGAGGCAGCTGTGAACAGTTGTGGGGGTGGGCTTCTTTCTGGTGACTTCCCCTTTGAACCCTGTTTTCTCTCTGTAAAGTGGAAACAGTGACACTTGGTCCAAGGGGCTCTGAGAAAGGAGGGGCTGCCTCGTTAAATGAGACAAACAGAACCTGGCCTGGGGCCTTGGGCCTAATAAGTAGTCAGGAAATGGCTGCTCCCTTCCAGTGGTTACCAAGAACTTGTGCCCCTTCGGGCCTCAGTGGCTCCATCTGTCTCCCAGCTTGCAGCCTGGGGTCAAGCCCCACCCACTGCTTTCTAGATGCTTCCAGAAGAAATTAACTCCAGGCCAACAATAATCAGGGCAGGAGAGGGAGTGAAACTCAGAGCACTCAAAGGCCTGCCAGTCTCAGTTGATAAGGACAACCCAGTACAATCTTCTTTTTTGCAGATGAGGAGACTAGGATCTGAGTGGGGAGGTAATTTCCCCAAACCAGTGCGACTGGTGGGCGGTAGAGCCAGAATGGAGGCCAGGCCTGGGTCCTAAACTGTCCTTCTTGCCGTGCCACCCTGACTGCAAGTCTGTCATTCTTCGCTGTGCTCAGCCCAGGCCCAGAGGAGGTCTTGAAAATGCTTTCTGAGTGATGAGACTCAGGAATAAATGAGTCAGGCTACATTATATATATTCTATGTCGCTCCGATCAGTACAGCGTTGGTTTTCCTTTCATATCCCTTATTCCCTGTGATTTTTCTCACGAGACCCTACCTCGCAGGAAACTTCACACCCATTTCACAGATGGGGAAACTGAGATTCAGTTTACCCTAGGCTTTAGCCACAGCACAACAAGGGAAGAGAGCCAGAACTCAAGCCCAAAGTGTCTGAACTCAGAGGCCCTGTGGATGGTTCCCCTGACCCTCACTGCTCTCTCCATGGTGCCGGGGCCAGCTTTGGGGACCTCTGGAGGAATCCAGCATGGGCAGAGCATAAAGCAGGTGCTCAGTACATAGTGAACCACCAGATGCTTGCATGAATTCCCTGAGAAAACATATGCATTACTTGTTTGCTTGGAGCCAAATAAATGATCAGGTTCTGCAACACTTGCCCAAGTCCCCTGAATGACAATCCTACCCTCGCTGGGTTCAGCCTCCCCTGGATTCTATATGGAGAGATCCCAGATGAAGCTGGTGTCCAGCTCCTTGGGCTCCCTGCATCCATTCTGGCTCTGGGGGAGAACAGTTGGGGAGAAGGGTGAGGACTGGTCCTGGCTCTGGGGCATCTGTGAAGGTAGAGAACCAAAGTTGGCATCTGGTGGCCCTACCCTCACTTCCTGGTGTTTTGGGGGAACTTGACCCTACCCTAGGAAGTACCGAGGAGGGCAGATCATCTGGGAGCAGAGCCCTGAGAGATGAAACCAGTGGCACCTAGCCTGGCTGACCCAGCAGCATCAAAAAGACAGGCATGGCCACAGCTCTGCTCACGGAGTTGGGCTAAACCCTGTCCTACTTCACTGAGTCCTCCCAGTGTGGCCCCAGCTGGGACCTGGACCAGCTCTGTCCTGACACTTGACCCGGAGGACTGAGGGACCAGAGACCCAGGATGGGTGGTCTCCCTGTCTGTCCCTTGGTCCCTGGGCTGCTGATCCACCTTGGGCCCTGAATGGAGCTCCTGGAATCCCACTGGAATTGGGGGTGATGGGCTTGGCTTCAGGGCAAAGTGGGGAAGAAAGAGATGGGATGGTCATGCTGCCTCTCCTCTCTTCTTCCTTCCCCCATTTTTTTTCATTTTTTCTTTGTTTCTGTCCTTTACCCCCATCGCCTTCTCCCACTTAGATCCCTCTCTCCTGCTCTTGCCAAATCCTGCCCCTCAAGCCCTATGCACCTGCCGCTTGAGCTCTGCAGGGCCTGAGAGAGCTCAGGGAGGAGGACTGGGCCCCCTTTGGGCAGTCAGAGAGGTCAGCTGGAGAGCCCATAGGAGACTATGGGCTTCTAGGCTCCTGGAGGTAAGGAGATAGCTGTCAGATGCAAAACAGAGAGAAAAAGATCTGGGAGGCAGCAATGGGATGGGGGCCACCTGGAGGGACAAATATGGGAAGCAAGAATAAGAAGCTGAAAAGAGTTGCAGGAAATGGAGGCCTTAAATGCCAGGATAAGGGGGTTGGTTCACATCTCCTGGGCAGTGGTTCTCAGAGTAGATATCATGGAACCCAGTGGGTGCAAGAAGGAACCTGGGGAGTGGGGAGTGCGTGGGTGGCTCAGTCAGTTAAGCTTCCTGCTCTTGATCTCAAAGTTGTGAGTTCAAGCCCTGTGCATTGGGCTCTACACTGGGCATCCAGCCTTCTTAAAGAAAAAAAGAAGAAGAAGAAGAAGAAGAGAAAGAGGAAGAAGAAGAAAGAAGGAAGGAGAAGAAGGAGGAGAAGAGGAGAAAGAGGAAGAAGAAGAAAGAAAGAAGGAGGAGAAGAAAAGGAAGACGAAGAGAAGGGGGAAGAGGAGAACAACCTTGGAATTCCTTGACGGGGTCAATGAAAGGTTGGGAAGAGGAGACCCAGGTGTGGAATTCTGGGCCGCTGGCCCTGCTCCAGCCAGAATGACTCTAATTTCACAACATTTATGGGCTGTGCTGTCACACGTGTGGGGTGAGCAATGGTGAAGGGGGAATGGTATTCAGCAGGGACAAGGGGTGGCCCAACTTGGAGGAAGAACTGAACTCCAGGGGTCAAGTAACCCCCAGGCCTTTGTGCAGAGGGTCTCTGGCTTCCTGCCCTTTTCTGCTCAGGCCACCAGGAGGCAATAATAATCACAATAACCCAACCGTCACGGTGCCGGGGGCGCGGCGCCATGCACAGCACACCACACCACATTTTCACACCGGGCAAATACTTTTGCAGATGGGGATATTGAGGGCCTGGCAGAGGAACAGACTCAAAACCAGGGTCACCAGCCAGTTTCAGTGGCAGACTCAGGATACAGACCCTGGGGACTGGCGGCCATGGAAGCCTGGGCCCCCTTAGGCAGCCCCGAGCAGGTGTGGTGCAGCTGCTGTGGGTTCCACCCTCGCTGGAGCCTCCGGCAGCCACGCCCCCTCTGCCCACCTGCCCTCCCAGCTGTCTCAGGCACACCTGGCACCCGCGTGCCATGTGGCAATCTGACCAGCCTCGTGCACCCTCCAAGGACGCAGCTGGTCTGGGCGGGGGGTGGGAGAGAAGGGTAGGGTGGGAAGCAGAGCTCCTGCCAGAAAGCAGGAGCAGAGGAGCAGGGCAAGGAGAGAACCGCAGCCTCTGCTTGCTATGGGACCTTGAGTTCCTCGGGCTTGGGCTGCTCTGAGGCACCTGGAGTTGGGGCTTGGGGATTAACTAGAAGCAACTTGTGGCTTCCTGGGCTCATCTCCTCATGCCTGGAACCTCGCACTGGCCCCCACAGGGCAACACCCTGCCTTCCACCCGACTCCAGAGTGATGGGATTGGAACTGACCAGCTCTGTGATCCCAGGGCAGTGTCTTAGTTTTCTCACCCACAAACAGAGGGCTGGTGGCTGGGATGCCCTACAGGCAGCCCCTCCCTCCTCCACTTGGGGACTGGTCACAACAGCCCCACCCCTCCCCCAGGCCCTGATCTTCCTCAATGGCCAATTTGTGTCGTTGCCAGGGGACTGCTGTTTGCTCAGCTGCCCCAACCCTGAGACCTCACGAGATAATGGATGCCTGTCCGCCTTGGGGCCCCCCGGGTCTGGGGCCCAGGGGCTGAGAAGCCCTCTCCTTCAGTCTGTCTGGGGAATTGTCCTTCCCTTCCTGTCGGATCGGGTGGGAGGCATTTGTGGTCATTTCCTCTAAGACTTGTTTCCCTTTCTAGGAGCTCAGGCCTGAATCTCAGCCTCCTGCCACCCCCAGCTGTGCGTTCCCAAGCAAGTCCCAGCAGCCCTCCGCCTCAGTTTCCCACCCTGAAAAGACTTAATACCCATCTTTAGACCTGCGTTCAGATCCCCATTTCCAATCTACCACTTACGGGTTTTGTGCCATAGCCTCTATTTCCTCATCTGAAAAATGGGGGTATCAGTAGGGGGTACCAGCTCCACAGGTAATTAAAATCATGGAGTCTTACAGCCCTGGGCTGCTTAGTGTGGGCCCCAGGGTCCTAGATTTGTGTTACACAGTAGATCCCTTACCTGAGGTTTTGCTTCCCACAGTTTCAGTTACCTGTGGTCAGCTGTGGTCTGGGAGCAGCTGATTCTCCCACTGTTAGTAGTAGCCTAACACCGGTCACAATACCTCCGTCATTCACCTCACTTCCTCTCATCGTGTAGGCATTTTATCACCTCGTAGCTGGAGGTCAGGGTCCCAGTGCTTGGAGAGGAATGGGTCTGAACTCCCAGCACGGCAGACCTGGAGTCTGGAGCCTGGGGAGGAATGTATGATGATCCTGGTGCCTCCTGGTTGGAGGAAGGGCCCAGAGTGAGTCTCAGGAAGAAGCAGTTTGCAGAGCATGGGGACGGGGTACAGACAGTCCCTGGGAGGGCAGCCTCACCCACAGGGTCCCTCTCCAGTGCCCACTGGCATCACCAGCCCCACCCTTAGGTTGGGAAATCTGCTTACACATTGAGGATGCCGGGGAGACTGCCCGGGTCTGCACAGCCTGCAGAAGATGCTGAGGAGGAAAGCCAAGATGCTCTAAGGCCAGGGTCAGCAGTCCTGCCCCCTCTCTCTGCTCCGTCCCACGTGCATACAGGAGGCTTTGTCCCCAGTTTCTCCCCCACACTGGTCTAGGCCTCCAGGTCATAGCAACAGCCCTGTGACTGAGCACCTCCCGCGCACCTGGCAGGGAGCGCACGTGTGTTCTTTGAGTCATGGGATGCATCATTGGCCCCACTTAACAGATGAGCAAAGTGCCGTTCAGAGGGGCAGGAACTTGCCTGAGCTCCCAGCCAGATTGGAATGGTGCCCCTCGTCCCACCCGTTGGCTCAGATTCCAGGCCCCTCCCCACCCCACCCTTGGCCTTGGCATTCTGCCTTCCCCCAAGCCCAGTCCCCCAGCCCCACAGCTGACATCCTCCCAGCCGCTTCCCATTGTCAGCTGCCAGCCTCGCCTTCAGGATATGCTGCTTTGCGGACCCTTCATGTTCCCCATCCCTCGCCCGACATGTGTTGCTCACCAAGGGGCTTACAGGGCTTCAGGGTGGCCAGCAGCCTTACTCTAGAAATTGTTCGATGTGGAGCTTTGCTTCTCTTCTCACTAATTCCATCCTTTAACCTCTTAGATGGTTTTTCTGGAGGGTGAGCTTGCCAGAAGGGTTTGGGATAATGAAAATAATGGCTAGTAACTTGCTGAACATTCACTAGTTGCCAGGTACTGTGCTAAATGTTTTCCTTGTATCATCTCATCTAATCAGCTGATCAGTGCTCTGAGGTAGGGTCCCCTATCACTCCCATTTTCATGGAGAAACTGAGGCTCAGGGAGCTGAAGGGACACTCCTCAAAGGCACAATAACTGTAGTATCCCACATGCGCTGGGCCTTTAGTCTGTGTCAGACACTGTTCCAAGCACTTTATACATATTGGGTCATTTAATGCCTTCCCTTAGCCTGTACTTACTGTACCCTAAGGTCAGTACTCTTCTACTTCCCTATGTGAGAAGAGGAAACAATGAGATGCCCAAGGCCACGTAGCTGGGAAGTGGTTGAATCTGGGTTCTAATCCAGAATCTGGCTCCTGAGCCCACACTCAGGTTCTGTGGACCTCTAGGAGGTAGAGGAGGGATCTGAACCCAGGACCCACTGGAGGCAAGCCCCATTTCTCCCCTAGCCCTCTACTGGGAGGAGAGGCATTAGCCAAAGCCAGGCCTCAGACCGTGGGACGGCTCCCAGCACATCAGGACAAAAACCACAGCCGGGAAGCCAGCCAGCTTCCCGGGCGGGCTGAGCTCGGACCTAGTCCATGGGAAGTGGCTTTGGCCAGGACCCCTGAGGGGGTGGGGGGGATCCCCAAGGGCTACACTGGGGCAGGGCCTGGGCTCCCCAGATGGCCCAGGAATTGGCAGGGATTTATGCCACCCGAGCACTTTGCGGTAATTATAGTTCCGGCCTCCAAAGGCTTCCAAGTTCTCACATTAAATATTTATAGCAGATGAGCCTTGAAACTCCTTCAAAACAAAACAAAACAAAACAAAACAGATTTAACCATAAAACCTAGGAATCTAGGAATCTAGGAATACATGTTCAGAAATGACCCCTCTAGAAGTGACTGTGGAAGTCTGGGGCAGATGGCCCAAGTCCACTTTGAGGGGAGCCTGGAACCAAGCTGGCCATCGGAGCTCTGAAGAACACGGACTCCAGGGGGCCACAGACACGTGCAAGCAGCCGGACAAGGCACCGCACCCCTATGAGCCCTGGAGACACATGACAGCCGGGGAGCGGGCACTCTTACCCTTCATAGTGATGAAAGCCCAATCACTATGCCCAAGTAAATAGTGACTTGGACTGGGCCAGCTGCAAGGTGACATAGCCAAGGTGACATAAGACATACGAGCTGTATCCTGGGGACCAGACTGTTTTCCTGGAAGGATGGGCGCCCTTGGCCCTATCTCTGAGGCCTGTGCCGTAGCTGGTCCACCCTTCCTTCCACTCCTGCACGTTGAGGCAAAGCCCAGCTGGCTGCATCCCCACCCAGGCCGCACCGGGGCTGGGTGAGACAGTGTCTGTCACCACAGCGTGGCTGGTAGAGCCGTTGTAGGCCTGGGGCCAGGACACTCAGAGGCCAGGGTGCAGAGATTGGAGGGCGTGGAGGCATTTCCTCCCCTGGCATACTTCACCAGCCTGAAACAGAATTCACTCTCTTTGCCCTCACCCCTGTCCCATCTCGGCGACCGCACCTCCTTCCACTTACATCAGCTGGAATCCACGGTTGTCCTCTCTGTCCCTTAGCTCCCACATCTAGTCAACCTCAAGTCCCTCCACTGCACCCCTGGACTCTGGATGAGTCGAGCAGTCATGGGGAAGTGCCACAGATTGGAACAAGAGAAGTTGACTTTCTCACAGTTCTGGAGATGGCAAGTTGCAGAGGAAGGTGCCGTAGCTTGGATTCCTTCTGAGGCTTCTCTCCTTGGCATGTAGGCGGCCGGCTTCTCCCTGTGCCCTCATGTGGTCCTCCCTGCGCGCTTGTCTTGTCCTTCTCTCTTCTTACGGGGATAAGAGTCAAACTGGATCAGGATACATTCCAATGACCTCATTTTACCTTAATTGCCTCTTTATTTTTAAAAATTTTTTTTGAGAGAGAGTGAGCACAGTCAGAGAGGGGGCAGAAGGAGAAGCAGACTCCCTGCCGAGCAGGGAGCCTAACATGGGGCTCCATCCCAGGACCCCGAGACAGGACCTGGGACCACAGCCTGCACCAAAGGCAGATGCTTAACTGACTGTGCCGCCCAGGTGCCTCTGGAGCTAGGGCCTTTAAAGAGGCAATTAAGGGGGGGTGTCTTAAAATAGATTTTATTTATCTATGTGACAGAGAAACAGTGAAAGACGGAACACAAGTAAGGGGAGTGGAGGAAGCAGGGTCCCCACTGAGCAGGGAGCCCAATGTGGGGCTCAATCCCAGGACCCCGGGATCATGACCGGAGCCGAAGGCAGATGCTTAATGACTGAGCCACCCAGGCGCCTCAATAAATAAAATATTTTTTAGTATATTTCTTAAGGTTTTATTTATTTATTTGACAGAGAGAGAGAGAGAATACAAGCAGGGGAGCGGCAGGCAGAGAGAAACAGACACCCTTCGAATCAGGGAGCTTGACATGAGACTCGATCTCAGGGCCCCAAGATCACGACCCAGGCCAAAGGCAGACGCCCAACCAACCGAGCCACCCAGGCACCCAAATAAAATCCTTTTTTTTTTTTTTAGATTTTATTTATTTATTTGACAGAGAGAGAGAGAAAAGCAAGGGGGAGTACCAGGCAGAGGAAGAGGAAGAAGCAGGCTCACAGAGCAGGGAGGTCAATGCAGGGCTCA
The DNA here is from genome assembly GCF_002288905.1 of Enhydra lutris kenyoni. NCBI lineage: Eukaryota > Metazoa > Chordata > Mammalia > Carnivora > Mustelidae > Enhydra > Enhydra lutris. Next base: position 30,026,969 of record NW_019154097.1, on the reverse strand, counting down.
ATCCCAGGACCCTGGGATCATGATCTGAGCTGAAGGCAAAGGCTTAACTACTGAGCCACCCAGGCGACCCACCCCCCAATAAAATCTTAAAAAAAAAAAAAGGCATAAGCTCTTTGGTGATTTATCTGAGTTAGTCCTCATGAACCCTATGGGGTAGGCACTGTCGTTAGCTCTATTTAATAGATGAAAAAACTGAGGCACAGAGTGAAAGGCTTGCTCAAGATGGTACAGCTAAGAGGTGGGTTAAGGCAAGACGCAAACCCAGGCCTTTCGGCTGTGCATCCATGCCCTTGACCGCCGCACTCAGTGTGCTATGCTGTCTTAGCCTCCGTGCTTTGGCTCAGCTGTTCTCTCTGCCTGAAATGCCTTTCTGCGCTTTCTCTGCTTCAAAACCCACGTCAGATGCCCCTTCCCTGGGACGATAGCCCCTGTTATATGTCGTGCCCACTGAGGAATCATTAGTGCACCAGTCACACTCTGAAGTGATTGTTGTCGTGGCTGTCTGTCTCCCCAGGGTCAGGCACCAGATCTGATCCATTTCTGTGTTCCCCACACCTACAGGCAGACCCCAGTGAATGAATGAGTGACTGAACAAATGAACCAATGAACATTTCATCACATACAAATGATTAAGATGGGCACATCTTTAAGAGTAAATTCCCGTTCTTTATTTAAAGAGCCAAACATGAGGCACGTGGGTGGCTCAGTTGGTTGGGCATCTGCCTTTGGCTCGGGTGGGGATCCCGGGTTTCTGGGATCAAGCCCCATGTCAGGCTCCCTGCTCAGTGGGAAGCCTACTTCTCCTTCTCCTTCTGCCTCCTTCCCCTTGTTTGTCTCTCTCTGTGTCCAATAAAAAAATAAAAACTTAAAAAAAAAAAAAGAGCCAAATGTTTCAAATCCCCCAAATTCCTGCTTTTGGAGAAAAAGAAAAGTAAGACACAGACACCTATACCTTTTTTTCTCATGAAAATTTACCTTTTGCCTCATTTTAATCCTGAGCCCAGCACAGCCTTTTGGGCCTTTGTAACACACTCCTACCTACCCCCTGGAGGAAGGAGGAGGTTATCTAAAACTCTAGGAGGGTGCTCCTGCTGTGGGATTGGGGAGGAAGGGAAAACAAAACAAAGGAAAGAAGAAATTCTTAGCACGCCATGGGTTCCTTCCACATCCCCAATAGTTGAAAATGACATTTTCTTTGTTTAAAATAATAATAATAATAAAGGTTTGTTTTTGTAGAAATGACTCAGCCCCTTGTAAATTTGAAAAAGATTTAAACCTCCCATGAAAGGACAGAGAGGAAAATAAAATTACTCCATGTCACTCCCCCAGCTGCTTACACATTTATATAGTCATTGAGCTACGCCTAAGTTGTGAGCACTCTGCTGTGTATTATACTTTAATAAAAAAAAAACTCACCACCCAGAGAAAGCGCTTAATATCATGTTCCAGAACTTACATCTGCTTCTTGTAACATACTGATGCATTTGTCTAACCAATAACTGTTTATCGAGTACCTACTGTGTGTCAGGCTTTGACTGCGTCCTCGGAATAAAGGGTAGGTCTGCTTCTGGGGACCAACTTTCATTAAACAATGACATATGTGATTATTTAGTTGCAACTGTGGCCAGAGATGTGAAGAAGGTGCTGGTTCTTTGACCTGCGCAGTGAGGACAGGTAGGGCTTCCTAGAGGAGTTGACAGATTGGGGTGAGTATAGAGGAGATATTAACCTGGAGAGATTGGGAAAGAGCATGTCATAGAGGGCAAGCCTCTGGAGGAGCAATTCCAATGGGGCCATCACAGCTGGCAGCCAGTTCCCCTTCTTCCATTGCTATAAAAACCAGATTTTGTTCTGGTGTGTACCCCTCCAGCCATTAGCTTACTACTTTCCTCAGGTTATCTTGATGAGTCTAAGCAGATCACAGTGGTCCTCATCTGTTTGCCAGTGGTTGGGGGGAGGGGAGGGCACGTGGTCCAGCTCTGACTCTGAGGAAAGGAAAAGGGTCTGTAGGAGGGCTTCTGGGAAGGACCAGCCAAACTCTTTTCTGCCTCTGGACACTGATGGTGAGTATGTGATATCTGGAACTGCTGCAGCCATCTTGCACCCCTGAGGATGAGACCAACATCTGACAGTGGTTGAGCCAAAAAAAGCAAGAATCTGGGTCCTTAGCGATGTCCTCTAGCTTTTGGATAAACAATTCTGTACTGCCCTACCCAGAATTTCTTATTATGCAAGGAAAACAAGGCCCCTTGTTGTTTGTGTGATTTTGAGTTGGGTTTTGGGGAAGTCGGTCAAGTTGGAAGTGGGGACTGAAGGGCTTGTCCTGCAGTAATTGCATAGTTGTTGTTTTTTTTTTTTTAACCTGGACTGTGGGCTTACTGGGGGTAGGAGTAAGGGCTGGTGGACCCCCAAACTGTCCTTTGGCTCCACCAAAGCCCATTGAAGGGAATAACCTCTAATCCAAGAGGCTCTTGGGGCTTGAACATAGAGAGCAATGGGGCAGAAGTGAGTACCCATCTGTGTGCATGGAAGCCCTGTGTCAGCCCTGGATGTCCCCATCTTGTCGGGGTACTCTTTGACATTCAATTAGCCGTAGTTCCTCTTCCCATGCTCTGTCGGAAATACCCCTCCAGGAGTCCCAAGGCCTCCTGAGCAGCCAGACTCCATCACATCAATGGCTCCCTAATCATTGCTTTGGATCTGTCAGTTTCTCTTTGCATTTTTGTCAGAATTTGCTTTCCTGAAACATTGTTCAGATACTATAATATCCACACTTTAAAAGCGTACAATTCCGTGAGTTTTAGTATGTTCACGAGGTTGTGGGACCATCCTCACTATTTTATTCCAGAACATTTTCACCACCTCATTAAAAAATCCCCACACGCATCAGCCGCCACTCCCCCGGCCCCACTCCACAGCCCCTGGCAATCGCCAAGCTTTCTGCCTCCATGGATCTGCCCATTCTGACATTTCACATAAATGGAATCATACAGTATGTGGCCTTTTTGACTGGCCCTTCTCTCACACCAAGCATCCCATCAGGTAATATTCTCAACAAGAGAAAGGGCTGCTGCAAATCACCTCTAGGTACAAACAGTACTTTTCCCCCTTGCTTTACGTACAAAAAATTTTTCTCTAAATAAAACCATAGTCTACATGGGGCTTTCTAAAATTATTATTCAGTAAAATACGGAGGACCTTTATCTGTGTCAGTACTGTATAACCCTTTTTAATGTCTGTAGAATAATTTATGAGGTTAAAAAACAATTTTGGGGCGCTGGGGTGGCTCAGTTGGTTACATGTCTGACTCTTGGTTTCGGCTCAGGTCATGACCTCAGAGTCTTGGGATGAAGCCCCACATCGGGCTCCGCGATCAGCAGAGACTCTGCCTCTCTCTCTCTCCTTTTGCCTCTCCCCCATCGCTAAAATAAATAAATAAAATCTTTTAATAATAATAATAATAATTTTGGTTTGAGTTCAGTGCTTAAGCATGCAGGCCCACAAGGAAAGGAAAGAATGACCTCCTCTGGATGGGTCTTTACTGCCCTTCCAGTGTTTCGTGAGAGTAAACGCTGAGATGAGCATCCTGTGTGTACATTTCTTTAAAGTTCTAGACTGTGGGCCAAATGGCATGCATGTTTATTTCTTTTTATATTGTCTCAGATTGTTCTAGGGAAATGTCAGATCAGAAAGGGTGCCCACTACAGTGAAGCATTGTGGCTTCTGGACTCTAACTGCCCGCGTTTTAATCTGTTTTCTACTGTTCCTTAAAGATAGGACCTTAACCTATCCATGACTCAGCTGCCTTATCTATAGAATGGGGATAATGAAAGTACCAATTTCACAGGATTGTTGTGAGAATTACATTAGTCTGATACATGTAAATGGCGGTTCTCAGCTGGGGGTGACTTTACCCCTCAGCAGACGCTCGGCAATGTCTGGAGACGTTTTCTGTTGTCCAGCCAGGGTGTGGTAGCACTAACATCTGAATGGAAGAGGCCGGAGAGGCAGCTAAACATGCCCCTCCAGCAGCAAAGAATGATCCTGTCCCAAATGTCAATAGTACTGAGGTTGCGAAACCCCGGTGTAAAGGGCCTGGCCTGTAATAAGGTCTTATCAATGTTGCCTGTTATTTACACTCCCACCAGCAGAACCCAAGAATGTTCATTTCCTCATACTTTGGCCAAACCTTACAAATCTGAGTTACCTTTGATGGGCAGGACATTGTATGGTGGTACATTTCGAAGCCATTACAGGAGCATTTCCTTATCCCTTCATGGGCATGACCATGTGGGATTAGCCTCCATTCTGGCCATCTGGCTGGCAGTTGGGTCCAGCTAAGGAAACTTTGATCTTGTAAACAACAGCTTCAGAGTTCCTGGGATTGCCCGTGTATGTGTTTGTCTCTGAATATGTAGATGCAGGGACATGTGATGGGTAAAAGGTGAATTTTGACATCAGGTCTGGATTCAGATCCTACCTCTACTGCTTCCTAGTTGTGAAGACAAATTAATTCTCTAAACCCTGTTTCCTCATCTGTAAAATAGGATTATTGTGAGGATCAAATAACATAATATAGCTCCATGCCTGTTTCCTAGTCAGTGTTCAGAAGTAACAAATATAGTCTGTTCAGTGATTACAACATTCAGTCCCTCTGCTTAGACTTTCCGCGTCATTATTCAGCTTCGTAGCAACCACTGTGACAGTCATCGCTACCATCTCAATGAGGTCAAAGACTCCGTGTCTATCTATCCAGGTACAAGGGAAAGCTACTTGCTGAGCTTTTAGTGAACATTCCACAAATGCTTACTGAGCATTATTATGTTCCAGACCAGATGCTGGACACTGGCAGATGAAAGGGGCTGATTCTCTCCCATTCCTATTAAAGGTGGGGGGATGGTTGGTCCAGTCAGTAGAGCTTCCGACTCTTGATTTCAGAGTTGTGAGTTCAAGCCCTATGTTGGGCATGGAGCCTACTTTCAAAAAAAAAAAAAAAAAAGACATATTAAAGATGTAAACAGGGGCACCTGGGTGACTCAGGAGGTTAAGCCTCTGCCTTCGGCTCAGGTCATGATCTCAGAGTCCTGGGATCGAGCCCCGTATTGGGTTTTCTGCTCAGCGGGGAGCCTGCTTCCCCCCCTCTCTCTGCCTGCCTCTCTGCCTACTCGTGATCTGTCTGTCAAATAAATAAATAAAATCTTTTAAAAAAAGATGTAAACAAATAAAAAACAAAAAAAAAGTATCAGAAAAAGACCAGACATATTAGCTTTCACTTTACATGTAAATTGGTTAATTTCCTTTATTAAAACAAAAAGCAGCAAGAAGATAAGTGAAAAAGCAGAAAAAGAAAGTTTAGTTATGTGTTACTGATAAGGGAACTAAAACAAGCCTCGGAAAGAAGTAATCTCCAATGAAATCACTCTGTGTTTATAACTTATAAATTATTGAATTATATTTCAAGTGAATAACAAACCACACTGAAGGGAAAAAAGAACAAATCCAGGTAACTTTTGAATACAGAACTTTTTTTTCAGTACACAGGACAGATTTTTTTTTATGACTTGCTGACATGACAAAGTCTTATATAACAACTAAACCAAACTATTTACATATATGTGATAAATCACCTCTTTTAAATATAATTACTATTGGCCCAGTGCTGTACTTACACTTCAATACTAATATAAATGGTACGTTTAGCTTTTCTCATTAGAAACTGAGGCTGGCAAGTTAGTTATTGGCAGATGGCCCCCTAAGTTCTTCCTTCCTATCAATATTATAAATACTCTAAGATTGTTCATAAGTTGTAGCACTTTCTAATGCCTGACCTGACTTTCTCTGCCTCTGAGAAAGTCTATTATATAACCACCCTTACCGGTAGTCTGGAGCCATGTGGTACACCAACTGTAAATTTGGGGCCTCAGGGAAAATCTTTTTTTTTTTTTTTTAATTAACATCTAATGTATTATTTGCCCCAGGGTTACAGGTCTGTGAATGGTCAGGCTTACACACTTCATAGCACTCACCATAGCACATACCCTCCCCAATGTCCATAACCCAACCACCCTCTCCATATCCCCCTCCCCACCGCACCCCTCAGTTTTTTTTGTTTTTTTAAGATTTTATTTATTTATTTGACAGACAGAGATCACAAGTAGTCAGAGAGGCAGGCAGAGAGAGAGAGAGGAGGAAGCAGGCTCCCTGCTGAGCAGAGAGCCCGATGCGGGGCTCTATCCCAGGATGCTGAGATCATGACCTGAGCCGAAGGCAGAGGCTTTAACCCACTGAGCCACCCAGGCGCCCCCTCAGTTTGTTTTTTGAGATTAAGAGTCTCTTATGGTTTGTCTCCCTCTCAATCCCGTCTTGTTTCATTTTTATCTTCCCTACCCCCCAAACCCCCTACTTTGCCTCTCAAATTCCTCATATCAAGGAGATCATGTGGTAATCATCTTTCTCTGATTGACTTATTTCACTCAGCATATCCTCTAGTTCCATCCACGTCATTGCAAATGGCAGGATTTCATTTCTTTTGATGGCTGCATAGTATTCCATTGTGTATATATACCACTTCTTCTTTATCCATTCATCTGTTGATGGACATCTAGGTTCTTTACATAGTTTGTCTATTGTGGACATTGCTGCTATAAACATTCTGGTGCACGTGCCCCTTCAGATCACATTTGTATCTTTAGGGTAAATACCCAGTAGTGCGATCGCTGGGTCATACAGTAGCTCTATTTTCAACTTTTTGAGGAACCTCCATGCTGTTTTCCAGAGTGGCTGCACCAGCTTGCATTCCCACCAACAGTGTAGGAGGGTTCCCCTTTCTCCTCATCCTCGCCAGCATCTGTCATTTCCTGACTTGTTCATTTTAGCCATTCTGACTGGTGTGAGATGATATCTCATTGTGGTTTTGATTTGTATTTTACTGAAGCCGAGTGATGTGGAGCATTTTTTCATGTGTCTGTTGGCCATCTGGATGTCTTCTTTGTAGAAATGTCTGTTCGTGTCCTCTGCCCATTTCTTGATTGGATTATTTGTTCTTTGGGTGTTGAGTTTGATAAGTTCTTTATAGATTTTGGATACTAGCCCTTTATCTGATATGTCGTTTGCAAATATCTTCTCCCAACTGAATACAGAACTTTGATATATATTCTCAGTCTGAAGTTAAGAAGAATTATGTCCTTGCTTTGACAGCACATATACAGAGAAGATGAGCATGGCCTCTGAGCAAGGATGATATGCAAATTTGTGAAGAAAAAATAAAAAGATTAAAGGGGCACCCGGCTGGCTTAGTCGGTAGAACATGTGGCTCTTGATCTCAGGTCATGAGTTCAAGCCCCACATTGGGTGTAGAGCTTACTTTAAAAAAAAAAAAAAATTAAAGAATTGCAAACAAATATTGAAAATGCTACCTGAAAGGCTTGTTTTTCACAGTGGCATGGATTAGCAATTCTAAAACTATTCTCTGTGTACTAGAGGATTGAGTAAAAGATTAACTACATTGAGGATATTGAGAACCAGGTTTCTCACTGAAATAGACACTCAGATATGCTATGGGGAAGGCCGCGAAGAATGTTGTGATACTGGGCTGGACTAGGAGGTAACAGGATGAACTCCTGGATTTCTATTTAGGTACGCATGAACTTCCTAGTTCTGTCCACTGAGAGGACCTAGAAATAATAAGCCCACCCAGTACCTAGCTCCTAGCTTCTTCTTCTTTTTTTAACGATTTTCTTTTTTTTAATTTGAGAGAGAGAGAGAATGAGAGAGACAGCACAAGAGAAGGGAGGGTCAGAGGGAGAAGCAGATTCCCCGTTGAGTAGGGAGCCCAGTATAGGACTTGATCCCGGGACTCCAGGATCGTGACCTGAGCTGAAGGCAGCCGCTTAACCCACTGAGCCACCTAGGCACCCATCTCCTAGCTTCTAAATACCATCCTCTACCAAGGGGAACCAGAGCTCTGTGGAGAAAGGGGTGATTTCTGGGCCAGGCCAGAGAGAGTAGAAGATGAGCCGGGAGCATCCTTTTGCCCTTAAAAGTAAGCAAGCACTCAATGAATAAGAGAGATCCAGCAAAACGCCATAGCAGCGAGCTCGAATGAGCCTTCATCCCAGACAAATCTGGGACAGTTTGGTTATCAAGTAAATAATGATAGTAATGAATTATAACCCACTGGCTAAGATAATTCATGGCCCATCATCCATACAAGCATACATGTGCAACTACTGTAAGCTCTTCTTTACAGTAGACTGCTAATAACAACAGAAATTTTGAGCCACAATTTTGTAATCATCAGAGTAATCATTAATATAGATAAGAATCGTCAAGATCTAAACATATAGAAAATGAAAGTTTGATGAGGAACAAAATATCTGGGGCGCCTAAGTGGCTCAGAATGTTAAGCGTCTGCCTTCAGCTCTGGTCATGATTCCAGGGTCCTTAGATCGAATCCCTACTCAGTGGGGAGTCTGCTTCTCCCTCTCCCTCTGGCCCTGCTCACGTGCTCTCTCTCTCTCTCTCTTGCTCACTCTATCTCAAAATAAATAAACAAAATCTTGAAAAAAAAAAAGGAATAAAATATCTGTACATTCTCAAAGTACTCCCCTAGAAATTATTTGTGAATTACAAAGAGAAAATAGTAATTGTACAGTAGGTAAAACTGGTAGACACGTCTTAACCAAGTGACCAAAATAACCATCACCTGTAACGGGACAACCTGACATTAAGAATTTTTTTTTTAATTTTTTTTAAAGATTTTTTTTTTTAAAGTAATCTCTACATGCAACGTGGAGTTCAAATCCATAACCCTGAGATCAAGAGTTTACCAACTGAGCCAGGCAGTCACCCCAACAAGTATTTCTTAATAGAATGCACAATAGACAATAATCTTTTCTGCTCTGCCCAAAATGCACAGCCTGATCTCGTCATGAAGAAATACCTGAGAGGGGCACCTGGGTGGCTCAGTGGGTTAAAGCTTCTGCCTTTGGCTCAGGTCATGATCTCAGGGTCCTGGGATCGAGCCCCACATTGGGCTTTCTGCTCGGCGGGGAGCCTTCTTCCTCCTCTCTCTCTCTCTGCCTGCCTCTCTGTCTACTTGTGATCTTTGTCTGTCAAATAAATAAATAAAATCTTAAAAAAAAAAAAGAAATACCTGACAAATGAAAATTGAGAATATCCTACAGAGTAAATGACCAGCACTCCTCAAAAATGGCAACATCGTGAAAGACAGAAAAGAGGAGGGATTGTTCCCAAGTTGGGGGAGACTAAGGAGACATGAAAATTAAATGTGATATATAATTCTGGATGGGTTTCTGAACTGGGAGAAAAACTGCCCTGAAGGGCATCACTGAGAAGGTTAGCTAAATTTGCGTGAGACCTGTAGATTAGATAGAATGTTATGTCAATGCTAAATGTCCTGATTTTGCTAATTGTCCTGTGGGTATATGCGTATCTCTCTTCTCAGGAAATACACACTGAAGTATTTAGGGCAAAGGGGGCATCATCTCTGCCAGTTACTCTCAAATGGGTCAGAAAAAAGATCTGTCTAGAGAGAGAGAATGGTGAAACAAATTCACAAATGCGAGTAATCAGCGAATCTGGGGAAAGGGTATGCGGGAATCCTTTGTGCTACTCTTGGAACTTAGAACCTTGACATTATTCCAAAGTAAAAGTTAAATAGAAAATAAGAAACAAAAAAGTCTGTTTCGATTCTTTTCTTTAAAGAAGGTGTTTTCCCTCAAGACACTCGATCAGGCCCCTTCAGCAATTCGTGCTCATCCCTGAGCCTGGCCCGAGCAGGGGCTCAGCGTAAAGTTTGTGAAATTGAAAGACTGAATTATCTGATTGCCTTCAGGGGACTAGCAAGAGTTAGGACTGAGGGGGTTTGGAGAGGAACCCTACTGGCCTCTGGTGGGGCAGGAACCCTTATGCATGTCTGGACCCTGGGCAAGAGAGCTTTGGACCCAACAGTGCCTGAAAGCCTCCATCCTGTGGCTTGCTGATGAGGGAGCTGTCTTGGAATGGGCAATCAGGAGAGAGAGTAGGGTACATTCCCCTCCGCAGGGCAACTCAGGACTAATCCCATCAGGTCAGTGTGGTTCAGGGTGAGCTGTCAGGTTAGTGTGGTTCAGGGTGAGCCGGATGACAGCTGTGGTAAACCACACCGCAGGGGTCCTTGGAAGTTTACCAGCCCCCTCTCGGTTGTCAAACATACTAGTGGCAAAGGCTGAAGGGTCTCTGGCTGCCCCTCTGATCTTGATTGGAGTCTACAACTCTGGATCAGGGTTTTCGGTCTGACTTTCCAAGCTGCCTTGAATCTTCACAATTCTGCTCTTGAAGATGCTCAGATCAATGGGGCTATAGGTAGGGGTGTCTGGAAATGAGTGGCCAAGGAAGAGATGGGGAAGGCCAGTGGGGGCCTGGAATGTCAACCCTGTAGTGTGGTTTGATCCTCCAAGCAAGGGGAGGAGCCAGGGGACAGTGATAGGTAATGGGATGAAATGATCCGATTTTCATTTTAGAAAATTCCCTCCAGCAGCAGAAGTTGAGGATCGGAGGGTGGGAAGAGGCAAGAAGCCAGAAGACCTGTGTGGAGGCTGCCGCACACATCTAGACAAAAACTCAAGCAAGAAGTATTTTTAGACCTTGCTCTGTAATAGGAATGGTAAAATGTAGCATATGTAACACTGCCCTGACTTTTTATTCTCGTGGCAGACATCACTAATCTCTCAGTGTTCTCCCTTACACTGGGCAGCTTCCGTAGACAGTACCAATCAATCCGAGTAGGCACGATGGATGAAAGGAATGTGCCCTCTGGGCTCTGTTATATAAGGCAAGGAAAAGTCATCAAAAGTTTTGAGAATATGCTTACACATTTGCTGACAATTGTCACTCTGGGTCTGCCCCAACCTGAGGTTCTGGGAGTAGGACCAAGATGATGCCCTATGTCAGCCTTTGAGGTCCCTGACCGAAACTGTGTCTTGCCTTGCTGTATGCCCTCCATGCTCCCACTTAGGGGTTTTTCACATCCACTATGTCATTTCAACCCCACAACATTCCTGGAAGGTCAAGGTCATCACCCCCATTTTACAGATCAGGAAACTGAGGTAAGAAACTTCCAGCAGAGCCCTCAAGTTCCACAGGTGGTAGGTGGCAGAGGCGGGATTCACACCAAGGGCTGTCTGGCTCCAAACGGCCTGGCTCCTTCCAGAGGAAGCTCGTGCCGACTGCAGCGGCTGTTCGCATCTGTCAGGGCCCCGTGCCGAAAAGCCAGAACAGGTTGGGGCAACAATGACTCTGGCATCTTGGCAACATCTTGACGGCAACGACTTGGCTTGTCGATAAAAATCCTTGGCTTAAAAAGACCTGGGAAAGTTGACTTTCAAATCACCCTTATGTAATCCGCTCTGTGCTGAGTCTTGGAGAAGGAAAGCTCTGGCCCCTGGGTGGGGGTGGGGGGTGCTCGCCGAGAGGGGGGGCTGCACAGATGGTGAGGGGCGGAGGCCTCTGGCTGTGGAAGAGAATAAAGTTTCTGTCCTCGCACAGTTGGAATGAGGGCCCCAGAGCCAAGCAGCCAGGGCTGGGGCGGGGCCAGCCAACCTTTGGCACGTGAAATGGCACCCTGTGCTCATGGCAGATAATTCTCGTTAATAATTCGTCCCCCCTGGCAGGCATGCACCCTGAAAGCCCTGTCTGTTCCTGCCTCGCAGGGTCCCTGCTGGAATGTGGGGGGTCGAGGGGCTGGCCCCAGACGTGGGCAGAGTTCAGAGCGGGCTGGGTAGGCAGGGCAGCGTCTGGGCACTGCCTGGGGGCAGAGGGAGCCTTTGTGCTCCGAGCCCTAGGAACCCCACCCCCAGCCGCAGCCGCCCCGCAGGGGAGAAGTGGCCGACACGCCAGGCTGAGGCCTGCTCTCTCTGTTCCCTCTCCAGCGGCAGCGGGGGCAGAGGACGCTAATCTGGGCGCAACCTGGCATCGGACAGATCCGCCCCATTGTGCTCGGGGTGCTCTTTCTGAGCGGCGGGAGGGGCAGGGGCAGGGGCCCCAGCCCTGAATGCACAGCACAATCTTCCGCGGAGCTTTTAAAACACTCAGTCTCAGTCCTCCATCAGAGCCTACGGTGTATCAGCCAGTGGGGCTGCCTGGCCATCGGCACCCTTTATACTCCCCAGCGGCTCTGGAACGAGCTGAGGTTGGTGTGCATTTTGAGAGGGTGAGGACTCCACCAGCCGTGTGACCTTGAACTCATGAGGTCGCGTTGGGTGGCTCAGTTTCCTCAATGGACAGCGATAGTACTTACCGTGTGGGGGGTGACTGGAAGGATCCAAGGACTGTCTGTAAAGACAGAGCACCACTCCCCCGCACAGGGCACACACTCAGATGTTCAGTGCCTAGGGATAGTTAGGTATTTTTATTTCTTCCCTTCCACACCAGCCAAGGGGAGCTTTTAGGGCTTGAAACCAAGGAAGAAAGTCAACAGGGCAGAGAGAGAGTGGTCCTCTTTGAGGACGACATCAGTAGGGGGGCCAGGGGAAGCTCTGCTTCGATGCGGAGGCAGATTGGGAGGGCTTGGTTCCTCCATGGATCCCTAGCAAGGCACGTGGAGCCCCTCAGGGATCTCCGCTGGAGGAGCCCCAAGTGCCCCACGTGGGCGGTGTTGCGTCTGGCTCCCCACCTCCCAGCCAGCTCTCAAGGGCAGGGATGAGACCTGCTCAGCTCGGTGCCCAGGGGCCAGCACATGGTGGAGAGCCTGCAGCGCAGGACATGGAGAACTAGCAGTCCCTCGGAGCAGGGCAGTCACTGGCCACAAGGGCAACAGTAGCCGCCACTTCCTGGGCGTCACGCTTAGGGCTTACAAAATCGCTCCATAGCCTTACTGCTGCTCCCCCCGGCAGAGGCTGCTGTCAATCATGTGGGTGAGGGTCAGAGATGAGTCCCTCCAGCCCCCCAGCCCACTGAACTCTACAGCTTCCGGCCTCTGCTGGCCACCGAGCTGTCCTGAACGCTGAATCGGGACCCAGAGCCGAGTGCCTGTCATGTGCAGCACCGTGAAGCTACAGCTCTCCTTGCTGTGTAAGTGCCCAGCTGTGGAGCAGAACAGTGTTTAGGTGGGTGTCTTCCCCCGAAGATGGGTTTTCCCAGTTACACCCACCTGCAGAATGGAGGGACCTCTGGGAATATCCAATCTGCTTTCCAGCCTTAACGATCCGAGATAGCATTCCAGAGATTTCTGTTTGGAACCTGACTTATGCTACGCAAATTAATGAAAGAAATGGGGCCCCTCCGGTGGTCACATATTTGGAGCCAAGGGTGGCTTGTTCAGCAGACCCCGTATGAACTCTGACCCTTAGTCATTTGCAGCCATTTGCTGGGAGTCTCCTGGGTGCTGGTGACATGGTGGGAACAGCTCTGCTTTCATGGAGCTCAAGTACACGAATGTAGGTGCCCACAGGGAAGAGACAAAAGACCACGGTGGGGCAGGTTCTTGTCTCACGGAGACCAAGAATGAATCTTGTGGACAAAAGGGCGAAGTGAAGTGAAAGTTTATTAAGTGAAGGTGAGAAGAGTAAGGAAAGAAAAGGAGCTCTTTAGAGTGAGAGAGGTCCCAAATGGATTGCCACTGAGGGCTTTTATGGACAGTCTTTTACAGAAAACTCACCAGGGACCTTGGTATATATCTTGTCTATAAATGTTGAAGACAAGCAAGCGGATTTGTAAATATTATGAAAGTAAGTGGATTTGTTATGTTCCCTTCTCTCTGGTTAATATCTTGTCTATATCATTTCTCTACACTGGGATTTCTGTGACCCTAGGCACTTTGCCTCCTACCTATCTTTCCCTACCTGGCCTCGCCTGTCCCTTACTCAGTGTGACTGGGGCCAACTTCAGACCCAGCCTTGAGGGACTGCTTCCCTGGGCAGGTGGGATTTCAGCTGAGACATGAATGGCCAGAAGGAGGCAACCATGGACAGGTGTAGGTACCAGTGTAGCAGCCAGAGGGAACAGGTGCCGCAAAGGCTGTAGAAAATGGAGCGGTGGGGAAGAGGCTGGGCTAGGGTTGGCCAACGGCCTGAGTGGAGAGGCCATGATGGAGACTACCCGAAGCCCAGCCATGTTCGGCCTGAGTCAGCCCCAGCGGTGTCTGCACTGTGAGCGGGACAGGGCCCATCAACCCCTGTTAGCATTGTGCTTCTGGCTGGTTGTCCCGGGGGAAGTAGGACCCTTGTTCTTGCCAGCGGCCACAGGGACAGGGCCCAGCTCTGCCAAGGCTGGGGCAGCGGAGGCCTAGCTGAATGTGTATGTGTTTGTGTTTGGGAAACTTTGTCTAAATCCGTGTCACCATCAGTGGTTTGAGAGCTCCTTAGAGTTATCTAAGCCAGGTGAAAGGCCCTTGAATCACTTGGGAGAAGCCATTCCCTCCTGTCTCATTCCTCTGATCATATCAAGGTTAATGTCCACTAGCTGATGGTTTGTCGTTTATACCCCTGACATTTGCTAACCTTGCTTTTGACACGAAGAACATCTGGGCCAGAGATCACAGGCACAGTAACCACAAGAAAGCCGTAGTGCTGCTTGTTTTCAGTGTCCCGCCCCTGCTACCTTGCATGGTGGTTACTAACTTTCTTTTTACTATTGTAATTTTCCTCCTTTAAAAATTCATTTTTGTTTTTGCTGACAGCTTTTTAAGATTCCCTTTGAAATACAATTATTTTAGTAAAAAGAATGAAATCATCCAGGGACGCCTGGGTAGCTCAGTGGGTTAAAGCCTCTGCCTTCAGCTCAGGTCATGATCCCAGGGTCCTGGGATGGAGCCCCACATTGGGCTCTCTGCTCAGCAGGGAGCCTGCTTCCTCCTCCTCTCTCTGCCTGCTTCTCTGCCTACTTGTGATCTCTGTCTGTCAAATAAATAAATAAAATCTTTTAAAAAAAGAAAAAGAATGAAATCATCTGAAAGAGAAATAGTAAACCATACTGAAGATGGTCAAGGGGAATGGCAGAAGTCATGAGGAAGGTCTGTACAGGAGGGACAAGTTTGGGAAACCTGAGACTAAGATGCTCAAGGCCCACCTCCCCAGTTCCCCAATACTCTTTTCCCCAGGAAAGCAATTCTTTTTGTTATTAAATGTCTGTGTTATGATGAGGAAGCAGACCGTAGCGTTTAGTCAAGACTTTCAAATGGCGTTTTTGATCATGTATTTATTTGGGTATATGCCACCTTGTTGTAAAAAAAGGTATTGTGGCAACTTACAAACATAGATAAAATACAATAGAGTAAAAATAAACAGATCAGGGTAAAGGTTAAAGCAGAAAGCTAGAATGAAGTCAGAGTCCAGTTGGTGACTCAGTACAATTATTAAAAGTAATCTCAAATTTGACTTTGAGGTTCTCAGCAGCCAAAGCAAAAGAGAAAACACGACTTGTTACAAGATTCCTAACAGTGAGTTTGGGGCTTTGGTATAGAAACAGACCTGGTTCAAATCTTGACTCTACTACTTGCTAGATTCAGGACCCTGAGCAGGTTGCTTAACCTCTCTGAACTTGAGGTTCAGCACCTGTCAGGGGGGAAAGTAATGCCAACCTTGGGGGTTCCTGGGCGCATCAGTGAGAACATGTGTCAAGGTGCCTTCTGGCTCTAGGAGGGTGCTGCTTGGGTCTCAGCTGCCCTCAGTCCTCCCTAAGCTGCAGGTCTTCAGCCACAAAATGGAGTTGACATCTGTCCCCTCTGTCAGTCCTTACCCTGCTCAAGCATGCAGCATGAAAGAGGCTGAGCCAGATCCCAACCCAGGCCTCCCTACCTCCTACCCAGGCTCCCTGACAGCTGTCCGGTGCTGTGTGCTCCTGTCACCAGAGTGGTTTCCAAGGCCGTCAAGGAGAAGATGATGCTTTGGAACATAGAGGTTTTCAGGAACATTCAAATGATTCCCAGGAAAACCTTGGGCTGCTCCCAAGGCAAAGCCCCCTTCTCTCCTCCGCAGACAGAGCAAATTAAATGTCAAGGGCTAGAAATCTCTAGGGGGTAAGGTGGCAGTCGAAGCCCCTTCATGTGTTCAGAACACCAGAGACAGTTTCCTTTGCCTTCACATCAAAGGTCAGAAAGAAACGCTGGCCCTCCCCAGTCCAGGTCCTTTCTTATTTGAAGTACCTGTGGCCAAATGCAATAAAGTCCATGACAAAAACCTGTCCCTGGCTCCCATCGACAATGGAATCAATTCCAGTTGTCTTAGAATTGTCTTCTCTCTGTTAACTTACACTTGACTTTGTTCCAAATGTGATTAGAGGCAGTCCTTAGCTTGGCATTCAAGGTTCTTTACAAGCTGACCCCAACCTCCTTCTTGGGTGTCCTTTGTGGATGCAGTTTGTGGCCTGGTTACACTTCTGGAGCTGCCCCTGGAGTGCCATGCAATTGGCAAACAACATGGACCGACGAGCCCTGAAACCCCGATCTGCCACAGACTAAGTTGCTGTGTGACCTTGGGTAAGTCCCTTCACCTCAGTTTCTTCATCTATAAGATGGGCGCATTCCGAGTATAGACCTTCCCTGTTGCAATGATGCAAGAATACGCACCTGGCAGGCTTGGCCTACCCGACGCTCAGTGGTGATGGTTAGATGACCTGGTTTTGAGACTCGGCTCCCCACTTAACTGCTTTCATGACAAGTGACCCATGTCTGGCTTCCAGTTCGACTATCTGTAAAGTGAGGAAAATAATTCCGTCTACCATAACCCCCCCCCCCCACACACACACACTCAGGCCTGAAACCAGAAGGGCTTTGGGAAGGTTTGGAGGCCGCAGCCAGCATCACCTTCCCCTGAAAACAATCTTGTTTGTCCTTTCGTTTTCCCAATCCTTTCTAACTTTTCCTTTTTCTCAGACTAATGAGCAAGAGGAGTCTGAACACTGCTCGCATGGTTAGGCTGTGATATCATGAAAGACACAGTCTTGTAAAACCCACACCCAGGGCCAAGGGAAACGCAGCCCCCTGAAGGAACCGTTCAGTGGAGGCCGCTGGCGTTGGGTGGGGGAGGCTGGATGTGTCCACCAATATGAGTCAGGCCTTGCGTGGCCGGCTATCACCACTCCCCTTTATTTCAGGGGCGAGTTACAGCTTAAACAAAACATCACCTGACAATGCCTGAAAGAAATGTCTTCTGCACAAAATGCTTTTCCTTACTCTTGGGTGTGCAGCTGAATTTTCTAACATGGCAGCTGAGCGTTCAAATATACAGATACGCAGGAGCTGGCACGGGCACAGAATGAGGGCAGCGGGCTTAGCGGGTGGTGTAGGGATCAGCAGTCAATACCTCAAAGGCGGTGGGATGGACTGGGTGCTTGGGGGTCTATGGCCTTCCCAGGCAGAGTGGCCTCTAAGCCGGAAGAATAAAGGAAATATACAAAGCCCTTCTGGAAGATCAGTTGTGTCCTGTTGCCCAGTGTGGCCCCAAGCTACTCTCTAAACCTCTCTGGGCTTCTTTCTCCTTTGGTGAAACAGGGAGTTGGCTTGAAGGTCTATGTCCAGTGGGCTGTCCAGGTCTGAGGCTCGGGGAGCCACCAGCAGTGCCAACAGAGACAGCTCACCTGTGCATCCTCAGCCCCAAGGCCTGGGCTCAGGGTGGTCCTGGCACCAGTAACTCTGAAACCTGGAAAACCCCAGTCCATACTCCCCCTTCTCCTTCCTTTCCAGCGTCCACCCTCTAGGACTTCCCTGCAACTGTAAGGTCCAATGCCTCCCCTGGACCCAACTGCTCAGATCTCAGTCTCCCCAGCAATCCCCCTTACTCCGCAAAAACAAAAACAAAAACAAAAACAAACAAACGGGCTGGGCCATTCCACCAAATGACTGGGTGGGGACCGACAAGGAAGAGGCAATGTGTTCTGTTCTGTCCTGGCACCACCCCAACCCTGGGTCTAGGGTCTTGCTCATGGCAGACCTGGAGGTATCCCTGAGTACATATAGGTTGTGGGTTCAAAGGTCCAGAAGGAAAGGACAACATGGACCCCAAGCCCCAGGGCTCCGGGAGCTGAGGAGAGGTCCTGTGGCCCAGGTGTGTGGCCAAAGCCGGCACTCTGGGTGGAGAGGGAGCCCCGGGGCCTGGCCCAGCCTCACACCCTGGTAGAGTCAGGGCTGGCAGGCAGCTGCTTGTGGCCTTCTCAGCAGCTGCTGCAGAAACAAATGACAGCACTGAGGAGGAATAAGAGAAAATAAACATGAATACAGAGGGAGGGGAACTTGGAACAGGGGCCGGTATTTTTCCTCGGGGTGCGGTTTCTGCTCAGTGGCTGGGTGACCATGGAGGTTTGGAATGTGGTTGGACAGAGGGTGAGGTGGGGTGGGGGGTGGCCAAAGGCAAGGAGCAGGGACATTAGCCAAGGGACCTGAAGCCCAGGGCCACCAGCAATTCACCCAGAACGGGGGCGTGGGGTGGTACACCGCTCGGGGGCCTCCAACAACACTCATGCGGAGGTCCCTGAAGCCTCTGCTTTTGAATGGTCCCAGGGAAGGGAGACAGAATTGAGAGAACAAGAGAAACTAGAGGGGTAGGGAGAGGCCTGGAGGTGTAGGGGAGCATGGTCAGGTCTCCTCCTCTGTCACATAGGACTGTTGGGACGGTTTGGCCTGCCTGATCCAAGCTGAGGCTATTTAGGCAAGGGACATGGTCTCTGTGCCTCAGTGTCCTCATCTGTGAAACGGGCTTAATTATCCCTACCTCTGAGGGTGCTACTGGGAGGAATGAATGGGTTTGTGCATGTGAAGCTCTTGGCATAGTGCTCTGCAAGGGGAAGGGATTATTAACCCACCGGGTGCCAAGGACGCTTTATCCTGGGTGCCCCACGTGCCCAGCACCTTCCCTGGGCCTGGACCCCGATAAATATTTGTTGGCGGAACCCCCTGCAGGAGCTGCTGTGGGGGAGCCACGCCCACGGCCGCGGCCACGCCTCTCCTGTGAGCCCAGGTCCCGGCTCAGACCACGAAGTGGAGGGTGTAGGTGAGCTGGTGGCCGTTGTCCCAGGCGTACAGCACGCGCTCCTTGGGGTTGTAGTCGATCTGGGTGGTGAAGGCGTGCTCGTTGAGGAAGGGCAGCTGCGGCTGGGCATCGGTGCCCGTATGCGTGTCGAAGGCGTAGGCCACCTGGCCTTCCTTTCGGTTGTAGGTGTCCACGGCGTACAGGATGCCGCAGACCAGGAAGCAGTTCCCGTAGGAGTTCCGCCGCAGCCGCGTCCTCCACGTGGTCTCCCGGTGCGTGGACAGGTCGCCGGGGTCCAGGCGGCTCAGCACGATCACCTCGGGCTGGGCCTCATCGTGGTCATCCGCGGCGGGGTAGATGACCCACAGGCCGCTCTCGTCCACCGCGAAGTCGATGTCCGAGTGGCCGCGCCACTTCCAGGGCGTCGTGTCCTCGTAGACCACGTCGGGCAGTAGTGCCCAGGAGGCCACGAAGCGTTGCCGCAGGTCGTACTTGATGATGTTCTTGGTGAAGGCGCGGTTGTAGTAGAAGGCGCCCTGGTACACCACGTGGCCCGTGCCGATCCAGTTGTAGGGCAGCTTGTACACGTTACTCCAGCGGCCTGTGTGTGCAAGGCAGCTGCTCACACCGGGGCAGGGCCAGGCCTCCCAGGGTCCCGAGTACCCCAGTAAGCAGGGGATACAGAGCAGGCTCTGGGCTCGGAGCTGGGCTGATCATCTTACCGCCTGAGGGTCCAACCCCCACCCCCTAAGAGTCGGCAGGTACTGTTAGCATCCCGCTTTGCCAAGGAGGAAACAGGGTCAGAGGGTTCAAGGTCATCCGGTTATGGAGTGGCACAGCCAGGATTTAGACAGCCCCTAGGCTTTGTCTCAGGGCCTTTGCTCAGGCTTTTTGTCTGGACTGCCATTCCCCATCCTATCTGCTTCAGCAATGCCTCCTCATCTTTCAGAGCCTTCCACCAATATCTCCTCCTCCAGGAAGTCTTCCACCACCTCCCCAGGGTTGAGTGAGGGCCACTCCTCTGGCCTCCCATCACCCTTGTCTTGGCACTTTTTACTGGCGTCCTCCACACCAGCCTGTGAGCCACCTGAGGCAGGCATCAGGTCACTTTTGACCCGGCAAAGGAAGGACTTTGGCTGTTCCAGGCCATACTCTGACTCCATGGCTGTTATGATAAATCCAAACTTTAATGTGGCTCCTAAGGTCTGCCCGAGCCTACTCTCTCCTTAGGCTTCCCCCACCTCCCTTCTAGGGCCAGCCTGCCTCTCATTGCCGGGCCTTGGCACACACTGGGCCTTCTGCTTGGAACACGTGGCCCTTTTCCTTTTCTATGGCTTCTTCCTGCTCTTTCTCCAGGGCTCAACTCGACATCAGCTCCTCCTCTGGGAGGTCTCGGACATCCAGGCTTGGGTCCCACAGACCCTCGAGCTCTCCCTCAAACACCACACTGGAGTTATTTCCCAAGGTCTTCGCCTCTCACATCAGACTGTGCGTTTCTGGAGGGCGGGTCAGGCCTAAATGACCCCTCCCCCATCATGCCCCAGATCTGATCGCCCAAATCCTGCCCTTCCTTGCGCAGACTTGCAGCTCCTCTAAGTCCTGGGGCTCTGCTCACCTGTAAAACAGAGTGATAACCCGCCCCCCTCAGAGAAGTAAGAAGCTACCACGAGCTGCCTCACATGGCGTGATGCGCACATAGTAAGTGCTCAAGAACAGGAAACCCGAAGTATTGCTCCTCCTGACAGTAAGTTAGGCTCCTGAGGACAGGACCTCGTTCATCTTGTTTGTCGCCTCATTCCCGCTCCCGGCTCCAGCACACAGGGGGTGCCCTCAGCTGCCCCTCGAGGGGGGTGGCTGATCGTTTGGAGCTAGGCCAGGCTGGGAGTCTGGACCACAGGAAAGCACAGGCACAAGAGGGCCCAGTCTCCATGGGAGACCCTTCTCAGGCCACCCACCCCCGGCCCTCGTCCCATCTCCCGGCTCTCCAACCTTGCTTGAAGTTTTCCAGATTGCGGAACTCCACCAAGCTGTTCCCGTAGTAGTAGTTGGTGACATAGATCCTGTCATCTTTCGCAGCGGGGTCCTTCATCCAGGCTCCCTCGTGGCGCCCGTAGCTGTTGTGCTTCACGGGGGGGTCCACAGCCCGCAGGGTGCCCTCACAGCTCACCTCTCTGCCTGTGGGGAGTGAGGGGTGCAGCATGAGGTCCTCGGCCCCAAAGGCCCCGAAGCCAGAGCAAGTCCTGGGAACATCATCCGGGTCTTACTTAAAACCCCTCCCGATATTTTGTTTGCAACCTTCTTCTTCTTCTTTCTTTTTTTTTTTTTTTTTAAAGATTTTATTCATTTGCTTGAGAGAGAGCACAAGGAGGAGAGAGGGGCAGAGAGAAAGGGAGAAGCAGGCTCCCCATTGAGCAGGGAGCCTGATATGGGACTTGATCCCAGGACCCCTAGACCATGACCTGAGCCAAAGGCAGACACTTAACTGACTGAGCCACCCAAGCGCCCCATATTTGCAGCCTTTTTCCCACTTTCCTGATGATCAAAGAAATATCTGATCAATGTAGAAAACAGAAAGTTCAGCAAAGGAGAATGAGGAAAAGAAAAATAATGAAAAATGTCATTATCCAAAGAAAATTTTAAACATGTTTTGTTTCCTTCTGTTTCTTTTTTTTTCTTTTCATATGCAGTCATGCAGATGTACTTTAAAAAAATCATGATTCGGGGCGCCTGGGTGGCTCAGTGGGTTAAAGCCTCTGCCTTCGGCTCAGGTCATGATCCCAGGGTCCTGCGATCGAGCCCCGCATCGGGCTCTCTGCTCAGCAGAGAGTCTGCTTCCTCCTGTCTCTCTCTGCCTGCTTCTCTGCCTACTTGTGATCTCTGTCAAATAAATAAATAAAATCTTTAAAAAAAAAAAAACATGATTCTTCTGAATATACCGTTTTATGTATCCTGTTTTTTCCCTCCACTGAGCAATTTCTCACATCATTAAATGGCTTTTAATGATGTGATTTCAAGGCTCTACCAGGCCACCAGACAGCTGTGCCCCAGTCCCCTTGGTGTTAGGCGTTCACATTATTTCCAGTTTTCTGACATTGGAAACGGGCTGGGGGTGAGAGGCAGGTAAGCGGCAGCTACTGTCCACACCGCTGACAGACCCTTTAGGAAAGCTTCCTGGAAGCTGAATGCACTCAGATCCAAGTGGGGAATGGGCTTAACAACATCTTGTTATCACAGGTAGCAAGATGCCCTCCAGAAAGATGGGCTTGATGATTTTTTTTTAAAGATCTTATTTATTTATTTGATAGACAGAGATCACAAGTAGGCAGAGAAGCAGGCAGAGAGAGAGAGGGAGGCAGGCTCCCCGCTGAGCAGAGAGCCCGATGTGGGGCTCGATCCCAGGACCCTGAGATCATGACCTGAGCTGAAGGCAGAGGCTTTAACCCACTGAGCCACCCAGGCGCCCCTGGGCTTGATGATTTAATGGGAAAGATTTCTACCGAAAGACACACACCAAAGCTACAAACATGGACATAAAAAGATAAAGAAGTGAAAAGAGTTGCCGGATTTGATGATGGGATTCTAGCTGACGTGTTAGGAAGGATTTGTTTAAATTATTACCTGTTGGGGGCACCTGGGTGGCTCAGTCTTTAAGCGTCATGATCTCAGGGTCCTGGGATTGAGTCCCATATCGGGCTCCCTGCTCAACAGGAAGCCTGCTTCTCCCTCTCCCACTCCCCCTGCTTGTGTTCCCTCTCTCGCTGTGTCTCTCTCTGTGTCAAATAAATAAATAAAATCTTTTTAAAAAAAATACTACCTGTTTGACTATTAAGGTCCTCAAACTTTCTTTTGTTTTTTTAAGATTTTATTTATTTATTTATTTGAGAGAGAGAGAGAGAGTGAGCAAGCGAGAGAGACAGAGCAAGCAGGGGAAGAAGCAGACGGAAGAAGAAGGAGATGCCCCACCGAGACGGGAGCCTGATGCGGGGCTTGATCTGGGGACTCCAGGATCATGACCGGAGCTGAAGGCAGTTGCTTAACTGACTGAGCCACCCAGGCGCCCCTCCTCACACTTTTTACAAAGGATCAGATAGTGAAGATTTTAAGCTTCTCAGACCACATACGTCTGTCCCGTATTCTTTTCTCGCAACCCTTCCAAAATGTAAACCTGTTCTTAGCTCAAGGGCCAGACAAAACCAGGCTGCAGTCTGGGTCTGGCGCATGGGCTGTACTCTGCGGACCCCATGACGCTTACTCACCTTGGCTCGGGACATCTGCGTGTGAAGGTGGCTCGGTGGGCTGGGGCCGGATGGTGGGAGTTGGGGTAGGGGTGGTGGCAGGGTCAGAACTGAGAGTGCCAGAGGCCAAGTCTGCTCCCTCTGAGGCCCTGGGCTCAGCCTCATCACGCTCTGCGGAGTTGGGCTCCGGCGGCCTGCCCTCCACCCTGGGCGGCAGCTCTTCTAGCCAGGAAGCACTCTTGAGGGCGTTGTCTGTGGAGAGAGGACTCTGTGCTCATGTCCTGTGCTGCCACCCAGGGTCCTCCCCGGGCCCACCTGGCTCCCAGCTCTGGTGCCATGGCGGAGAGAATGGGGGAGGCCCTGAGGAGTGAAAGGCCTCAAAAAGAGGGTGGTGGGGAGGCTTGGTGGTCAACAGACCGGCTCCAAGCCCCCCAGCTGAGTGACCTCAGCCAAGTCCCCTGCCTCGGTGGGCCTCAGCCTCCTCTTCTATGAAACGACAGTCGTAAGGCCCACCATGGTAGGCTCTTGCTATGATTAGAGGAGAAGGTATACAACATTTGCACAGGTCCTGGCAAGCATGAGGTGCCAAACATGAGCCCCCTTCCCTCCTAAGTGTCAGACACTTTGTCCCAATTATTTTACACCCCAGATTCAACTCTAGGAGGGAGAGACCCTTGCTCCCATTTTACAGACTTTCTCCTGGTCCTCTCCTCTGGAACCCAGCCTATCAGTCCTCTCACACAGCATTTGCCTCTTCAAGCAGGGAGGGACAGATGCAGTCAGCCTCCCATCACCTCTGGACCCCAGGTCTCCATCTCTCTGTCCCCTCACTCACCTCCTACCTCTGATTGCGAGGGTTTCTGGGCCAACCCCCTCTCCCCCGGCCAAATCTCGCTGGCAAGGCCTTTGCTGAAAGGATGACTTTTTCAGCTCCCGTGAGACCTGTTTAGGGCCATCTCTTACCTACACACTTGTCTGGGCTGGGCTGGATGGGGTCTGGGTAAGAAGACAGGAAGATTCAATGCCCCACTGCAGGGCACAGAGCTGGGGAGGGCTCTCAGGCAGCTTTTGCAGTCTGCTGACCTGGGCTCCAGTCCCAGCAACTCGCTGTGAAACCTGGAGCCCGTCTCTTCAACCTCTCTGAGTTTGTGTCCTCACCTGGATCAAGTCCAACAGTGTGTGTGAAAGTACACAGAAAACTGTGATGCCAGGGACAAAGGAAAGGGGATGGTGTGGCCCCCGGGGCTGAGGTCCCTTGATGCTGGGACTTCCCTCATTTTGTCTTCCTGCCAGCCTTCCTCTTTGCATAGGGTTTAGCCGGTCCCATGGTGGGGCAGTCCCTGGGGTTTCTTGGGAATGGTGCACACCCTCTGGGGGGGGCCTGGCTTTGGCGGCTGGCCAGGGCCAGGGCCTCGTTCCCACGGGCCTCGCTGGCAGAGCCAGCTGTTTGCAGCTGTTCTTCCGCAGTGCCCAGCCAGGGCTCGGAGGCTCTGTACTGCGGGCAGGCGGAGCTGGCAGGACTCAGAGCCAGCAGCTGCCACCGGGGGATCTGGAAAGAGGCCCCTGAGCCTTGAGAGGCCAAGAATTTAGGGGGGCTCTTGAAGGAGTCTGGTCCCTCACATTTCCACCTCCTGGCCCCTTGGACATGGGGTGGGCAGAGGGCTTCATGGAAGGAGGTGGTCAGCAGGACCCAGGGTGGGCGAGCAGACTTGGGTCACCTCTCTGGGACATAAGACAAGAACAGGCATCTGGGGAGGGTCTCAGAGGAAAAATCAGAAGCCACACCAGTGGGGATGGCCCAGAAATTTGGGTACTCTTGGGATTTTTGTCTCTTGTGGGGTTTTTTGGTTAATTACTTGGTTGCCCTTCACTGTGATCCCCCACGGACTGCAGGAAAAATACAGGAGTCTGTGGGCTCCTCTTTGGGGAAATAGGAAGTGGGAGGCATCCCTGCCAAGGCCACTGTGGAAATGAGAGGTGCTCCAAAGGCTCCAGAACACGTCCCAGAACCTGGCCTGGCTCCAGCCCCTGGAGAGTCCCACCCCACCTGAGGCTGCTGCCTGCTCATGGGTCTTTTTTCCCACTGGACTGTGAAGTCTGTGTTAGGCGGAACCTCTGGGAGATCCGGCACGTACATAGTGGACCTTCGGCAAATCTCTAAATGAAGAAGGAAAAGTCCAGTGAGGGCAGAGACCGCCGAAAATACCGAGAAGAACCTCGTGGCCCTTTGCGTTGATACAATCATTTCATCCCCAACAATCTCACAAGGGGTACTGTCGCATTGTGTGGTTGAGCGACGGACACCGATAGGTAACCAGCAGACCTGAAATCTGGGGCAGTTTGTAGAGAAGACACCGGGTCCCCTGCTTGGGGTGCAGCCACCCGGCAACAGGCCCCCGCACCCCCGGGGTCCAGTCCTCCTCCAACTCACCGGCCATGGCCTCGGTTGCCTCCTTCCTGCCCGCCTTATAGTAGGTAATGCCTCGAATCACAGCCTGCTGCTGGGCCAGGGTCCGGGGCTTGGCTGTGGGCTGGGGGGGTCTGCCCTTGCCACCCTCCTTCCTCAGCTTCTCCACCTTCAGCAGCTTCTCCTTAGAAGGTTTTGTGAGGCCCCTGTCTGCCAGGACCTTCTGAATGTTGCCGTATTTGTTGTTTTCTTTCCCTTTCCCTCCAGCTGTGTCCTGAGGGAGAAGGGAGATCTCAGACTTGGGTGGGGGAAAGGTTGTTCAGGAGGTCATGGAGGCTCAGTCTGTCGGTGCAGCTGGAAGTGGTCATGATGCTTTAGGCCCTAGGTCTCAGGTGCTTGTGAACTCACAGCTTTCCTCCCATAGTGGCTATGTCCGTGACTGGGGTATGCCTCAGTTTCCCCAGTCAGCTCTCCAGTTCCTGGCTGAAAGAAGCCCAACCTGATAGGTTAGGTTCCTGTTCCATTTCCAAACCACTGCGTACTCGTCCCCAGGGGGTAGATTATAATGGTTAATTCTCAAAGGAGGGAGCTGCTCACCAGATCAGCTTCCCATCCCTGTCTCTCTTGTTCATGGGTCTTTGTGAGCAGGGGCGAGGTTTTCAGGCTCCAAGGCAGGGTGACCAACCCATCTCAGTGTGCCTGGAACTTTCCCAGTTTCAGCACTGAAAGTCCTGCATCCTGGGAAACCCTTTAGTCCCAGGCCAACTTGGATGGTTGGTCACCAAGGCCATGGCCCTTAGCACATGAAGTTTCTAACATTCTGTAAATTTTATTCTCACTTCCTCTTACATGCTTCTGATGCTGGCTTGGCACAAGAACAAAGGCCCTGTGACATCGCCCACAGTTGGGCAGAATCTCCGGGAGATACAGCAAGTACAGTCTCTAGACCTTCCGTGCTGTGGCCCGAACAGCATTCATTCACGCCCGTGAACTTGACACGGGAATGAGCAGGAAGTCTGCCCTGGGCCAAGGCACCAGGTTTCCTCCATGCTTTATCAGCAGCGAGGCGGTCCTGGCCGCAGACACAGTTGGCCCCATCAGCACAATGTCAGCACAGGGGGGCCGGGAGGTGGAGAGGAAGAGCTCGGCCTTGCCAGTCACGCAGCCGCGGGTTCCAGTCCCGGCACAGCCCCCCTTTCCCCATGGGCCCTCACCCTATGCTTCCTTATCTGTCCAACAGGCCATGATTGTCCCTTCTTGCAGGTGGCTATGTGATCATGTCTGGGAGGAAGTCAGGTTTCGACTTTAGAAGTCAGATTTAGAGGCTTCCGGGAGTCCCCACTCTAAAACACGAGGCTGCTGTGGGGGACAGAGCAGCTGTGTCCTGCATGAGGGTGACTGGCCTAAGGGGCACGGATGGTACTGAAATCGAGTCTGTACCCCCTCACGTGTAGCTATCACAGGAAGGAGCCGCTGGATAATTTGCCCACCTACGGGGGGGCTTCTCTTCATTTGCCCAGAGGGACAGCCTTCTCACCAACTGTCTGCGTGGAGGAAGGGCTTTTTCAAATGTGCATAAAGGTGTTTTACAGATCTTGGGTGGCACCGCCCAGTGTGCCTGCCCACTCTGCTGAGCTTGAATACGGAATGTCTGGGTGTCCGCGGCAGGAATTCTGCATCCCAGACTGGGTTGGTGAAGTGGTGTCAGTCTGCAGGGTCCCCAAGACATTGCCCACCTGACCCTGAGCAGGCCTGACCCAGCCGCACGAGGGGAGGCTAGAAGTGGTTTTGCAGCAGCCAGCCTTGTTGCCCAGGGCCAGGCAGGGAGGGTCGTCTCTATACCTTTGTATCCGCTAGTTTGGGAATGGGAACCAGAAGGCCACCAGATGCCTTCCTCTCAGCAACAGCGCTCGCTGCACTGCCCGCAGCCCCGCCCCCCACCCTGCCAGGGACTCTCCAGCTGGCTAACCCTCAGCCCCGTCCTGGGACCCCGAACCCCCATCCAGCTGGCCCTCGGGACGGAGGTCCTGGCACGCCATGTTCCCAAGCCCACCCACCTTCTGGCCCCATCACCAGGGCCATGGCCTCACCTGAGCCTTGCTAGCAGGGCCGGGTGCGGGGTCAGCGGCCGAGACCGGGGCTGCGTCCTTCTGCAGCAGTTGGAGGCCCAGGCTGGACAGTTCCTTCTTGATGCCCATCATGATGGCAGAGTGATTCTCATAGCGGCTCAGCTGCTCGCTGAGGTGACGCATGCTCTCCTTCACTACCTCGTTCTCCCGGCTCAGGTTCACCTTGACGCTCTGTGGGCGCAGGACTCCAGGGTCTTTCTAGCCCCTTCTGACAGCCGCCACCACCCCCCACCACCCTGGAGGGGACACCCCAGCTTCTGGCATCACGCTTGGTGGCCCAGTCTCCTGAGCGGGGCCCAAGGGGATAGGGGCAGGGTGGTGGCACCCGTGGCCACGGGTGGATAAAGCGTGCTGCTGAGAGACCACGTAATTATTAAAATCTTATTTAGTAAGTGAATGAGTGAGGTTTTTCCTTTGGGCAGAGGGAGCCGGTCCCTCCTGGGCGAGGCTGTTTTCTCCAACTCCACCCAGACTTAGCAATAAGCAAAAAAAAAAAAAAAAAAAAAATTTTTTTGAGTTATCTCTTAGTGAACAGAAGCAAAGCACAGATAATGCAAAACAGAAGATAATTAAAAAATCATTTCTCTGTGGCTACGGAAATCACTTCTGACTTGTTCCAGCCGCAGCAGACATACTCTCCAGATCGTCTGGCTCATGGTTACATGAAGTGAGTTAACATTTCCTAAGATTACAGGAGGACGGGCCAAAGGGGGCTAATTGCAGAGCTAGCGACAGGAGAGCCTAGTATCTCCTAGGTGCACAGAAAATACTGGAGCACCGTGGAAATCCAGCAACTGGTACCCTACTCCTGTGCTGGCAAGGGCCTAGCCCCTAGGACACACACACCAAACACTTTCTGGATAATTAAAGCCACGGTGACCCCCAACTTTGGGGATAGTAAGGGGTTAATCTCCCACCCTGGGGCACAGGATGCCCAGGTGCCCCCTCCCTCTGGAAAGGAAGCTGGGAAAGGAAGCCCCCACGCCCGCTCCTGGCAGCTGCACGTCCCCAGGCTCCCAGCAGCCCAGCAGGGGCCGGATGCAGGAAACAGGCGGAGGCCCAGCCGTGCCAGCAAAGATGCATGCCAGCAAACCCTGAACCTGCAGCCTGGACCCCCATGATGGCCCAACTCTGTCGCTGCCCTCAGGGGCCAGTCCTGGCCACCTGCCTAGACCTCTAGTACATTTGTACTGACCAGGAGATGCTCAGCATCTCTGCTTCCAATACAGGTGGGCCCTGGGCCAGCCATGCTCTCTTAAGCCCTGCCCCAGTGGGCTTGGCCAGTCCTGTGCTTTTATGTGGCATTCTATGTGACCAATGGCCTTGGAGTTGTGCCATGTGTGAGTCCTGGTCTTGGTGAACTGAGGGCCATGGCAAGTTCCTGCCAGCCCCCTCCACATCCCTTTCAGACAATCAGCTGGTGCCTCAGTTTCTCCAGCCAGCCTTCCAGCCTCCTGTAGGCCTGTGAGCCCCAGTCAGATCTCTTTTCCAAAGTCTAGACCTGGAGGCCTGCCTCTCCTTCTTCCAGCTCCCTTGCTGAAGTCCAGTTTTCAACAGCCAGCAGGGTAAGGCAGAATGGCCAGGGCCCCTTCTGACACAGCCCCTGTTCCCCCCCCTCACCTGCGCCCTCCCCCGCCCCGTGCTGACCCACCAGGGCTCCTGGGGAGAGCTCTGCCCTTACCTCTTCCAGCGTGTTCATCTGGGAGGCCACCTTGTGGACGTAGGCGTGCACTTTCATCAGGTCCATGCTGTACAAGGTTCCCTCCAGGAGGTCCACCATGGACTGGAGCTGCCCGGGAGAGGGTGAGCGTCAGGGCAAGGGCAGAGAACAGGATCAGGCATGAAGGCTGTAAAAGGAGCCCCACCACTTGCAATGGCCTACGTGGGCCCTCAGCACCCACTAGACCCAGCTTGGTGGTAATCGTCATGGGAAAAGCCACAGATGCCATCTTTTGAGCACTTACAATGTGGCAGGCGCTGTGTGAGGGGCTGTAATGAGCTGTTTTACTTTGTCCTCAAGACAACCCCACGAGGTGTGTAGTGGGCACTGGAGGAGATCAGTCTGGATGCCCTGGGATCCATACCTGATCCCCTACCTGGCTTCTGTGTTCCTCCTTCTTAACAGCCTGCATCTGTGACTCTCTTCAGGGAGACACTGTGTCCCCAAACTACCTGGGAGAGTACATCCTGCTGGGGCAGTCCTTCGGCAATGTCTGACAGGGGCGGGCATCCAAAGGCCCAGCTCCCTAACCCCATTGGGGACAGATGAGCTGTCATTTATTTGCACTCCAGTGCACCCTGGGGCTAAGGCTGACGCCTGGCCTGAGACCCCACCCTATTGTGCTTCCTTCTCCCCCCACCCCTACTTCATTCATTTTGGTACCAGCTTCTCTTGGGAACATTTTCATAGTAAATCCCTGGAACACGAATCACTTGCCTCAGAGTCTGTACCTAGGGACCGAAACAACTATTTCTTTTAGAGTAATCCCTATGCCTAACGTGGGGCTCGAACTCACCACCCCATGAGACCAAGAGTTGAGTGCTCTACCCACTGAGCCAGCCAGGCTGGCTGGTCTGGATGCATTTTATCTTCATCTTGTAGAATGGAAAATTGCAGCTTAGGTGAAGTGACTTGTCCAAAACCACCCAGTTGTTAGATGGGGCCGGATGCAGAACCCAGATTGTATAAACCGAAGCCTCTTTCCTATCATGCTTGACTGTGTTCCTTCCTGTGTTACTTCCTGGTGGGGAAGCTGAGGCCAAGAGAAGGGGAGGAGCTTGCATAACAAATAGGTGGGTGGCAGATGCTGTGTCCTCCTGGCCCAGCCCGGGACTCCTCCCCCTTGCAGCTACCCCTCCCTTTCCACTCTCCATCACGTGTCATGAGGATGGGGACTTTCTCTCCAGATGGCCAAGATGCCAGTGAGGGTCAGGGAAACCATGGCACAAGGGGCTGGCTGGGAAATCAGCTTTCCCTGGCTTCTTGAGAAGGGCAGTTCCTCCTACCCTCTTGCATGCCCCACCCCCCCACCACGTGGCATCGTTTGGGGGTTTGAGCAGTCCAGCGCTCCTGTCTGGCCCTGGCCAGCTGTTTCCAAAACAGTTTGACTCCCACTCTCCCAGGGGTGTTCAAGCTGTTTTAAGCCAGAGAGCCTTTTCTTGGAGTAGACATTAATCTCTAAAATGGAAAAAGGGAGTGGAGAAGTCTCAGGGAAGCAGGGACCTTGAGTCTTGTCTGCTCCCCTGGAACCTTGCTCGGACTCTGAAGACTTACTCTGTATCCCGCAGGCTCTGGGGAGCCCAGTGGGAGAACCATGCACGTAGACTCTTATGTGCTTCAGCTTCCTTCTCGGTGAAATGAGCCCGTAGGGCTGTGGTAAGGAGCAGTAGTGTGTGGACAGGGCTCAGCACAGAGCGGGAACGCAGCAAGGGCTTATTGATATCAACAATCATGGGGGCTATAGCGGATCCTCCCGGCTTCACTCTGCTCCCTTCATGGCCACCAAAACCAGCTTTCCAAAGCACAGGTTGGACCCTGGGTCTCTCCCTTGCTAGATAACTTGTCATGGCTCCCCACTGCTCGTGCATGACCTTGCACTTCCTAAGCCTGGCATTCGAGCCCCCCATGGTCTGCCCCTGCCCCCTCTTTGACCTCAGCAAATGTTTCCTCTGGGCCAGGCACTAAGGACAGTGAGGAGTAAGACAGACAGAAGCCTTCAGGGTCCTTCGCTGGCTGTGAAAGAACAGAGTAGCAGAGAGGTACCCAGATCATGACTTTGTCGAGGAGCAGATGTGGATTAGTAAACTTCGCCAGCAGGGAGTTATGTTGGAGCTGAGCTCTGCAGCAACAACACAGATTAGGCAAAGATGGTAGGAGAAGAGCATTCCAGGCCAAGGGAACAGCTTATGCAAAGAGCTGGAGGTGAGAAGAGACATGTTGTGTTTGGGCCACGCTACTCAAAGTGTGGTCCGCAGACCAGCACCGGTCCAAGCTTCAGGTTACTCATCTGTGATAAAATAATTGCAAAAAGTGAAAGTAGATTTTTATAAACTTTCAGATGCTTTGGCAGAGACATTTTTTTAAAAAGATTTTATTTATTTATTTATTTATTTAAGAGAGAGAGAGAGAATGAGAGAGAGAGAGAGCACAAGCAGGGAAGACAGGGAGAGGGAGAAGCAGACTCCCCACTGAGCGGGCAGCCCTACTCAGGGGTTCATCCCAGGACCCCCAGATCATGACCTGAGCTGAAGGCAGACGCTTAAATGACTGAGCCACCCAGGCGCCCGACAGAGAAATTTTTATCTGTTGACTCTAACAGTAAAACAGTGGACTTGTATTTTGCATGTCTGTTTTTGCCTCATTTTTCTAATAATTCATTTTTATGGTATTTTCCCAAAGTACTGGTTTTTATTTTTAAAAAATTAGTCTTTCACCACAGATAGTTTGAGAAGCCCTGTATTAGAGGAATTGGCAGGCAACTAGTGGGGCTGGAGCAGAGAGAGGGGAGGGAGCCATCCTGGGCTACATCCACTCCACTTGCTCTCACCAATAATGCCCTCCTTTCTTCTCTGCCTGAGGGACTCCTACCCATCCCTCAAAGCCCAGCTCTAATATTATCTCCTCCTCTGGGTTCCCACAGTCCCTGAGACATCCCTTGGCCCAGCACCAGTGACCAATCTTCGGAGTCAGGAACTGTGTCCCCAAGAGATCGGAGATTCCTCAAGGTTGGGGCCATGTCTAGTTCATGTCCAGAAGGAAAAGGAGTAAAAAGGTGAAAAGCATGCACCTGCCACCAACCTCCCCAAGAACGGGAATCTAGAATCTTCTCCATTCTACTCACAGTCATGTAATCAAGACCAAATCACTCCAAAGCTGGAGTTCTTAGCTTGAGGGAAAGGGCTGGGGTAGAAACAAGGGAAAGGTATAGCATGGGTGTGTGCCCCCTCCTCCATGGGCTTCCCTTAACCTCCTCTCCTGGAGGGCTTCCCATAGACAGCCTCCTGCTGAGGGAGGAGGAGCCGAATCTAGTGGGAGGGGGCTCAGCCCTGTCTCATACTGCCTCTGCCCCCTTCTCCTTTTGGGGTTCTCGGGTACCTGCCCCAGTCATATCTTCTCTTCCTCCTATACCACCACCTGATGAGTCAATCCCTCCACTACCCCACTCCAGTCCTATAAGGCTGAATGAAAACCACCATGGCTTCTGTGCATTGAAAAGACCCAAGGAACAATGGGCTCCAGGCTGAGAGCTGCCTAGGGACCCCTTCCATGGGCAAGGGGACATATCAGAGCATTCCTGAGCTCAAATCCCAATGCTACCAGTTTCTCGTTGTGAGATCTTAGGCAAGTCACAAGCCCTCTCTGGGCCTCAGATTCCTCCACAAATAAAGCTGGAACAGTAAGTTCCCTTGCCAAAGGATTGTGGTAAGGATGAAATTAGCCAGAATTTATGAAAAGATTTTGCATATCCCTGTGTAAAGTATGCTTACAATTTAGTTATTGAGAGGTGGACTTGAGCAGAAGTTGGATTTGTTCCTACAACTGAAGATTGATCTACGGCCTCAGCACCGGGAGTTTGCAGGGCCCCAGCGAGGCCCCAGAGAGACAGTGGGGTCCAGGTACTGACAAATTAAGAGGCAACTTGGCCTAAAATTCAACCCTACGCCAACTTTAAGAGCTTTGGTATCCACTTAGTTGTTACAAAAATAAAGCTGAAGTTAAATTTAAAGAAGACATTTTTAGGGGTGCCTAGGTGGCCCAGTTGGTTAAGCATCTGCCTTTGGCCTCGAGTCATGATCCCAGGGCCAGGGATAGGGCCCTGCTTCGCCCTTTCCCTCTGCCTGCTGCTCTGCCTGCTTGTGCTCTCTCTCTGTCGAATAAATTTTTAAAAATCTAAAAAAAAAAAAAAAAAAAAAAAAGGAAAGAAAGAAAGGAAACATTTTTAGCCAAATGTTGAAGACAATTTTTCACATGTCTTGCATACAGAGGCACTGAGCATTTTTGTTCTAGGACATCTTTTGTATAGGCAACAGCCTCAGAACACAGAGAGAGTGTTTCCCTCCAGAGCAGAGAAGGCATGCTCAGTGCCCATTATAAAAAAATTTGGATTCTCTAAGCTTGGGGCTCCACTCTTGGAAAATACCCCAGTGTGTGTGTGCAGGTCTTCACTGAGTCACCCCATGGGAACTGGAGCTGGGAGAATCAGCTCAAGAAAATGTAGATTCTCTGGCTGCTGTGAGTAATAAAGTCCTTTGTTTCTGACCCAGGAGGCTTGTGTCTTCTGCCAGCATCCATGAAATTGGCTGCCAAGTTGTTAGCTTACAAGTAGGGTAACATCTCAGTCAATTTCACAGTTCTTGATACCAAAAAAGGCAAAGCAGATGTTCATATGTTTGGAACAAATTATAAAAGAAGAGGATACTCTCAAAAGACACCAAAACTATCTAGTCCATTACAGAAAGAAAGGAGGAAAGTGGTTTAGGACACATGCTTTGGATACAGCAGGATGTGGTTCAAATCCCAGACCCACCAAGCACTGCTGGGCATGTTATGAATGGTGTGAAAGTGCCTGGCTCGCTGTGGGGACAGTGACGTAGGCTGCATGTGTCTATTCAAGCATGGGCCCTGAAGGTGGCGGTGGCATGGGGCTGTGCTCCCCAGAGGTGCTGCTTCTTTCTGATCTGCCCATGGTGGTGGCTGGCGGGGGAAGGTAAGCATAAAATTCACTTGAAAGTATGGCATAGATCCAAGGCTACATGCCATTAGGTGAGAGTTTGGGCCAGTTACCTAACTTCTCTAGACCCCAGTTTTCTTACCCATAAAATGAGAACAGTGATCCCACATGTCCCAGAATGGTTTGAGAATTTAGAGGAAAACATGCGTAAAAATCTTTAGCACAACATCTGGCATGCAGGTGGGGCTTGCATAGGGGACATGTTCTTATTACATTAAAAACAATAAAATGCTACAAAATTTAAAATACTGTATTCAGGTGCCAACAGATGAACAGGTTTGGGTAAAATACAGAACACTGAACTGGATGATAAAATATTCTCTCTTCTGTTTGCTTCTTTTCTGTCTCCCACACCGAAGGCATGGACTTTGTCTGGTTTCCTCCTATATCCCCAGAACTACTGCCTGCCTGGCTGGTGGTAGGTTCTCTCTGAACAGAAGCCTGTATTTTGCAGATACGCTAGAGCACAGGGTGAGCTAGCCGAAGAACGCCGCCTCCACCACTTACTGGGGAATAGTCCGGAGCAAGACGTGGCTTCCCCTCAGGGAGCCTCTGTTTCCCCACCTGTGAAATGGGATAATGACGGCGCCTCCCCAGGGTGTGGATTTTCCACTGGAAGGCCAGCCTGGCACCAGCCCGTGCTAGGATCTCCTCCGGGGGGTGTTCCCTTCCTCCCCTCCCCCAGAAAGCCTACCTTGAGGAGCTCCGGGGCCTGCTTCTTGAGCTTCTCCATCTTCCACTCGTTCTCGCAGGGGTTGAGCGAGGAGGGCGGCGCCGTGCAGGAGCAGCGGCAGTCGGTCCCCGAGCTCACCGTCTCCACGGTATAGTAGTCCTCCACCCGCGCCTGCCCGCTGCGCACTCGGCGGCACGCGTCCTTGCTCAGCGGCCTCATGATGCACTTGCAGCGGCAGTCGGAGCCCTCCGAGGTCATACGCACCTGGTCCATGTCACCAAACACCTACAAGAGGGGCTCAGGTGAGCCGAAGGCCAGTGCTGGCTGGAGAGGAGGGGCTAGAGGGGACAGGCAGCAGAATCCAGCCCCCCCCACGACCCCCCCCCCACGCCCGCTTTTGTGGGCACGGTTACAGGTAGCCGAGGAGTTAGTAGCCCTTTGGAGGAAACGGAGTCCAGTAGCCTTAAGGTAATAATACCTGAAAATATGAATAGTTGCCTTGAAAATAGTTTGGCTGTTCCTCAGTACGTTAAACGCAGAATTGGGACGCCTGGCTGGCTCAATCAGAGTGTGCAACTCTTGATCTTGGGGTTGTGAGTTCGAGTCCCACTATTGGGTGTAGGGATTATTTTAAAAACATTTCAGAGACACCTGGCTGGCTCAGATGATAGAGGATCCGACTCTTCATCTCAGGGTTGTGAGTTCAAGCTCCACATTGGACATAGGGCTTACTTAAAAAAAAAAAAAATTCTTGGGGGCACCTGGGTGGCTCAGTCAGTTACATGTCTGCTCTCAACTCAGGTCATGATCCCGGGGTCCTGGGATAGAGTTCCACATCCGGCTTCCTGCTCAGTGGGGAGTCTGCTTCTCCCTCTCCCTCTGCACCCCTCAACTCATGCTCTCTCTCCCTATCAACTAAAGAAATAAAATCTTTGGTTTTTTTTTTTTATTATTTTTATTAACATATAATGTATTATTAGCCCCAGGGGTACAGGTCTGTGAATCATTAGGCCTACACACTTCACAGCACTCACCATAGCACATACCCTCCCCAAAGTCCATAACCCAGCCACCCTATCCCCACCCCCTACCCCCCAACAACACTCAGTTTGTTTTGTGAGACTAAGAGTCTCTTATGGTTTGTCTTCCTCCTGAGAAATAAAATCTTTTCAAAAAATCTTTAAAAACCCATAGAATTACCAATTACCGTAGGACCTAATAATTCTACTGCTAGGCAGAATTATTCTCCAAAGAACTGAAGACAGGTGTTGAAACAAAAACTCCTATACAGATATTCATAGCAGTGTGATTCACAATAGTCACAAGGTGGAACCAGTCGAAATGTCCATCAGCTGATGGGGAAAGGAAAGCTGGTCTCTCCATATGATGGAATATTACTGAGCCATAAAAAGGAATGGAGCACAGACACCTGCTACAACAGGGATGAACCTTGACCACCTGATGCTAAGTGACAGAAGCCAGCCACAAGGCCACCTGTTGGATGATTCCATTTATTGGCATCCAGAGGAGGCAGACCCACAGACAGAAGGCAGATTAATGGCTGCCAGGACTTGGGAGGGGGAAAATGGGGAGTGACCGTTTAACAGGCACAGGGGTTTCCTTGTGGAGTCATGAAAATGTTCTGGAACTAAGTAGTGTTGATAGTTACACGACACTGGGAAAGAAGGCCTATGTGAGCTGATGGCCTCTCC
Source organism: Enhydra lutris kenyoni (assembly GCF_002288905.1). Lineage (NCBI taxonomy): Eukaryota > Metazoa > Chordata > Mammalia > Carnivora > Mustelidae > Enhydra > Enhydra lutris. The sequence goes on along the minus strand of NW_019154097.1, from coordinate 29,990,120 downwards.
ACAACCCCTTGTCTTGGTGCCCTTTCCTTCCTTTGGGTCCCTCCACTCCAGTCTCAGGAACTTTGCAGCTTTGGGACCCTCGTCCTGAAACCCTTACCCCCTGATACTCCCTTGGCCCATTCCCTCATGTTACTTACCCATCACATCCTCTGAGAAGACTTTCCAGACTACCCGCCTCCCCCTTACTCTTTGTCCCCTTATCTAGTGGCTTTTTCTTTATTATATCTGTTATTATCTGAAGTTTATTATACCTATTACCATCCGAGTTAGCAGCTGTGAGATGGTGGGCAACTCAACCTTTTCCTGCCACTCCCTGGGCTGGCTCAGCCAGCCCACACCCACCCTGGGCTCCAGGCTCTTGGGATAGAGCTCTTTGTGGCTCAAGCAACAAACCCCCCAGGCCCCATGGCTACTCAGCTCTCACTGAAGCCACCAGGACTCAGGTGAGTTTGTGGCTCCTTTGGGCTTTCTGCCAATCCCAGCACCCACAAGTGGCCCAGAGCCCTCTGGGGAAGGGCCATAGGTATTCCATTTCTTTCTTTATTTCTTTCTTTTTTAAGATTTTATTTATTTATTTGACAGACAGATCACAAGTAGGCAGAGAGGCAGGCAGAGAGAGAGGAAGGGAAGCAGGCTCCCTGCTGAGCAGAGAGCCTGATGCGGGGCTCGATCCCAGGACCCTGAGATCATGACCTGAGTCAAAGGCAGAGGCCAAAGGCAGAGGCACCACCCAGGTGCCCCAGTATTCCATTTCTGTTCTGAGCTGTCAGACACCTGTTTGAGCCTCTGCCCTCTGTCAGACCCTGGGTGACAGCTGGAGGTGTAGGAGAAATAGACTGAGGTACATTCTTGAGTTTCTCTATTATACGAGAAGCCAGCAGGATGGGCTCGGAGAGCACAGAGGAAGACACCCAAGTAAACTGCTCAGGGAGGGCCCCCTTGAGGGACATCTTTAAGGAGAAGAGCATTCCAGGGAGTGCAAACCAGATACATAAAGACGAGCAAGGGCCTGGCACCTGGGGGCCTGGAGAAGGTTCGATCTGGGTGGTGCTTGTGGGACCCTGGGGTGGCAGGAGGTTAGGCTGGGGGGTGGCAGAGACTAGTTTGTGAAGGACCCTGAAAGCTGGCTGAGGATCTTGGCTTCTTCCTGGGGAGTCATGGAAGGATTTAAAGCAGGGGAGAGCCAGGGTCAGATCTGCATTACGGGAAGCTCATTTGGGCTGTTTCGTGGATAGATGGTGGATGGAGGAGGCAATCCTGGGGCACAGAGCCCAGGAAGGAGACATCTACTGAGAACTCACTAAGTTCTGGGCAAGTGTGGGGCAGGGGTGAGGCACACAGCCATGGGCACCTACAGCTGTGTGTCCTTGGGTAGATTCCTTAATCTCTCTGTGCCTCAGTTTCCTCATCTGTGAAATGAGGGTACCACTACTGTCTATCCAACAAAGGACTGTGTGAGGACTGAGAGAGGGGAGCCCAGGAACACGCTCAGTCCAGTGCCAGGAGTCCACAGTGTAGTCTGTATATTACAGCCGTTATTTTTACTAACAGTGATCCTGAAAGGGGTTGTTTCTGTGTTCATTTCTCCACGTGGATGCGGTGGCAGATAGTCTTAGCGGTGTCCTGAGACCTCAGAAAACTGAGCCCTGGAGCCATCAAATGGCCCGTTCAAGGGGATTAGAGCCTGGTGTGGGTAGACCTGCAGTCCCCTGGGGGACGAGGAGGGTGGGGAAGGAGGAAGCTATGGCTGGAAGCTTTGTCCTGGGCCTTCTGTGGGTGGAGTGTACTCTGGGCAACTCCTCCGGGCAGTCCTCCTCTGCCGGCGAACGCTGACAGCCAGGCTATGGTCCCACACTGTTCCTTAGATCTCGGACAATGCCTCGAGCCCGCCTTCTCTTCAAGTCTCCTGGGCCCCCTTCCCAGCTCTGCTGTGGACTCCCAGTCACCCCCACCCACTCCCCAGTGGGCAGATGTGGTCGTGTTCTGTGTGGCCAGGCCGGCCAGGCCTCCTCCTGGGGACCCACCCCTCACCCTGGCATCCACCCGCCCCGGCCTGCAGCTTCCATATCAGACTGCAACATTCCTTCTCTCCTCAGATGAGGTGCGACGTCCTGAGGGGGGCGGCCAAGGCCCTGACACTGGCCAGGAGTCGGCAGAGGGCCTCGGCTCCCAGCCCCGGCTGCCAGGAGCCTAGGCAAGGCCCTTCCTCCGTGATTGCTGGACCCCGTGGTGCTTGACTGGAGGCAGCCAGGCACCATGGCGGTGGGGGGACAGACCATGCCCAGACTCAAGCCCCAGGTCCTCCATTTCCCTGCCCAGCCTCGGCCCCCCTGAGTCTCTGCACCCTCCCTTGCAAGATGGGGAGGATATGTCTTTGCCTCATAAGCCTGTCCTGAGGCTGAAATGAGTCCATCACGCAGAGCAGCCGACAGCAAACCTGGCACAGGGTCACCGCTCTTTCTGTGGTACTTGCTGCCCAGGTAGCCGCCAAAAACCCTCCCTCACGTCCGCAAGCCATCTTCTCCCTCTCTCCTCTCCTCACAACCCCACCTTAAAGGGGAGAAATCTGAACGTCAGGGAAGACTAGAGGCTCGCTCAGGGTCACTATGAAGAGCCTGACTCCAAAAATTTGGTTTACTTGCTGTTCCTCCCGTGACCACCCTTCGTCACCAGCGGAGGGCTCCTCCAATAGCAACTGAACTGTGACAAAAAGGGGGCCTGGGGGGTGGGTCACAGGTGGGGGAGTGGCAGGAGAGAGCCTGGGGCTCTATCTACTGGGGCTGGTCCATCCTGCCCTGGGCCCGAGGGCTGGAACTACTGTGAAGCAGGGCAGTCCCTGCCTCAGCCTCCCACCCCGCTGCGTTCCATCTCTCTTTATAGCCTCACTCAGGACACGCTGCTGCCAAAGACCCCAGAAATGTGGATGGCTCGTGCTTAAGAACGTCCTTGCAAGGGAGTCCTACAATGAAATGGCAAGAGGTCCTTGAGATTTTTCTTGAGTTGGATAAATCTGGCCACAGTGGGAAGAGGGGTGCTCAAGCTGTGAAATGTTCTAGAAATGAGCAGATTCAAATTGTGTCACCTTGAGGTGGAGTCTTCCCTCTTCTCTCATGGCCTGAGAGCCCCCTGAGAGCCCGTTTCCATGTCCTCCTGCAGGCAAAGACCTCCCCCAGAGCCCACTGCCAGCCTGACACCTCCCTGGATGGCCCCAATCTGGAGCCACCCAAAGCTGGACCCGGCTTCTTTTCTCAACTGATGTCTACCTACCCGCCACCCACCCCAGGCCTCTGAGCCTCTGTTGTACTCTGGACAAGCCATCAGTCATATTCTTCCAATTCTTTATCCTGAATATCCCCCACCTCTCTCTCCGACTCTCCATTCCATGACCACAGGCCGAGTTCGGACCCCATTAACTGCTTCTAAGGACACAGTACCCTCCTCCCTGCTGGCTTAATCTTCCAAAACTTCCTCTTTGTTGATCGGTGACCCTCTCACTCCACAAACCTCCATGGCTCTCTGTATCTCTGCCGAGTTCTCCACAGGGGGATGTGCCTTGGAATTACCTGGAATGCCCTTCAAAAATGCAGACTCCCTGGCCTTAGTCCACACTTCATAACTCAGGCTCTCAGGTTCCCCAGGCCATTTGGATGCCCACTGAAAGCTGAGCATCCTGGAACCCCAGGATTCTGCAAACTCCTCCATCTGACTTTTTTGACCTTCACTGTTCAAGCCTGTCAGATGGAGGGGGCGCGGCGACCGGCAGCAGGGTTGTGTAAGATTCTGGATTTAAGGGCTGGGCATGGGGCTTGGCACACAGGATATTTCTCAGTACTTTGTTCTAGGTGCCCCGGTCAACGGGACTGTTGGGGCAAGAATTTCCCTGTAGAGAGACCCTGTGGGGCCTGGCCTAGCCCCTGTTCTTTGTGTACAGAAGGACTCTATCACTTGTATTCTCTGTCTTCCCTGAGCCTGTTACACCCACAGGCGGAAACTCCCAGAGCGGAGGCGCAGCAACACCTAAGCCCCCAGGACCAGCCTGACCTAGAACATCTGATCGAGCCTGTGACACCGCCACCTGCTGCTTCAGACCCTCCTGCTCCCCTGGCCCCGTTCCCACAAGCCTTGGCCTTCCCTCTGCCCTTGGGGCCCTGGTCAGTGACAGGGATGACCCAAGACCCCTTTCCCACATCTGGATGCATGGAGGAAGTGAGGCACCTTTCACAGATGGGGAAACTGAGGTAGCCATGGGGAATTCTCAGCTGCATTCCAAGGCCGTATAGCAGAAAGCAGGTTCCCAGAGGTCTGTGCTGCCATGCCTGGGTTTCATGTGGTTCCCTGTCTGTCCATCCCAAACTCCGAGCTGGGCAGCCCCTCAGAGATACCAGGGAAGCTGTGAACCCCCTCTCCCACTCCCATGCTGGACAAAGCACTTCCCTAGATGAAAACTCCAAGTCCTGTTTAGGAGAGACCTTGCTATAAACATAAAATTAAAACATGCCAAGTGAGGAGCTGCCCGAGACCACAGAGTTCTCTGGTGAGTCCTGGGGTTGAGCTGCCCCTGTACCCCTGAAAGTATGGGGCAGGAGGGGGGACTGGACCTCCCAGGAGCAGGAAGCCTAAGGAGAGAGCCAACTTAACCCCTCAGGGCCCTAGATAGATAGATTTCAAGTCCCAGGTTGGCCCTTGAAGGGCTCTCTCCCTCCCCCAAGTTCTCTGCCCGCCCCCCAAATCGGACAGGCTTGGAGAGGAAGGATGGTTATGGGGGAGGGAGAGGGTGATTATGAAAACAGCCCTCCCTGTAGAGCCAGCAGGAGACCGGCTGTGCTGAGGAATGCGGAGTAAATTCACCCATCAGTTGCTTTTTATTTTTCCCAGCTGGCTGAAGTGGTGTGGGGTGGGAGGCTCTGAAGGAGGCCTGTGCTGTTTCCCCCAGCTGCTTCGTCCTCCAGGCTCTAGGGTGCTCCTCCCTACCCCACCAGCCCCAGCTTGCCCTGGGACAACTAAACACACACACACACACACACACACACACACGCACGCACGCACAACCTAGCAAGTGTTTGGCTGACTCACTACATAAACAGGGTGTTAGGTTTTCTTTGTCTTTACTTTGAGTGTGAGCCCTCCCCCACAAGCCCTACATGCACAGTGCACAGCTCGGAGGATGCCCAGGACCAAATACTCTTCCCAGCCAGAGGGATGGGAGGGGCAAAGCACTGATTAGGTTACACGCGGGTTTTTTTGCTTGCTGTTCCCCTACCTGAGCCAGGTCAGGGAATCCAAGAAGGTCCTGCGTGGAAAGGAAGTGGGCAGACATTGTTTTTCGGACAGGGAAGCTGAAGCCCAGAGGCAGGCCGCGACTTACTTGCCCAAGGTCGCACAACCAAAGAACAACAAAGGGCCAGAACCCAGGTTTTTTGATTCACAAGCTAGCCGCCTCTCTATATCCCTAGTTTCCCACCTGTAAAGTATGACTGATACTCATTCCCTTCTTGTCCTTGGAGCACATGGTCAATACTGCAGCTCCCTTGTTTTCATACCCAGAGCTGGATCTTTAGGATGAGGGTCTGCTGGTCCCCAGTGCTCATACTTACCGTGTGGCTAGTGGCTTCTACTCTTTGCCTGGCCTCTGGACAGTGCAGCCTCACCTTCTACCCAGGAAAGAGGCTGGAGCAACATCAGGAAAAGTCACTCCTTTGCTCTGCACCAAGAACAGGGCCCTACCTCCTTCCTGCCCCTCATTCATTCCCGGTTCCATCCTCGTCCTTACTGGGTCATTTCCAGAACACGCTCAAGTGTTCCCTTAGTAAGATTCTGTAATCACAGCATGATTTATCGGGCACCTACTAGGTACCAGGTGTGGCGCTAAACATTTTACAGGCATGATCACCAAATGCAGGAAGTGGTTGCTATTATTATTCTCATATTAAAAAGTGAGGAAACAGAAACTGGGAGGGGTGAAAGGCCCAAGATCACCCAGCCGAGAGGCGGAGGGAGGATTTGAACTCGGGTCTGCTTGACACCACAGCAGATCCTTTTAGCCACACCTGAGAAGACTTCAGGTCCCTTCTGGAAGCACGGTGTCCTCCAGAGGGTGCAACAGATTCCCGGCAGGACTACCAGAGGCCAGGCAAGTGACTAGCCCACTAGGTTCATTGCGTAGGGACTCTGGGTCCCCAGCATGGCCGGAAAGCATTGTCTCAGGCTCTGGTGCAAGCCTGGGAGTCCCTGGGAGTCCCTGGGAAGCAGTTACGCAGGAGTCTGCCTGACAGTCTCCCATGGAAACTTTGAGCCGGATTCCCAGGCTGCCCCTGCCCAGCGCTCCTGGGAATCCTTTCCCTAGGCTGGGGACTGCATCTCTTGTCTGCGCCCCCTCCAAAATCTCAGGCTCCCCTCTTCCTGGCCCTGGTTTTCAGGGTTTATCTCCCCGCACTGGATTAGGTCCCAGAGCCTTTTCCTGAGACCCCCAGGTCCCAAGTACCCCTACCATCTCCAGCACTTCTTGCCCCACGCGCTCCTCTCCCTGGGTCGTGGCCCGAGTGGCTTCTGTGCTGAGCCTGTCGGATCTACCCTCTCCTGGTCCTCTGCTCCCGGCCCTGATACCCTCCTTGGCCCGCACCCCGGCCACAGCGCCCCCTCGCGCCCGGCTCCCCGCGGAGCTGAGCCCGGGTCAGAGGGCCGCGCCATACCTTACTGTCAGCGCGCACCCGGCCCGCGCGCGGCGGCAGCAGCAGCAGCAGCAGCAGCGGCGGCAGCAGGAGCAGGGGCAGTGGCCCGGGCCGGGGCCGGGACAGGAGGGCGGCCGCGGCCATGGCGGGATGGGCACGGTGGGCACGGTGGGCACGGACAGCCGCGTGCGGACGCTGGGAAGCGCGGTCCACACTGCGAGCTCGGTGCGCAGCCAGCAAAGCCCGCGCGGCGCGCCCCCCGCCCCGCGCCCCCTCCCGCGCCGCCAGGGGCGGAGCTAGGGTGGAGGGGGCATCCCGCCCCGCCCGGGCCTCTGCGGGGCCTCTTCGCCATTGGGCGGCTCTCCGAAGGGCATCCCTGCGAGGACACAAAAAAAGGGTCTTGTTCCGAGTCCCCAGGAGCAGCGGGGCCAATAAGCCGAGCGCGGGGTCCCCCCGCGGGCGGAGGTCCTGCTCTGTGAGATGGGAGACCTTGGGTGTGTCCCTTCGCCTCTTTGAGCCTCAGCTTCCTCATCTGTAAAATGGGAGAAATAGTGCTTTCCTTTTGGAGTGGTTGTAAAGTTCAGATGAGTCGTGTTTCCAAGGCAGGCGAGACTTTGAGCTCTCCCAACACCCAGACCCCGCCAGCTCTGCCTTTTTCACGGCTCAGCACCCGCCCCCCGCTTGTTTCTTTCCTCTTCCCTCCAAAATCCCGCCCGTGGACCCTTAAATCAACTTCAGGAGCTCCTGGCGTTTAAACACCCTTTCTCCTCCCCATCCTCGGCAGGGAGAGCTCCATTTCTCCGGTTCCCAGGCTGCAAAACTTTTCAAATGGAGCCGCCTCCTGTCGTCACTCCTCAGGTTCCCTGCCCCTCCCCTCGCTCCGGGGCTCTTCGATCTCACTTGGGAGGTGGCTCGTGGAGGACCCCCGGAGCTCCTGTACCGCACCCAAGGCGGCACCTCTTTACCTTCCCAGAATCGACGGCTCCGGATCATGCCTCCTTCTCAAACCCTCTCCTCTCTGGGTTTCTTTCGGATTCCCCGAATTATCTCACCCTGGGCTGCTTCGCAGTCACTTCGCAGGACCGTCCACCTCTACGCACCCCAGCGGGGCCAGACGCCGCCCTTCTCTTCCTCTCCACACCGACTCTGTAGGTGACCCTCCCCTGAGCCAAGACAGTTCCACCTGTGTGTGTCTGTTTCCCTGCCCTTGTACACTTCAACTGCTCAAAAAGGAACCTTTAATTGTGCCTCAAATGTCCTTCCTTCCCCCCCCCCCCCGCCAATTCAACAAGTATTTATGGAGTGCCTAGCAAATGCCCTTCCTTACCGCTACTCTCAAGAACTTCCCTCCCCTGCACCTTTTCTTCATAGAATTTATCACCCCATGAAACTTTCTAGCTGGTATGTGTGTTTCCTTGCATCCTTTATGCCTTCTCTTGTGGGAGAGACATAAATCAACAGTGCACAGACCTTGCCCACGCCACGAGCAGCTAGCTGAGTGGTCTGGCAGCGTGGCCCCAGGACCAGCAGCCTCAGCATCACCTGGGAACTTAGAAATGCAAGTTCTCAGGCCCTAACCCAGATCTCAGGAAGCAGAAACTTTAGGGATGGGGCCCGGCAATCTGTTTTAATAAGTCCTCCAGAGGATTTATAATTTGAGAACTACCGGCTTAACACAAGGTCTGGTGCTCTTGGACTCTGAGCTGTGACAAGTCACGTGCGGCCAGTGTTCAGTACAGATTCGCTTCTTTCATGACTAGAGATCAGGGGATGTGTCAAAACCAGGGCTGGATTAGCATAAAACATGAATATGCTGCTTTTTGTGTTTTGTTTTGTTTTTTTTTTTAAAGATTTTATTTATTTGAGACAGGGGGGTGGGGAAGAGGGAGAAGCAGACCCCCCACTGATATGGGGGTTCGATCCCAGGATTCTGGGATCCTGACCTGAGCCAAAGGCAGAAGCTTAACCGACTTAGCCACGCAGGTGCCCCTGGTGTGTGATCTTATGTGCACAGACTACCTGTGAATGGACACACTATAAACCAGTATGGTGGTTATTGCTCAGGAGGGAAACCAGTTTTGGGGAATCAGAGTAAGGAGAAAGGTTTACTTTTCGTTGAATACTTTTTTTGCATCTGGGAATTTTGTAATGCATGTCTTAGCTATTCAAATAATAGACTAAATGTACTGAAAGCACAGGGGTTCTCTTTCCTAGCCTGGCTCTGGCTCTCTGGCTAGCTTTGGAAGAAAAAGTCCACTGTTGCCGCAAACTCTGCCCCCTGCTGGCTGCTCCATAAGAGGGCCCCACCGTCTCTGCTTTCCTTCTTTTCACCATTCTCTCCTGCCCCTCTTTCCCTCAGCAGGCTCCAGTTACAATGGATTCTCTCAGTTCCCACTTGGCCGTGGGACCTTTGCATATGCTGTTCCTTCCTCCTGAGACTGTCTCTCTGCTCAATCTCACTTACTCCTACTCATTCTTTCCATCTTATTTCAATGTTCCTTATCCCAGAAAGCCTCCCTGATCATCACCCCTGACCGAAATGAACCCTGTCAAACATTCCCGCAGCACCAGGAACTTCTAGGTGTGTTGTCAGTTGTAGAACTTATGAGCACTTGTGGGTTTGTATGGTTATTTGATCTGATTAGTGTCTCATTACACCACCCATGATGGGGCTCAAACCTGCTTTGTTCTTTTTTTTTTTTTTTTAAATCTGCTTTGCTCTTAACTGTCTCCCTGTTCTGTCCTGTTCCTCTGTCTGCCTCTGGCCTCAGGACAACTCCCCTAAAGATCTCTCCATATCCTTACATACTTTCCTTCCCAGCTCTTCTGTTAGGACTTCTGCACATGATGGGAGTCTTTTCCATCTGCCCTTCCGAGCCTGTTTCCTCATTCGTAAATTGAGGTAAAGTACTGACTTCTCAGGATTGTTAGGGGGGTAGGGAACACTGCAGGGAAAAGATTTCATCATAGGTGCCGGCCACATGGTAGCTGCCTACCTTATAGGACTCTGTATGTTTAGGACAGTGGCTGAGGTCTCAGCACATTGTCATTTCCCTCACCTTTCTCAGTCTCAACGTAGTTGACTTTTCCCAAGGGGTGTTTTCAGAGAAGGAGTGAATGGGAATTAGGATCCTCTTTAATGTAACAGGTCCCATTTATTAGGCCAGGCCTTATATTATCAGCTTTGCATGCATCATGTTAATTCTCAAAACAATCTCGTGAAGAAGTGACTACCATTATTTTCTCTCCCTTGCCTTATAAACCAGGACTTTGAGTCTCAGAAGTAACATGCCCAAGGTCACAGTTATTAAGTAGAAAAGTCTGATCTGTTTTATTCATCCTTTCACCCACTTAGTAATTATTTATTGAGTGTCTATTATGTTCAGGCTCTGTGCTCAGCAGCTGGGGTTATAATGATGAGGGAGTGAATAAAGGGATTTGACTAGTCAGATCTAGAAAAGCTTTTAGGAGAAAGTGAACAAAGCTGGAGTCTGAAGGAGGAGGATGAGTTGCTTCGAAGGGCTGAGTATTTGGTGAACTTTTTGGCCCATCTTTGAGGGTTAACTTAGAATATGTCCACCACTGAAACCCCAGGCCTTCAGGTTTCCACAGTGCCACTTAACCTCTGATTGGATGTCCAGGGAAGGGGAACTCACTACCTCCAGAGGACTGAGATAGAAAGGGAAGTTCTGAGGGTGCCTGGATGGCTCAGTCGGTTAGGCATCTGCCTTTGGCTACAGTTGTGATCCCAGGGTCCCGGGATTGAGCCCCAGATTGGGCTTCTCCCTCTCTGTGGGGAGGCTGCTTCTGTGGGGAGGCTGCTTCTCCCTCTCCTTTTGCCTGCTCCTCTCCCTGCTTGTGCTCTGTCAAAAAACCAAAAACCAGGGGCACCTGGGTGGCTCAGTGGGTTGGAGCCTCTGCCTTCGGCTCGGGTCATGGACTCGGGTTCCTGGGATCTGGCCCGCATAGGGCTCTCTGCTCGGTGGGGAGCCTGCTCTCCTCCCCGCCCCCCGCCTGCCTCTCTGCCTACTTGTGATCTCTGTCAAAAATAAATAAAATCTTTCCAAAAAACCCCCAAAAACCAAAACCCAAAAAACAACTTAAAAAAAAAAAGAGAGAGAGAGAGAGAGAAAGAAAGGGAAGTTCTGGAAGGCCTAGGAAAGCCAAATGTCCCGACCTATTTTAGAACCCAGGGCTGAGAATATGACCCAGAGGATCCATGTCCTCTGCCCCCTTCCCCCTCACACCACACTAAAGGCTTTTTTTCCCCCTCAGGGCTGAGGAATGGTAGTAGGGAAGCAATTAGCGCAACAGAGCTGTAAGGGAACACAGAGGGGATCTAGATGTCCCCTTGTGGGAAGTATTTAAAAACATGTCCCTGAGGATATATTTGAACAGAATCTTAAAAGATGAATAGGAGTTTGGGAGTGGGTTGGATGAAGCCAGCCAGAGCTCCAGCTTGAAGGAGCTGAGGTTCAGGCTCTGATGTCTGATGCACTAGGTTTGGAATCCCCGTTACTGCTGGGTCACTTCATCAGTGTATCATAGAGACAATATTGGAGCTACCTCATAGAGCAGGTGCAAGGTTTAGACAACATAGCGTTCATGTAAATCTCTCAGAAAAGTGGTCAGCACTTTCCTGATTAAAGATACAATACAGGTTGACCAATGAAGGTAACACCTTCAAAGTGCAAGGAAGCGTTGCAAAACGTCCTGTGTAGCAGGGGAGGAAGGGGGTGTGATGAGAAATATGGGCAGGGCTCAGACCAGGCAGGGATGTGAATGCCAGAATAAGCGGGGAATGAAGGATGAGCCACTGGATTGGTAGGGTGGGATTCAGGGGTGGTGAGGAAGGGGCAGCCATGACGAAGCTGTGGCATGACCCGGCAGGGGAGAGGCGGGCAAAGCAAGAGTTCTTGTTCCTTGTCTTCAAGCAGGTCAGGCAGGGCTTAGTTAGACCTGGGGTGGCAGCAAGGGTAAGTCCTTCCCTGGGAGCGTCGCTCAAGGCAGATGCCCCGGCAGGCCCAGAGGCTGGTGGCCGCGCGCCACCTGGTGGCTGCAGAAGTTAGGCTCGGTTGGGAGCAGGGGAGACCGCAAAAGCTGGCATTTTGCTCTGGGAAACTGAGGCGGCCGGGCGGGGGCCATAGGGTGGGGTTTGCGATCTTTCGATTGCACTTCGTCCCTATTCTGACCCCATTTTACAGATAGGATAACCAAGGAGAAGGGAAGGCGAACAAGGCTGGGTAAAGAGTTTCTCATGCGGGGGGCTTCAAGACACCAGGAGTCAAGAGCCTGAGAGTTTCTTTAATGGCATCAATGCCCTGGAGCTTTATTTTCCATTCTGTTGGGCAGGGGGAAAATGAAAGAGGAGGAAGAGAAACCGTTGTCTTTCCCGCCCACCCGGAGGTAAAAGGCTTTTAAGAGTACCCCGGAAAGCAGAGTTTTATAGATTCCATTTGCATACTAGCGTAGTCACCTGGAGTTAAACTCCGGCCCTTTAATCTCCGATCCAATTTGTCCTGAAGCCGCGGAGGAAGTCCCTCGTGAATACCTCAAAGCTCCGCCCCCTCTAAGCCCCGCCCACAGGGCTGGGCTTCATTGCACGTGCTCACCCAGCTCCCTCCCGATCCGCCCCTAGGAAGGACTCATTGTCTATGAGGGGGGATACGGGGAGTCGCAGGGTACTTTGATCTTGGAAAAATCAAATCAAGAGAAGGCCCTGAAGTAATCTTTGTTAAATTTTTATCAGAAGTTCTTATCTCGGTTGGTGACACTGACAGGCCTTGGCCATCACTTCTCAGGGCTGCTTATCCTTCTTCCCACCCCTTCAATTAGTGGGGTCCCTCGTGGCCGGCCTCGCCCGGAGGACTTCAATTCCCAGGGTGCCCCTCGGGCCCGTGCGTGGCAGCGGCGCGTGACGTAGGGGGAGGGAGCTGGCCAGTGCTGAGGGGGCGCGGCGCGGAGGGGCGCGGAGCCGGGCGGCTCGGGGCCCAGAGAGCGCCGCGGCCGGGAGTCCGCCGGCCCCTGACAGCCCCCTCCCCCCGGCGGACGACGACGACGAGGACGAGGGCGCCGGTCATGGCGGAGCAGCGAACCGAGCGCGGGCCCTGAGCACCACCGCATGGAGCGGGACGAACGGCCGCCTAGCGGAGGGGGAGGCGGCGGGGGCTCGGCGGGGTTCCTAGAGCCGCCCGCCGCGCTCCCTCCGCCGCCGCGCAACGGTGGGTGAGGGGCGTGCGGAACCCGGGCCCAGGAAGAAGCGATCGCCTGTCCCTTGCCCCCGGGGTTCTTTTCCTCTCAGCCGACTCTCTGGAAAGCCGCAGCGGCTCTGGGTCCCCTTAGCGTGGACCTTCACCCCGGTCCCTTTAGCGCGGACCCTTCCTCACCTCCCCCGTGCTCCTGAATGTGGACCCTCCCCCTCCTTCCCGGTTCCCCTCAGTGCGGACCCTCCCCCTGCCCGGTTCCTTCAACCCGGACCTTCGTTTCCCCCTCCCCCCTGTCCCTTCAGCACAGGCCTCCCCTCCCCCCGTCCCCTGTGCGCGAATCCTCCTCCCTCCCGCCAGGTCCCCTCAGCGCTGAGCCCTCCCCATCCCCTGGGTCCCTTCAGCGCGGACCCTCGGCGGCCCCCCCACCTCGCGTCCCGTCAGTGGGGGTTTCCCTCCCCCTCGGGTCCCCTGTGCTCAGAGCTTCGCCTTTCTCCCCTCGGAGGGTCCCTTCAGCGCCCTCCTCTCCCCTCCCCCCGTCCCCTCGGCTCCCTCCCACGCGGGTGCCCCCTCCCTCCGCGAACGCCACACCCTCGTCCTAGTCGTTCTCTGCCCTCACCTTTCTGGAGCCGCTTTCCTACTCTGCAGTCCCGCGCTTCCCCTGCCACCCCCGTGTGCACCGTGAGCCTCCACCTCTGCCCCGACCCCCAGTTCGTTAGCTCTCGGCTCAGCGCTTCTTTTTCGGATCTTTCGGTGCCTGTTCCACACCCCATTCCTCTGCTCCTGCCTCCGCCCGTACTCAGCCCCCTTCTCTGCAGGCTCAGCTCCCTGGCCCGACCCGGGGCTCGGGACACCTGCCTCTTCCCTCCCTCCCAGCGGCCCATCCGGGTCCGCGCCTTCCCATGCTCAGCTCTCCCCTTCCCTTTCGCGGTCCCGGACCCGGGCGCTGAGAATTCCTCACCTGGCCCGGCCCTTCCTCCAGCTCTCCCCCTGCCCCCCACGTCCGGGCCAAGTCCTCGGGTTCCTCCGGGACGACTTGCCTTCCCCGCCCCCCCCGCCCCCAACTCCCTTCCTCTGCGGGGTGTTTTATTTGTATCTGTTTGATATTTTCCCCCCTCGGTGTTTGCCGCGGAATGTTTTTATTGGTAACGTGTAAGGAGCTTTTGTGAGGTCGTAAAAGGTGAACTTTTGAACTTGGAAAGCGCCCTGGAGCAATTAGCGCAGGCGATAGCCCCGGGAGGCCTGCATTACAAAGGGTGCTCGTACAGGCGGGCAAACGCTCCGGCTGCAAACCCGATTTATTTATTTATTTGCCCTGCCTTCCACCTTTCACATCTCCTCATTTCCGAATAAAGGGCAGGCTCTCGGAGATCAGCGCCTCCTCCCCTCTCTGCGCCATAAACTCGCAATTCTCTGAAAGATCTAGGACCGAACAGTGTCTAACAAGTAACAGATTTCAAATTGAATGCAAACACCCGGGACAGTTAGGAGGCACTAAAAATTAATTGCTTCAGCAAGAAGTTTCTCAATCAGGACAGTGACCGGGCAGGTGTGAGGAAAGTAACCTGAAAATAGGTCATTTAGGCGCTCAGTTGTGGAATGAATGAGGAGCTACGGAAGGAGAGAGATTTGGGGGTTAATCTGCACCTTCGTGTACTTATAAACTCATCAGACATTTACTGCCAATTCAGTAGATCTGGTATTTTTACCAGTTAAGGGAAAAGTCGGTTTAGCAGAGAGCCTGGTTAATTTCACTTGATGTTGCTGATCAAATAGTGGTATGTTTTAAAAGCTCTTGTCCTTTTTTAAGATGTATGTGATGTGTGGTATCTGGGTGGCTGGCATTCCCCCGGGATGTCTTTGGAGAATAATTTCTGAATGTGAACATGTTTGAGATCAATAAAATCCCGTGTCACAAAGGAGGAGGCTGGAATCCATCCAGGGTAGAAGACAGTATCATAGGAACAAAGGATTTCTTTAAGGCTTTTGACTTTTTAAGCTTTTTAAGCAAAGATTTCTTTTCATATTGATGTATGAACGTTGTAAATCCTGATCTAAAATTTACGATGCTGATTTTTTTTTTACCCAATTTACATCTATCTTATAGCCCATATTAAGGGCATATATTTTCATAATGTCTTTCTACGTGTGTGTACTTCCTGTACCCACCTGTGCATAACATGTAGATGATCGATTTTAGTGCAGACATTACTTTCAGTTCTACTTGAGAATGTTGTAAGGGAAGCCTAGGAACTGCATTTGCTATTAATTATTCATTAGTACATTTTAAAGAACTCAATGGTAATTTTAACTCTTAATCAAATTTCCCATTCATAGTCTCATTTCCTCAATTGGTCAGAACCATTTAAAAGAATGTTATTGAACATTCCATTTAGACCAGGCTGGCTTTAATATTTTACATCAGTCCATTTTAGTGCTACAAATATTTCCTTTTTGTTGAAAACACAATGGGGCTTTGGGCAGTTTGATAGGGCTTAAAAGAAAATACACGAAACATTAGACTGTTGTGGGATGTTTTATTTTTCAGTGTAATAATGAGCATTTTGTAGTGTTTTACAATTTATGTTCATTATCTCTTGTAATTTAACATGCTTACAATAGAATTACCAGAATAGGAAAAAAATAAAAGTTTACCTTTGAAATGGTGGGGACTTTTTTTTTTTCCCGCTTTTATACTTATTAATATTTTTCTTCAAAAGTAAATGAAACTGCTTAAGTTCTAAGCAGAGTAAATGAATTCTCCTGGCTTTTTATCCTAATGACTGATTTCCATTTTGTATGAAATATTTGCAGTGGATAGCTATCTAGATAGGAGGTCTTTCGGTTTGTGTCATGAAGAAATAAACTGGAGGTGGAATTTTAGAAATGTTTTCCTGCCGGAAATGCCATTAATGCTGAATTTACAGTCTTTTAGATGTTTTTTATTATTCTATCAGAACAGAGTTGCTAGCCTTTTGATGCACCATCACCCTTTCAGGAATTTCATGTACTGGTTGCGCTAGGTATTTTCAGTTGTTGCTGTAGGTTTTTATAACAAACACGAACTCATTTAGTCATAATAGAAGACTGCTCTTTTTTTGGGGTTTCAAAGGAGGATGATTTGAGGAAGTATATGCTGACTATTACGTTTGTTGTATTTTAACAGAATGAAGTAGTCTTTTCGATATTTTAAGTAAAAGGAAGGTTATAAGTCATTACCAGCAATTAAAAGCATGTTCTGTGTAACTATACTTTGGAGGAAATGAGGAGAAATTCACTAATAATTTGACGCCTTTTTCCTTCTATGAGCGTGTCATGCAAATCTGAAAATATCTGAAAAATATCAGATATTTTCCATGACAGTTTAACATTTAGTTCTGTGACTTTAAAAGTTAATTCTGAGTCACCTCAGAGTTTTCTACTTTCATTGAAAAAAAAAAAAAAGCATACTGTGGTTCTGTTTTATACAAAGGGCACACAGGAATTTTTTAGTAAGTTCTTTGACCTCCAAAGAACACTGAAAGGCTACAAAGAATAAACAGGTTCACTGCTGATTTTTGAGCAGCTGAGGTGTGAGATGACCACATTTCTGATCTCATGTTTACCATCAAAATCTTTGTTAGCATTTGTTTCTTGTAATGAAAATATCATGAAATCCTTCATAATCTATAAATTATTCTGAATTACATAGGAAAAAGGTGTGTGGTGTGTGTGCATTGGCATGTGAAAGGAAGTTAGATGGGGAGGAGGAGGGAGAGCTAATGGGGGAAAAAAAACTGGTAGATTTACTAAACTATGGCCAAATAGTGCATTTCTGTATTTTATTCATAACTTCTTGGTTTTTCTTTTTTTCCCCCTTTTCCTGTGGGGCAAAGGTAAAAAACAAGCCCTAGATTAAAATACCTAATTTTAGGTTAGCAGAGAATAGGGTTTAGAAATGCCAACTGCTAGTATGATATTGATAAAGAAGTTTTTTATGCCACTTGTAGTGCTTGTTGTGCAAGTTGCCTTAAATTGCTAATGAATGTTTGTATGTTTGGGGGCCTGGGGCTGTGTTAGTGTGTTTCATCTTGTAATTAAGACACCATCACTTAAATTTTTTATAACTAGATAGATATTTATTGGTTTGTGTTGATTAAGTTGGTCCGTTGGTGAATTGTGTTCAGATCACAACCTCTGGCTTCAGAATTTCAAAAGCCAGGAGACTTAGTTTTCAACAAGCTCACTTAGATCTCTTTGGGGTTTTGTCATAATTTTTAGTTCTTATATTTACCTTTGTGTTCTAGCCAAGTTAAAGGACACTTTCTGTTTAAGTGTTTCCATATAGGTTGAAGGCTAAATTCAAGAAGATGCCTTTTAAGAGTAAATTCTACAGTCTTGGTCATATCTATTCTTTTAAAGTAGGACAATAAAAATACCTTATTTTGTGTGAACCAGTCACCTTATATGTGAAAATGGGTCACAGTAAAAAAAATTAAAGTTCTGAATCAAAAGATAAAATTTGCATTCCTGCAAAAAAACCAAATTGTCCTTGAAACAATTTTAACAGAAGTAGCTACTGAATCCCGTGCAAATACTTAATTCTTTGCAGTGCTTTGAAAGTATCAAAACCAAGACATTGTGAAAGAGAGTGTTTTTTGTTTCAAACTTTTGTATTCTTTTTTTGATTCAAACTGGCATTTTTCAGGTCAGCTTTTTCCCTGGCTCAGGTAATTTCTTAAGGGTTTACGGATGCTTTCGGTTGATAACTAGAGTTCAGAAATACCAGAATTATTGAAAGTCGGCAAGAAGTCCTGAGCAGGTAATTGATTTTCAGCGCTGAGTCCTGTTAGAGCCAAAGTTGCAGATTCCTCTGAGCTTAGCCTAAAAAGAAAAAAACCAAAACGCCCCCCAAAACAAAAAAACCCCTCTGGGTGTAACTTTGATATATACAGTATTACTAGAATCAAGCCCAGTATTTATTGCTTGTTTTCCAACATGGCTTGTCTTTGCGAAAAAGATAAGGCTGTCAGACTACAGATAATGGAAAATTAGGAGGAGACCATTGTGAGATGTCTTACCTGCTTTTCAGTGTGGTTTAGAACTAACTGTAAAAGAGAGAACTTTGAAAGAATAAGATATTTCCGACTTTATTTCGTCCTGCCCTTATTACCTGCTATTAAATAGCAGTCTGTGTAGAACACCTTCTCAAGAAAACAGTTTTTTGCTAGTTATGATTATTTAAATAAGACTTCACTCTGTAACCCGGTAATTCTAATTAACAGTGATTTAGTTGGGGAGCGAACCAGGATTTCCTCAGCTGGCTGCTGGGGAGCTGAATTGCTTTTTTCCCCACCCCCAGCTGCACCAAATCTTTTGATCCCTAAGCTACAGTGGTTGTCATTTGAGAATGCAAACTGAGAGAAAATATATTCTGAAGTTAGCCTACTTTGAGGCTTCACTTGCATTTTTGAATTTTTGTTTTTGAAAAAATTATGGGGATAATTGGACCTTCATAATTTGTCTTGGATGGAGCAAATTCTCATGTCTCAGTAGAAAATTCCTTAAAAATACATTTCTTTAAGAATTTTGGGGTTGTTTTAATACTGACAGTCACTATTTCAAAAGAAATTCTTCTAATTATAAATTCACAGGAGACATTTAAGCGTTTGAGTTTCTTTAGGAATGAATGGGTATTGGGGAAAATGAGCCTTTATAGAGTGGAAAAATTTTCATTCAAGGTAGTTTGTGGTTTCTCTATCACTATTATATAATAAGTTCAAGTAAAGAATCAAAAATTCTTATGTCATACTAAATAAACTCTATAGTTTGTTACATTAAGAGTTAACTTAAAACATATTCAGATAATGAGGTCTTTGGATCCTAATTGCAAACTGTACACCCTTCAGTTGTTTATATCAGAGAAGCTATTCAAGCATAAACCACAGATGGCAGTAGTAGCATATTTTTCTATTTTCTGGAGGGATTCTTGCTTTTAAGTTGGTGTCAATTCTGTGCGCACTGTTGATAAGTCAGCTGGCAAGTGTAATGTTTCCAAAACCCAATTCCCTAGGCAGCAACATGTAATGTATTCCAGAAACAAATCCGAGCATTTGATTTGAAGATACACTCTGTGGGTGGTTGGAACCAGAATAGTGACTTTGTTGAAGGGGGAAATTATAAGAACACGTTGTTAATAATAATGATAGAGGGCATTGTTTGAGTAATAAACACATTGGAACTGTGGCTATGGTATTAGCAAAAGATATATTAACCATAGATATTTGCTTGAACAACTATTTGCATTGGAAACAGTTCATAATTCATTTAAAAAGTACTCCAGAATCATAATTTTGAAAGAAGTGCACAACTAAATTCCTTATGTGGGAGAGGTAGCTGGCCTTCTCAGCTTTTATTTGTAACTTAATACATTTCATAGTATCATGGAATTCTAGATCTGTCTATAAAAGCATTTCGGAGGTCTATGAGTGGGTTCTGCTTGCTCTTCTAGTTAGTCACTATAGTGTCAAGATTCCTGTGTTGTTAATTTTCTCCTTTAAAACACCGCTTGAAAAAGGACAAAATTGATTAACCAAATTTTTAAAACTACTGTGATATTCCCTGTGAATCCAAAGGAAACAGAGGTATAATCATAGTTTAAGACTCGGGAAGCATTTCAGTAACAAATCTGTGCCAAAATGAAGGACAGGCTGATTTCAGTGAAGGGAATTGCCTTATCCTATATTTAGTTTTCATTAAAATAATTAATTTTATGTAACTCATGCATTCATTTCAATCTTGAGGCTGTGTCATTTTGGAAGCATTAAAAATTAAGTCTCGTTACCCATTTTTGTTAACTTCTTATAGATCAAATGCAATGTTCTTTGTATCACAGTTAACTCTAATTCAATTTAGTTTTTCTCAGAAAAAAAAAAGACAACACTTTTATGAAGTCTTACACATTTTTTTATCCTGCTTCCTCATCTCTTGCCTTTAAAATTTATAAAAGAGTAATGACAGTACTCATTTGGATTGTATTATTTTCTATCATTCATCATTTGTTGATCGTTGGTTACTGGATTGTTTCAGATGTAATTTCTTCCCATTCATTGAGTCCTTAACTCCATTATTATTTATCTATATTATCTAAACCAGTGGTTCTCAAAGGGTGTTTCAAGGACTTCTGGGAGAGTCCTTGAGACTCTTTCAGGAGGTTCTTGAGGTCAGAGCTACTTTTATTGTAATATTGGCATTATTTGCCTTTTTCACCTTGTTGACACTTGTACTGATGTTGCAGAAACGATGGTGGTTGAAAACTGTTTGCACCTTAGAGAAAATCAAGGCACCAAACTGTACCAGTAGTCATTGTATTTGTCACCTCCATGCACTTGTGTTTTTTTATTTTTTAAAGATTTTATTATTTATTTGATGGAGCGAGAGAGCACAAGCGGGGGTAGTGACGGAGAGAGAGGGAGAGATGCAGGCTCCCCACTGAGAAGGGAGCCTGATGAGGGGCTCCATCCCAGGATCAGGACCCAAGCGGAAGGCAGATGATTAACCATCTGATAAATGCAGGTGTCCCATGCACTTGTATTTTTTTTTAAAGCATTTCACCTATGTCTGACTTTGATGAAGGGGTAAAGATGATTAATGTTATTAAATCTTGACCCTTCAGTACACATGTTTTTGATATTACATTTGAGGAAATGGCAGGTAGGCAAGTACACACAAAGAATTTCTGCTGCATACCAAAACAGAGTACTTGTTTTGTTTTTTTTTAAAGATTTTATTTATTTATTTGACAGAGAGAGACCACAAGTAGGCAGAGAGGCAGGCAGAGAGAGAGGAGGAAGCAGGCTCCCTGCTGAGCAGAGAGCCTGATGTGGGGCTCGATCCCAGGACCCTGAGATCATGACCTGAGCCGAAGGCAGAGGCTTTAACCCACTGAGCCACCCAGGCGCCTCCAGAGTACTTGTTTTAAGGAAAAGTGCTTGTGCAGTTATGTTATAAGCTGAAACAGTAGCTGCTTTTTTTGGTGGAACACTGTTTTCACTTGAAAGAACAATTGACAAACTATGGTTTATTTGGACTTAACGTATTTGGCAGTCCATTCTTTTGGAAAACGAACAGTGAACTTGTTACATCAAGGAAAACTAACAATATTTTGTTGCTGGTGAGTAAAATCTGAGCTTTCAGATGGCAATTGGAATTTTGGAAAACTTGTGCCTGCCACTTTGAGCTTGACAGCTCCCCAGGATTTAAGGCCTTTTCTTTTTAAGATTTTATTTATTTATTTGAGAGACAGAGATCAGGCAGAGGGGCAGGCGAGGCTGGGGGAGCAGGCTCTGTGCTGAGCAGAGAGCCCCATGTGGGGCTCAATCCCAGGACCCTGGGATCATGACCTGAGCTGAAGGCAGAGGCTTAACCCACTGAGCCACCCAGGTGCCCCTTAAGGCCTTTTCTGAAGAAGAAAAGTATCACTATTAACAAATTTGGTTTTTCATTGATATTATATAATGAAATATGCTAACATTTTGAAAATCATATTTCAGGGAAGGAATATTTTACAAGTCACTGGTGTGTACAGAATCCTGTATGAGTAGAAGATCTGTTCAAAGGTCGATAGACCAGTGGATTTTAAGTGACAGAATACACAAAGTTCATTGATACAGTTTTATATTCCACACTGAACTAACCTTTTTTTTTTTTTTTAAGAAGATTTATTTTAGCAAGAGTATGGGGATGGGGGTAAGGAAGGGGCAGAGGGAGAGAGTGCCTTTAAAAAAATTTTTTTTGGGGGGACGCCTGGGTGGCTCAGTGGTTAAAGCCTCTGCCTTCGGCTCAGGTCATGATCCCAGGGTCCTGGGATTGAGTCCCACATTGGGCTCTCTGTTTAGCAGGGAGCCTGCCTCCTCCTCTCTCTCTCTCTCTCTCTCTCTCTCTGCCTGCCTCTCTGCCTACTTGTGATCTATCTGTGAAATAAACAAATAAAAAAAAATCTTAAAAAAAATTTTTTTTTTTAAAGATTTTGTTTATTTGACAGAGAGACAGTGAGAGAGGGACCACAAGCAGGGGGAGTGGGAGAGGGAGAAGCAGGCTTCCCGCGGAGCAGGGAGCCTGATGCAGGGTTTGATCCCAGGACCCTGGGATCATGACCTGAGCCCAAGGCAGACACTTAACAGCTGAGCCACCCAGCCGCAACCCCCCTTCTAAACATTTTTAAAGATTTTATTTATTCATGAGACAGAGGCAGAGGGAGAAGCAGGCTCCCTGCTCTGATGCAATGCAGGACTTGATGCAGGACTTGATCCCAGGATCCTTGCAGGGATCATGACCTGACCTTAAGGCAGGTACTTAACCGACTGAGCCACCCAGGTGCTCAAGGGAGAGAATGTCTTTTTTTTTTTTTTTAAGATTTTATTTATTTATTTGGCAGAGATCACAAGTAGGCAGAGAGACAGGCAGAGGGAGAGAGAGGAGGAACAGGCTCCCCGCTGAGCAGAGAACCTCGTGCGGGACCCGATCCCAGGACCCTGAGATCATGACCTGAGCCAAAGGCAGAGGCTTAACCCACTGAGCCACCCAGGCACCCCGGGAGAGAATGTCTTAAGCAGTCTCCACGCAGAGCCAGATGTAGGGCCCCATCTCATGATCCTAAGATCACAGTCTGAGCCAAAACCAAGAGTTGATTCTTAGCCGACTGTGCCACCCACGCACCCCTCACACTGAACTAACCTTTAGGAAAGTACTTCCAAGGGGCACCTGGGTGGCTCAGTGGGTTAAAGCCTTTGCTTTCAACTCAGGTCATGATCCCAGGGTCCTGGGTTCGAGCCCCACATCGGCCTAACTGCTCAGCAGGGAACCTGCTTCCCCTCTTCTCTCTCTGCCTGCCTTTCTGCCTACTTGTGATCTCTGTCTGTCAAATAAATAAAATCTTCAAAAAAAGAAAGAAAGAAACTACTTCCAAAACATTTAACTGAGTTTTGGTGGATTATCAAAGAAAAATATCTACAATTATTTTATTTTTAAAAAATATTTAAATATTTATTTATTTATTTGATAGAGATCACAAGTAGGCAGAGAGGCAGGCAGAGAGAGAGGAGGAAGCAGGCTCCCCACTGAGCGAAGAGCCCAGTGCGGGGGCTCGATCCCAGGACCCTGAGACCATGACCTGAGCCGAAAGCAGAGGCTTTAACCAGTGAGCCACCCAGGTGCCCACTATTTTAGTAAGCAAATACTTCTTCCTTTTCCAATCATAAATCTCAGGCAATATTTTCTGCTTGTACTTCAACCAAAACATTTTATCACAACATACTGAATGCAGATGCATATAGAAGAATCTAGCTGCTGGAATTAAGCCAGATGTTAAAGAGATTACCAAAAATACAAAACAATGCCATTCTTCTCACCAGTTTTTTTTTGTTGTAAAATAGTTATTTTTCATAAAAATGTTATTTAATGTGATGGGTTTGTTACTTTTAAATGAGTAGATAGTTTAAAATTTCTCAAGTTTTCTAGCATGATAAATGATCGGTAGTTATAACCCACATAAACATTAGCTCTTTGAAGTCCTCAATGATTTTGAAGAATGTAAAAGGGGTTCTAATCCCTCAGACCAAAACTATGTGAGAACCCTGTTATAAATCAGTGAATCTAAGGTGTAAGAAAATGGTGACCTCACAAGATACTATTGTTAGTACTTTGTTACTCTGGGTTGTCCTTTCATTGCCTTTTTTTTTTTTTTCCTCCTCTGTAAAGGGACTGCAGAGAGTGGAAAAAAATGAAAGAGTTCATATTTTAAGTTTTCTTTGCTTGAGACTAAATGAAGTGTGTCATAGTTCACCCTCACTGAGTTCTCTGATAAGGCTTTTGTTACCTGTTACATGAAACCTGTTGCTTAACTGTTAATTATCTTGTGGTGGAAATTTTCCAACAGAACCTGTTTCCTCACTAAGGGGAGGTTTATAATTGTGGAAATAAATCTGTGACACACAAATACTTAATAAGAGTCATTCCTGTAAAAGTGGAATATTTATGTGGGGTTTCAAAAGATCCTGTCTTGCTTTTTAAAACTTCCAAGAATAGCTTGCTTGTTTGCTTTCAGACAAGTTTGGCTTTCATTAGTTGTGATTTTGGCAATGTCATTTTGTAGATTGGTTTGCCTTTTAACGTGATTTTCCCTGAGGGAAGTGGTAATAAAGCCTGTATAGAAGAAGTATCTCCTCTTCTGGTCTAAGAAAACCCTTTTCCTAGTGTGAGTAACGTTTTAGTGTAAGTCAATTACTATGTTGTTAAAGAGTTAGGGATTTACTCCTAAGGGTAGTTGCTAGATAGAACTCATTCTGTAGTGAGCTTGCTAGCAGAAGAAATGTCACATGACAATGTGAATAACAATAAGGAGTTACTGGATCAGAACTTAAGATGAAGCTTGATGGGTGATGAAAGATCAGTGAGATGTTTGGACTTCCTTCCCTGAGAGCTCTGTAATTATCTTGTTCTTGGAGTTTCATGTAATGAACCTTTTAAAGCATTTTTGTATTATTCCCTCAGGGTTGCAGCTTAGTCGTAAGGTACAAGTGTTTCCTTTTTCACTTTAATACTTAATTTCAAGTTTCAGATGAAATTCTTAAATTCATGCTTCATCAATTGATTTAAATTGTTTTAATTACTAAAATTAATAACCGAGGCAGATTATTTTTTCTTCCATATTCTTGCTTTACTCTTGAAATCTAACCTGTCAGGAGACTTCCTCTCTAGCCTTACAATCCTTCTTCCTCCAAAATCCCTTTTTAGCAGGATAATAAACCACCTGGGGGAAACCCCCCACTGATATCTATTTAGAGGGCTTTGTTTTTTGGAAGTAGCAGTAGTTTTTTTCAGGGAGAAAGGATTTTGGTTAGATGGTGTGAGAGGAAAAAGAGCATGGACTCTGGAGTGTGGCAGAACAAAGATCACAGCTACGTGACTTTGCCACTTGACTTCTCTGAACTTTGGTGTTCTCATTTAGTAATTATAGCAGTTAACATTTATATAGTATTCTTTTTTAAAGATTTTATTTATTTATTTGAGAGAGAAAATGAGAGAGAGTATGAGAGGGGAGAGGTCAGAGGGAGAAGCAGACTCCCCGCTGAGCAGGGAGCCCAATGTGGGACTGGATCCTGGGACTCCAGTGTCACGACCGGAGCCAAAGGCAGTCGCTTAACCAACTGAGCCACCCAGGCGCCCTAAGATTTATATAATATTCTAAGCACCTTACATATATTAACTCAGTTTATCCTCATAACTCTATGAATTAGGCGCTCTGTTATCCTCTCCATTTTGCAAGTGCGAAAACTGAAGCCCACAGAGGTTAAGCCCCAAATTTTGTAGTTAGTAACATTGTGAAAAATTGTTTCCTAGATTTAATTCTTCCCCACCTCCAGGTTATTAAGGATTAGTGACAAGGTCTGTGAAGTGCCAAGCAAAATGTCTGTCCCAGAGCAGATGCTTGTGAATCCAGGCCATTTATAGTTGTTGAGGATGCCCAGAACTCAGCTTCCTGTAGTCACAGGATCCACTTTTAGAATTCCAAGTTACTTTTTTCTTTCTCTCATGTTGGCTTTAACAAGCCAACCAGAAAACTATTTTGTGGAGTAAGGGACAATCCTTGGTGGCCCTAAAGAGTGCTAAGGAAAGAAGGGGTTTTGAACTACTCAAGGCAGGTGTAACATATCTTGTATCAGTGTCCTCAACACTGATCACAAGGAATTGGTGTTTTATGAATGTTGAATGAATAAATGAATGAAAGAACAGTTAGGTCAGGGATCTGAGTCTTGATTTTATCAGAGACCTTTGAATCTGAGTCCTTTGCTGGTAGTCAGAGAAAGTCTACAAAACATATGGGAAGAGAATGATGTGCTTCTTAGTCACTTGGGAAAATTGGAGCCAATATCTATGTCAAGCAGTGTGTTAAAAGGTAAATCCAAGGTTTGATCAAGGGCCCTCAAACCAGAATGTAGTTTCTGTTTGGAAATGTGGCTCTCCTTGTAACTAAAATGACTAGATAAACCAGGTTAAGATGAGAAGGCCAATAAACTCCTGGCTGTTTGACTGCATTGGGGAATTCAGTTTGGGAAACGATGGCTTTGTCTCTTGTACCTTTTTTACTTTTGCCACACAAAAGCTGGCTATTTGGAGAAGAAGAGAACCAATCCAAGAAGGTTGATGTAACTCTTTGAAAATGGAAGTATAAGAATCACTTGTCCAGAGCTTCTAAAATACAGAAAATGAGTGAGAAAAATGTGGCAGTGTGGGTTAATTTGGTAGCAGTATGGTCTGTGTAGGAAAGGACTTGAGAGAAGAGGCCAACCAATCACATTATTTGGGGAGATAGGATGCTGAGGAGCTAGTTGTTGCCTGGGTTTTGCCTGGGTTCTGATTCTAACTTGTTACAAAGTCATGTCTATATGTCACCTATAAAATGAAAGCGCTAAATTAATCCTTCAAGGGATTTTCCAGCTTTATGATGGAATGAATTGGGTAAAACAGGAAGTCACAATTTAGGAAAGCCCTGCCTAAAGCAAATAGCTATGATACATCCCAGGTTATCTGGGAGGATTTTGATTTCAGATACTGTTCAGTCATCCCTCAAAGAACGTTTGTATTTACTGTACATACTCTGTTTACCTGTTTTGAATTTAGAACACCTGGCTGCTTTAAAGTCTGTAGGATCACATAATTCACACGCAAATTCCATTCTCTCTGTGCACTTTTATACAGATGTTTACAATTAAAGTTCTAATCCTCAATTGGTAATGTAAACTTGAAATTAGATGTAGTTTTTTTTCTTTTTAAAATGATCACTTTTCTTCCCATTTATAACCCCTCCATGCTACACTTTCTCTTTTTTAAGTACAATTTCATTCATTGAGTCAAACCTATAGTTAATTTCAGTTTTTCTCTCATTCCTTGTATATGGATTTTTATCTGCAAAACTAATTCAACATTGATGAGATTCCTGTCCTTTTAAGATTAAATGCCCTGCATTTGAGAACTTGGATTCATTAAGGAAAATTGCAAAGCCTCCTTAAATGCTGTAGGTCTGTAAAAAGGGAACCCAGCGGGAAAGGGGCAGCAATGCTTGGGGGAGGGGAAAGTGGGGGGGGGCCGCAAGCAAGGGAGCCGCAGTTGAAATATTCATCGATCATTTTACTGGCACCAGGAAGCCAGTCAGCCTTTTAGAGGAGAGAACTTAATCAATCACCTAATGTGGGAAATTACAATTGCTTTCCTACACACATAAAAATATTCTCTTACTGACAGATCAAATTTGAAAGGTAGTTGGGCTGGCCAGAATCCAGAGCTAACCGAAAGTACTACTGTGATGAAGAAATGCGTTTAACATTTGAAGATAAAATTTCTTGTCTGTTTTGAGTCTTTTCAAAATGTTGCAGTGTGAGTTTGCTTTTCATACAGTGTGTTCCATTAATAAGCAATTACTGAGCACATACGGTAATACAAAGTGTGTGAAATACGGTAGATTTATTCTCCAGTGCTAGTTTAAGGAGCATAGATGGGCCTCCTGGCTGGAGAATACCCAGTGTTTCCAGCACTTCATTTGGAAAGCAGCTTCAGAGCATTTAAGGGACACATCCTGGGGAACACAGTTGGAAGTGCTTGCATATAAATAAAGCAGGAGGGATTTAGCTGTATCTTACATTTAGATTTTAAGTGGTGTGATCCCTGAACTGTGTGCTTGAATTGTCTATAGCCCGCAGATACTTACATGTGAGCTTCCTAGGAATCTAATATTTTTAAAATTCAAAATGCGTGATCATTGTAGAAAATACAGAAAATGAGGGAAAATTACATATATTGATCTCGCCTCCAAGTAACTTTCATTAACATTTTCTTATTTTTTTTTCTAGACTTTCTTCAAATCCTAGTTTTTAAGCTTATTGTTGTAATCATATGGTATATGCCATTACGTTTTATACTTCTTGTTTAAAGCTTTTTTCTCATAAACTTCATTCATTCAACAAGAATTAAAACTGTTAATAGCATATCACAGCCTGTTGTTTTTCTAATTGTTTGACATTTCTCACTTTATAACAATAGTGCTCAAACCACTTTGTGCTTTCTTTTAATTTGGCTTATTTTGGAGGGATAGATTTTTAGAAGTATGTATCCACCTCATTGTATCTTCTTCAGCAACCTGTTTAATTTACTCTAAGGTTCCCCCCCCCCGCCCCTTCTAAGGTATCTTGTACGCTGACATCTAGGCTATTAAGAGTACCTTTTTTTTTTTTTAATGCCTGGTGCACAAGATAGAACTGAGACACTGTGATAGGATGTTCTGTTCTCATTTTTTAGAAGGATAAAGTCATTCCCAATGCCTTTTGTCCCCTGAATCATAGATTTCTGGCATCAGGCCTCCCATGCACATTGCTTTCCACCCCCATCCCAGTATCTCCAGCTTCATTAGAGGAGTGTTTAGGGACCCTTCTGAGACTGCCTTCTTTCTCTTATGGATTATTAGGGAATGGGTAGGAAAGACACTTTCAGAGCCTTCTCTCGTTGGCTCTAAAAATCTCTGAAGGATGGATTGGGGGGTATGTGTGCCAACTTTCTCTCTATTCCAGTACAACTATATCACCTTCCTCAAAGTCTTGAATAGATTCGGAAACTTCCAACTGAGTTTAATTAGAAATTAAATACATGGAAAGAAAAGTTAAACTTGCATTCCTTTAGAAATCAGCATAATCCTCCTGGGTTCCTTAGTGGCTTTTATCCTGATCCTCCATAGGGTTTGATGGTGAAAAAGACCTAAGTAAATTTTGTGCTAATTTGAAAGGCATTGGCAGTTTTTAAGAGGGCTTGTTTTATAATGGAAATAGTAACATTTTTGGAGGCTGGCTATCTACAAATTTTGAATTAAAGCATAAATTGTGTTTGCTGAAATTAAAGAGTCTTCTAGTAATTTGTAACATTATGTTGATTGAGGGTAAACACAAATGTTTGAAGATCATTTGCTCTGCTTCTTTGTTCTCACCACTGGTGGTCAAAGAACTTTCAATTTGCCAAGACACAGTTTTTATAATGCTCTTTAATAAGAAAGTGAATAAGCCAGCTGCTCTTTCCCTTAACTATACCAATTGCAAACCTCCTTAAGTCCTGGTTAGTAATTAAAAGGCTCGGGATGACCTTGAATCCAACTGAACTACAAAAAGCTGTATTGAGTTAAATTTATAGCTTTTGTTGATTTCAAAAGAGATTAGGAAGAATCGTATTCTGTTTGCTAAAAACATTAAAGGTAGCCTTGGGTGGTGCACATTGAAGATGAGAAATAATAAGAGGCACTATTGAAGTGCGGAAGAGAGGCCTGGAATGGACTAAAAGAAAAAAAAGTTTGTCATCTTTTCGCTGAGCATTTAAAATATGTACTTGAATAGGTTTAAGATAGGGTGGCAGTTTTCAAACTGTCAGTTTTTGGTTTGTTACAAGATCTGTCGTCCCCCCCCACCAATTTTAACATCAAAGAGATGTTTGAACCCAATGGGAAATCAGAACAAATGTTTAATGGTATTTACAAGTAGCAGTGTATTTGGTTCTTTTTTTTTTTTTTTTAAAGATTTTATTTGTTTATTTTAGAGGTTAGAACATGAATGGGGGGAGGACGGGGGTGGGTGTGGGGAGGGACAGATTCCCTGGTGATCGGGGAGCCAGATATGGGGCTCCATCCCAGAACCCTGGGATCACTACCTGAGCCAAAGTCAGACGTCTTACCAACTGAGCCACCCAGGCACCCATGTAATTGAGTCTTTTTTTTTTTTTGGTATTTATTTATTTGGCAAAGAGAGAGACAGTGAGAGAGGGAATACAAGCAGGGGGAAGTGGAAGCGGGAGAGGGAGAAGTAGGCCTTCCACCTAGCAGGGAGCCCTATATGGGCTTGATCCCAGGATGCTGGGATCATGATCTGAGCTGAAGAAGATGCTTAATGGCTAAGCAAGCAGGTGCCCCCATGTAATTGGTTCTTAAAACTTTTTGCAGGAGTGGGAACTTTGCTAGTGAAAGTTTGATTATACTGACACAGTGTAAAAGTAAAAAAAATTTTTTTTAAATGCTTTATATAATAGGCCATATCATAATATTTATGAATAGAGAATTGTTCTGCTTACCAAAAAGGGCAGAATACATTCTTAGGGGGCACCTGGGTGGCTCAGTGGGTTAAGCCTCTGCCTTCGGCTCAGGTCATGATCTCAGGGTTCTGGGATCGAGCCCCGCATCGGGCTTTCTGCTCGGCAGGGAGGCTGCTTCCTCCTCTCTCTCTGCCTGCCTCTCTGCCTACTTGTGATCTCTGTCTGTCAAATAAATAAATAAAATCTTTAAAAAAAAAAAAAAAGAATACATTCTTAGTTGTTTAGAGAGCCTTGAACTACTATCTTGATAGAAGGAAACTTGGCACTTTCACTGTTAAGTGAAGTTTTATGTTAATTGGTGAGATAAGACATGTCTTCTAGCATCGTAAATGTGATAAATCCCTGAAGCGTCCAGTAATAAGGCAGATAGTTTGAGCGAGCGCTAATGTCTTATATAGATCTTAGGGTTATTTTGGTTTTTACATTTATTTAATGAGACTAGCCTACAGTTTGATCAAAATAATTAATTATAAAATTGTGTACTTCTTTGTGTGTGTGTGTGTGTGAGAGAGAGAGGGAGACAGATGCACCAAGATAATTTGAAGGTTGTACTGTACAGTAGACATTGCCAGTCTGGGATCCTTAAAGATAGTAATGGGGATTCTCAAGCAATTGCAGTTACTTAAAATTTGATCTAAATCATATGAGAAATAAAGTTGTCTAGGCTAAATAAATAATAAGATCTTCTGACTTTTGTCTGAAATTATTCCAACTTTGCCTGGCAACACTACCACTCAGCTGTTAAATAGCAGATAGAAATTTTTGCAGAAAAAAGGGTAGAGTAAGTATTGTAGTATGGTAGACAAACCACATAGACCATTATAACTGATTCCAGTGAACTGTAATTGTGATACAGTGATGAGTAGGTGTGTTAGAGCATGGGCGTCAGAGTTAGATCTGGCTTTAAATCCTGTCTAATCTACTTTTTTTTTTTTTTTTAGATTTTATTTTTATTTATTTGAGAGAGAGAGAGAGACAGCGAGAGGGAACACAAACAGGGGGAATGGGAGAGGGAGAAGCAGGCTTCCTGCTGAGCAGGGAGCCTGATGGGGAGCCTGATCCCAGGACCCTGGGATCATGACCTCAGCCAAAGGCAGATGCTTAAGGACTGAACCACCAAGGCGCTCCTACCTTTTTTTTTTTTTTTTTTTAATATTTTATTTATTTATTTGAGAGAGAGCAAGAGAGTGGGGTGAGGGGCAGAGTCGAGAGGCAGACTCCCTGCTGAGCAGGGAGATTGATGCCTGGCTCTCCATACTGGGACTCCAGGATGGTGACTTAAGCCGAAAGCAGACACTTAACTGACTGAGCCACCTTACATGCCCCTAATCTACTTTTGTGGGGTTTTTGGGGGGAGGGTAGTGGTGGTGAAAGAATGTTAGAATCACTACACACCAAGTTACTGGTGAGTGAAATGATGCAGTGTGTGAAGAACCTACAGTATGGCTGTATTACTTTAGCAAAGTTATTTAACATTTCTCAATTTCCTTATCTGTAAGTAAGGTTAAGATCATCTGCTTCATAGAAAGGCAAGCTAGCTCACCAAAATCCAAGTCACTGAAACTAGTTTGCCAATGTCCAGTTTACCCAATATGTAATTGAATAAAAATCAATTTGCTGAATCTTATTTGTAGAACTTAAAGAATTTGTTGTCACTCTCTTTCTCCTTAATTGCTATCTTACCATTTTTTCCTTATTCTCCCCTTTTCCTATACCCTTTTCTCCCCCATCATCTGCACTCCAGGCCCAGGATGTATCTTTCCACCAGCAGAGGTCCCCCTCCCTGCCCTAGTTCTTTGCAACCACAGCAGCAGAGAGCTGGGGTAGAGAAATTAACATTATTGAAAATGCTGCTATGCTGTGGATCTTAATTTGGCAGAACTATTTAAAAGCTAATTAAATTGTCTCATTCTATGAATTATCAACTGTATAGATAGTTAAAACAAGTTTTTGGTAAATTTAGAGATTTGGCTATTGGGAGATTTGGCCATTTGGTGAATTCACTTGGAACTACCTCACAGGTATGTTTGGAGAAATTAGGGAATATATGTAAAAATTGACAATTACTACACAGTACTTGGCTTTAGTAGGTACTCCGTTGGGCTTTCTTTTCCCAAAGCACTTCTACTTTGGGAACTTGAGGCACACCCCCCCGCCTTCCCCACCTGCCCCAATTTTCTCACTTGTGGATTTTGGTTAGACAGTAGCAAACGATGAAGTGATCAAGTCTGGTTTATGGACCACCTAGTGATTTCCCTACCTATTCCAGCGTTGTTGAATTACCCCAAATGAAATACCTTCTTTTAGCTTGGACATCTGTTGTGAAATGGCCTTGCCTTTGGTACCCTTTGGGGTCTGATTTCTCATTCATTTAAGATATGTACCACTTTTCTGAAACACTTTATTCCTAGTTATTTATAACTATTATGAGCCTTAGAGAGTAAATTGTAGCTTTATCAGGGTAAAATGCAAGGCCAAGTCCCTGGAGGTTCTTGGTGGGACATACCATGATTAGAGCAAATGCTCTTGTCTCTAATACAGAGGAAACCTTGCTTCCCCACCCCCATCCCAAGCTTCTCTAGAAAACTTTAAAAAGGCTTTCTGGTAATATCCTTAAAAAAAGGAAGGGAAGACTGGGGTGCCTGGGTGGCTCAGTCGATTAAGTGTCTGCCTTCAGCTCCTAGGGT
Source organism: Enhydra lutris kenyoni (assembly GCF_002288905.1). Lineage (NCBI taxonomy): Eukaryota > Metazoa > Chordata > Mammalia > Carnivora > Mustelidae > Enhydra > Enhydra lutris. The sequence goes on along the minus strand of NW_019154097.1, from coordinate 29,957,405 downwards.
CCTGGGACTGAGCCCTGTATTGGGCTCCCTGCTCCGTGGCGAGTCAGCTTCTCCTTCTTCCTCTCCCTCTGCAGCTTTCCCTACTGTGCTCTCTCACTCCCTCTCTCAAATAAATAAATAAAAATCTTTAAAAGAAGGAAAAAAGGAACAAAGTGATTGTTGAATGCTCTGTGTGTGCCAGGCACTGTACTAAACTATCAAATATATCCTTTCTACAATTTTTCGTTGTTAGGTGCTGACAGTCCCATATTACAAATGAGTTAACTGATGTTTAGAGTTGAAAATAACTTACCACTACTCCACCAAACCAGTATTTCCCAGACCTTAGTCTTTCTTGTATCATCATCATGATTTTTGTCATTTCCTACTATATTGTTTATTTAATATTTTAAATATTATGTAGTTAAATACTTTGCAACCCCAAATTTATTTTATTTTATTATTATATTTTAAAGTATTTTATTTATTTATTTGACAGAGAGAGAGAGATAGTGAGAGGGGAAACACAAGCAGGGGGAGTGGGAGAGGGAGAAGCAGACTTCCTGCTGATCAGGGATCCCAGGACCCTGGGATCATGACCTGAGCCAAGCACAGATCCTTAACAACTGAGCGACCCATGCACCCCCAAATTTATTTTATTTTTTTTAAAGATTTTATTTATTTATTTGACAGATAGATCACAAGTAGGCAGAGAGGCAGGCAGAGAGAGGGGGAAGCAGGCTCCCTGCTGAGCAGAGAGCCTGATGCGGGGCTCGATCTCAGGACCCTGGCATCATGACCTGAGCCGAAGGCAGAGGCTTTAACCCACTGAGCCACCCAGGCGCCCCCCCCCAATTAATTTTAAAAGGAAATTTGGTTATTATTCTAAATGGAAAAATATTTATCATAAATAGAAAGTAACAATAAGAAGTTATGAAAATAATAACGGTGTTAAATTCTACCTAAGATTTTGTCTGCCCAGGTCTCTCTGATCAAGGCTTTCTATCTTGCAAGCATTAGACAGTGAACAAACGAATTTAGTAAAACTGAGGTTTTTCTTCTGATGTAATTAGAAGAATTGAAAAAATTGAAAAGGCAACATACAACTTTGGAATGTTTTCTTTTCTTTTTCTTTTTCTTTTTTTTAAAAAAAGATTTTATTTATTTATTTGACAGAGAGAGAGATCACAAGTAGGCAGAGAGGCAGGCAGAGAGAGAGGGGGAAGCAGGCTCCCCGCCGAGCAGAGAGCCTGATGCGGGGCTTGATCAGGACCCTCAGAACATGACCTGAGCCGAAGGCAGAGGTTTAACCCACTGGGACACCCAGGTGCCCCTGGAATGTTTTCTGTTTGTACCACTTAAAATCTTCTAGTGATCTCCTCACTTTGGGAAACACTGACTAGGTGATGGTGTGCTCATTTTCCCACATGAGTAAACTGGGGAGGAAATTTATTCAAAGTTGAACCTGTAGTCCCACAGACCTTGTCTAGGCACCCATCCTCACCTTACCTTGCCTTCTCCTTCCTCCCTTCTCAGCCTTCCTCTTTTCTTCTCCATCCTCTAGGAGATATCAGAAGATTTTAGATGGATTTTTCTGGTTTTTTGTTTGTTTAACTGATGTGAGACATGATTTCATCCTAAGGAACTCAGGTCTTTCTCCAAACATTGCATTTCTTGTGCTTACTGGATTGTGGAAGTTGGGTATATGGTATACTGTAATTTTGTAGATATTTGTACTCCTATGTAAATTATTTGTAGAAATAAATCTAAAGATATCATAAACCTTCCTTTGACTAATTAGATAATGTTAGAAAGGTAAGTTTGAAAAAAGATACTGCCAGCAGTTTTGAAACTGATATCTCAAGTGCAATAAAAGACAGTTTCTTTGATCTTTGTCTTTTAAAGTTTTGTAATTTACATTTACAATAATTATGAATTTAACATTTTACTACATTATGTTTCAATGGAGACCGTAGATACTTGATATAACTGTCATAACTGGAGTCTGTGGTTTCAGATTTTTAAAGTCCATTTTAAAAAGATTGTTTACATTTTAATTTGATTTTTATTTATCTCTACAACTCTTTGAATAAGAAAAACTTTTTTTTTTTTAACGATTTTATTTATTTGAGAGAAAGAGTGAGCAAGAGAGAAAGACCATGCAACAGTGGGGATTGGGGCAGAGGGAAGAGGAGAAGCAGACTCTTCTACTGAGCAGGGAGCCCAATGTGGGGCTCCATCCCAGGACCCTGGGATTATGACCCGAACTGAAGTCAGACACTTAACTGACTGAGCCACCCAGGCACCCCAAGAAAAACTTTTTTTTTTTTTTAAGATTTTATCCATTTATTTGACAGACACAGCGAGAGAGGGAACACAAGCAGGGGGAGTGGAAGAGGAAGAAGCAGGCTTCCCACTGAACGGGGAGCCTGATGCAGGCTGATCCCAGGATCCTGGAATCATGACCTGAGCTGAAGGCAGATGCTTAACAACTGAGTCACTCAGGTGCCCCCAAGAAAAACTTTATAATATCACTTTTTTCTTATTTAATTTTGTATTGTACCAGTTGCTACAAAAGGAATTTTGTAAACCTATCGTTGAAAGTTTGTTTCACTAGTTATTATACAAGAAAAATATTTAGTTCTGAATTGTTTTATTTTGTTATTTTTTTGTTTTATTTTTAAGTAATCTCTGCACTCAGTGTTGGGCTTAAACCTACAACACTCTCTCAGGATCCTTGGGTGACTCAGTTAAGTGTCCAACTCTTGATTTTGGCTCAGGTCGTGATCCCAGGGTCATGGGATCTAGCCCCTTGTTGGGCTCCAGGCTCAGTGTGGGGTCGGCTTGAGACTCTCTCTCCCTCTGCCCCTCTGGTGCTCCCTTCCCGTCTGTCTCTCTCTCAAATAAATCTTTTTTTTTTTTAATCTTTTTTTTTTTAATTTTATTTATTTATTTGACAGACAGAGATCACAAGCAGGCAGAGAGGCAGGCAGAGAGAGAGGAGGAAGCAGGCTCCCCGCTGAGCAGAGAGCCCGATGCGGGGCTCGATCCCAGGACCCCGAGACCATGACCTGAGCAGAAGGCAGCGGCTCAACCCACTGAGCCACCCAGGCGCCCCTCAAATAAATCTTTAAAAAAAAAAAAAGGACGCCTGTGCGGTTCAGTCGGTTAAGCATCTGCTTTCAGCTAGGGTTTGGGTCCTGGGATCAAGTCCCGTGTTGAGCTCCTTGCTCAGTGGGAAGCCTGCTTCTCCCTCTGCCTGCAGCTCCCCCCGCTTATGCTCCCTCTTTCCCTCTGACAAATAAATAGATAAAATCTTAAAAAAAAAAAAAAAAAAAAAAAGTTGCATGCTTTTCCAACTGAGCCAACCAGGCGCCCCCTGAATTATTTTAAATAGCATCTTTAAAATTCTTCATGCAAACATTTTGTACTTGGAAATAAATTATGAGGAATTTTCTTAGAAATCACAGTTATGAGGGGCTCTTGGGTGGCACAGTCAATTGAACATCTGACTCTTGGTTTTGGCTTAGGTCATGATCTCAGGGTTGTAAGAGTGAGCCTTGCCTGGGGCTCTGAACTCAGCAAGGAGTCTGCTCAAGTTTCTTTCTCCCTGTCTCTGCCCCTTCCTGTGCTCACTGAATGCGTGTGCTCTCTCTCTCTCAAATAAATCTTAAAAAAAAAAAAAGAAATTACAGTTATAATATGCAGATCTAAAGATAATAGGCAGAGTTTACTTGGTGACATAATTTTCCTATCTTTTATTATACTTTGTTATGTAATGTCTTAGAATATTTCTTTGGATTCTTTTTTTTTTTTTAACTTTTCAACTTTTTTTTTTTTTAAGATTTTATTTATTTATTTGACAGAACGAGATCACAATTAGGCAGAGCAGCAGGCAGAGAGAGAGGGGGAAGCAGGCTCCCCGCTGAGCAGAGAGCCCAATGCGGGGCTCGATCCCAGGACCCTGAGATCATGACCTGAGCCGAAGGCAGAGGCTTAACCCACTGAGCCACCCAGGCTCTCCTTTACTTTGGATTCTTGATAAATTGTCATATGAAACCTATTCCTAGTAGGTGTCTAATCCTAGGGACCAGGCTGGTGTAGTATATGGCAGGTCAAACTTGGTTCAATGGATATCTTAATGAAATTTTTCTAATACTTTGCATAAACCAGAATATATGATTTGCTGCTCTATGACATTTTGAATCTAGGGTTTTAACCCAGAGCTTAGCCCAGGGTAGGATATGTTGTTGTGCTTGGATATATGAAGTAATGGAAACTTCATATCAAAGAGTTTGAAATTTTATTATTAAGCTCAACTGTGCTATCATTTAGAATTTTACCACTTACATTTTAAATAACAAAAACTTGATTTATCGTTTGTCTAAGAGTGTACATTGAAATATTTGTGTTCTCCCTGTTAAAAAGAAAACTTTTTGTCTCAAACTGATTTCTTAGCTGAATTGTGTATTCATATGTAAAATTGGTCAAATTAGTACTTAGTTTGTGACCATTGTCTTTCTCTGAAAATTTTGTAGTTACGAGTTTTCTTTTTTTCTTTTTTTAAGATTTTATTTATTTGACAGAGACCACAAATAGGCAGAGGCAGGCAGAGAGAGAGGAGGGCCTGCTGAGCAGAGAGCCCGATGTGGGGCTCTATCCCAGGACCCTGGGATCATGATCTGAGCCGAAGGCAGAGGCTTTAACCCCCTGAGCCACCCAGGTGCCCCAAGAGTTTTATTTTTTCTTAATCTGAAGTACATTGTGTGCTCTCTTGGTGCTAATTATATGTAGCAGTCTTACAAGGGAAGTAACATTGTCATTTTTGCAGATTAGAGATGGTTTATAAGGTTCCTTCTAGTTTAAAATAAAACCCAAGAATCTTGGCAACCCCTCAAGTGTTAACATACGATTTATGCGCCCTAGAACATAAAACTGCCAACTTTTTTTTTTTTTTTTAAGATTTTATCCATTTATTTGATAGAGGGAGACACAGCAAGAGAGGGAACACAAGCAGGGGGAGAGGGAGAATCAGGCTTCCCGCCAAGCAGGGAGCCCGATGTGGGGCCTATCCCAGGAGCCTAGGATCGTGACCTGAGCCAAAGGCAGCCGCTTAATGACTTAGCCACCCAGGCGCCCCAACAACTGCCAACTTTTGTAAACCCAGACTTGAAAGCTGATAGGAATATTAAGAAGATTGGCCCGACCTCTCCTTTTATTGAAGAGAAAATGGAGTACAGAGGGAGTAATACCAGAGAAGGGTTGATGTTAGGTGTCTTGCCTTCCTTGTGCCTCACTTTATTACTGTCTAAATATTAAGAAATTACTTTAACATCAAAGTTGGTATAGACATTTTTTAAATCTTTGTATAAAGAGTTAGAGTTTGGAAATAGGAATGTATGGATTACCCTTTTCAAGATTCGGGATGTGTCAGGGAAATAAAGGTAGCAAAAAGTAGCTTTCCAGATTTTGGATTTATTCATATAACTTAAGGCTGTGAATGTCATGCTAAAGAGTTGAAAATGGGGAGCTAAAAGATGAATTTTAAGTGGATTAGAAAATCTAAGTTCTAGCGAGTGAGAAAAGAAAAGTAGCAGAAAGAACAGTTACAATAGTCTTAAGATTCTAGTGTGGTGAAAAGGTCTGAACTAGGTCTGTAGAGATTTGAGAAAGAATGAAAATGCTTTGGTCATTCATTAGCTTAATTGGAATGGGGACATAGGGAAAGAGAATGGTAAAATGGCAGGGTAGGAGGAGTTCTTAGGGATTTTTGGCCTAGGGGATGAGAGCTGGTGTTATCTGGAACTTGGTACAGGAGTGGAAACAGGAAAAAAGCAGGTTTCAAAGAGAAAATGATATGTTCAATTCAACATGTTGACTTTGATGGAGCTTATGGGGTATTCTGGTAGATATTGACAGTAGGCATTTGGACAGGTGGATTTGTGTTTTAGGAGAATAGTCTCATCTGAAATTGAAAGTTTGGGTGTCATCCGTTAGGAAGTACAGGTGAAAATGTGTGTGGATGAGACCATCCAGCCCAGGATGAAAGGTTAATATGTGTGTTGAGATAGGCCTTTCTTGCCCTCTTGACTTCATTCAGGGAAGGACATGTCTCAGACAGGACCTTTATGATCTTCATCTGTTAGGATATGACTGCCTCTGGGGGAAGTATTTGCCAGCAGAGTGAGTAAGGACATCTAAAAGATAGACATGGCTTACTGAATAGTCTTGACAATCTGTCTGTTTACATTCTCCCTATCCTTCCTGACTAGCCTGATTCAAAGTACCACTTGCCATCAAAGTCTTTTCCAGTTCCGCCTAGGAAGAGATAAGTACTGTTTGGCTATTGGTGCTAGTTTCTCCATCAGGACATTTCTTCGTAATTCCCTGTATCCAGACAGTTATCTATTTTTCTTTTTAAAATTGTAAGAATCTAGGGGTAGCCAGCTTCATTTGCTTTTATATCCCTTATGTAATCTAGCACAGTGCCCTATACATTGAAATTGCTAAGTATTTGTTGAATTTAATTTTAGGATATAGGAAAGTTTAGATCTAAGAAGCAGCAGGAGTTTTCCACCTACTATCCTATTTGTGAAGTAGCCTTTGTATTTATGTAGTGCCATAAACATACGTTGGTTGTTGCTCTTTTATCTTGACTTCAAGTTTGAATGGTTTTTAAATTTCTTTTGGCCTTATTTCACCCATATGATTAACTAGATTTGCTTCAGGTTTGAAAGATCCTGGGGTGAAAGGTTAAAGATGTTTTATCTCTTTGCTGTTACACAATGGATTTTTGAAGCTGTGCGAAGAGAGATGGTACTGAGCTTTAGACATTAATGACTAACTAGTATGTCAGAAAGATTGGTGCCGAGAATTGTGTTTCTAATAAAAAGTAATTTAGAAGTCATTTAGAGAGGGGCCCCTGGGTGTCTCAGTGGGTTAAGCATCTGCCTTCCGCTCAGGTCATGATCCGGGGATCCTGGGGGGGGTCCTGGGATTGAGTCTTGCATCATTGGACTCCCAACTCAGCAGGGAGTCTGCTTCCCCCCTCTCCCTCTGCTCCTGCTCTGTCTTTGTCCCATGCATTGTCTCTTTAATAATTAAATAAAATCTCAAAAAATAAAAGTCACTTAGAGAATGTCTGGTAGATTTTTTTCCTTTAATTCGTCAATTTTAGAGAATTAAGCCAAATTATTTTGTTTTCAGGATTTTTTAATTTTTATTTATTTTTATTTTTATTTTTTTAAGATTTTATTTATTTATTTGACAGAGATCACAAGCAGGCAGAGAGAGAGGAGGAAGCAGGCTCCCCGCTGAGCAGAGAGCCCGATGCGGGGCTCGATCCCAGGACCCTGAGATCATGACCTGAGCTGAAGGCAGCGGCTTAACCCACTGAGCCACCCAGGCGCCCCTCAGGATTTTTTTAAATATACATTTTTCTGTTTATAAAAACTTTTTTTTTTTTTTTAAAGATTTTGTTTATTTATTTGACAGAGAGAGATCATAAGTAGGCAGAGGCAGGCAGAGAGAGAGGGGGAAGCAGGGCTCGATCCCAGGACCCTGAGATCATGACCTGGGCCAAAGACAGATGCTAAACCCACTGAGCCACCCAGGCACCCAAAAACAACTTATTTTCAAACAGAAAAGTAGAATGAAGAGAAAAAATCATCCATAATTCCCACACTTACAGATAATCACTGGGATAAAATAGACTAAAATGTGCTTTTACATCTATGTATGTGTCAGAATAGCTGAGCTCATTCTGAGAATACAGTTTTACATCTTTTTTTATCCTTTAATTAATTATTAAAAGGATTTTTATTCATCTATTTGACAGATCACAAGTAGGAAGAGAGGAAGAAGCAGGCTCCCTGCTGAGCAGAGAGCCCTTCGGGGCTTGATCCCAGGACCCTGAGATCCTGACTTGAGCCCAAGGCAGAGGCTTAACCCACTGAGCCACCCAGGCGCCCCTACATCTTTTTTTATTTTTTTAAAGATTTTATTTATTTATTTGACAGACGGAGATCACAGAGAAGCAGGCAGAGAGAGAGGAGGAAGCAGGCTCCCCGCCGAGCAGAGAGCCTGATGTGGGGCTCGACCCCAGGACCCTGGGATCATGACCTGAGCTGAAGGCAGAGCCTTTAACCCACTGACCCACCCACGCACCCCCCTACATCTTTTTTTAAAGTGACATTTGCCCTTTATAAAATCTTGATAAACATTTATTTATTTATTTATTTATTTTTAAGGTTTTATTTATTTATTTGTCAGAGAAAGAGAGCAGCAGGCAGAGGGAGAAGTAGACTCCCCACTGAGCAAGGAGTCCGATGCAGGACTTGATCCCAGGACCCTGGATCATGACCTGAGCTTATCAAAGGCAGACGCTTCCCTGGCTGAGCCACCCAGGTGTCCCTTGATAAACATTTAAAATGCTCACAAAATACCCTCATTGTATAGGTATACCATAATTTAGTCATTCTCCTGTGGTGGTATTTTTTTTCAAGGTTTTATTTATTTGTCAGAGAGGGCACACACGCAAGCAGGCAGGTTAGGGCAGAGGGAGAGGGAGAAGCAGATTCCCTGCTGAAGAGGGAGCCCAACATGGGACTTGATGCCAGGACCCTGAGATCATGACCTGAGCCCAAGGCAGATGCTTAACCGACTGAGCCACCCAGGTGTCCTGTGTGGTTGGATTTTTAAGTGACTTTCTATTTTGTACTGTTTATTTCTGGCCCTTTTCTTAGGATATATTTCTATAATTAATCCAGAGCGACAGACATCTTCAAGGCCCTTCATGCATCCATTTTGTTCTGTTTTTATATGGAGGTTTTCAAAGAGGATAAGGAAAAAGTACATTCTGCTGCTTGTGCGACACGTCTTGGTTGCATCTGCTTCTTACTAATGGATTTCCTGAACAGAGCTGACTTCTGTTTCATCAAACCATCTGTTGAGGATGGTATGGGGCACTTTCTAAGATGACCTCAAATGTTTTCTGACCACGTTCAAACCAACTCATTGGTCTGTAAGACTCTTTTTCAATTAGTCTTTGAAATGAACGAACAAAAAATCTCTGTTACTCTCCATACTCTTGCTGGGAGCAACTTAAAATTTTTCGAAAGAAGTTCTTTCCTAATTATTTTATTCATTCATTTAAAGTTTTATACTTTGGGTTGCAGCTGGTTGGTAAAGTTACTCTAGCTGTTTCTGACATGGACATCTTGGATTATTCAAGAGGAAGTTTCTAAGTGGATCCATCTGAGGTATGGATTTCTTCTTGGACTCTAAGGCCCTGCTGTTTTGGGTATGTCAGGGCTTGTTCTTTTTTTCTTTTTTTTTTTTTTAAAGATTTTATTTATTTGACAGAGAAATAGAACACAAGTAGGCAAAGCTGCAGACAGAGGGGAGAAGCAGGCTGTCTGCTATGCAGGGAGCCTGATGCTGGGCTCGATCCCAGGACCCTGGGATCATGACCTGAGCGGAAGGCAGATGCTTAACCAACTGAACCACCCAGGCGCCTCTGTCAGGGTTTATTATTTGAAATAATGTCTGATTCCCGTCTATTTGGCTGTTGCAAAGCACGTAAGTGCAAAGGTAGGGCTTTTGTTAGAGATACTGCTCTAAATATAAGTTCTTCTGTTTTGACTTTTGTCACTCTTCCCATAAAGAGTAATAGAGTATGATAATCTCTTTAAATCTATAAGATGGAGATAATACTAGCTACTTTCAGTAAGAATTTATATAAAGCACCAAGCCATTGCCTGGCATATAATAAAGATTCAATAAATGGCAACTGACAGAGTATTTTAAAGATTTTCTTATATTAAGCATTATAAAATTTCTTTAACTTCTCGGTGGAATGAAGAGTTATCAGTAATCCTTTCTGTTACTTTAGAGAACCAGCAATTGTAAAAGAAAAATGTCAGAGGTTCATCAGTACACGCAGTTTTCTGAGAAATGCCTCTACTGTATTTCCATAGAAACACTGGTGACCTCTGACTTCTCAAATCAAATTGCCTTCCTAAACTACTCTCACCTTCTGATTCTGTGGCCACAGCCTTGAAGCTGTGTGTACTGTTATTTTTTTAGAATGCCATAAAATTGAAATGTCATAACTTGGCCTAGATTTTCTGCCTTCGGTCTGATTTCAAGGCTATAATTACAAAGCTAGAAGCCTGAAAAACTGCATGAAAGGTGATGCAGGTTGATTAGATGGAAGTTACTAATGTTTCCATAGAAATGTAGACACTACTTGTAAGTGACATTGAAGCTGAGCAAATATGTAGATACAACAGATTAATACAACTGGGAATCCTTGGCTCCCTTCCCCCTACTCTTTTTTGCCCCTAAGATTTCACATTAAAATGACATTGGGAAAAGGGCATTGTTTTTGTTGCGGTTTTTAAAATGTGACCTTGATATTTGTAGGTGGAGAAAAGGAGATACGACTTGAAGGTCTGCCAGCCAGCTAGCTTCTGCTGTGTGGACTTGTGGTGCTATGTCCCTGCATTCAAAAGCATTTTCTGTTATTTCTGAAGTATGGTTTGTCAGGTTGCCTATGAGAAACAAAAGCTAATGGCTCAAGTGGCACTCCTCTCACTGGGTAGAAAGGAAAGAGGCAGATGTGAATTTAGGCTCAGCCAATTCAAAGAAAAGTGTTTTAGGTCTGGGATAGCTTACAGGCTGCAAACCTGGTTGTAGGGTGGGCCATGGTCTGACTAGCTTTTGTTTGTTTATCTCCGTCCCCTCGCCCTCTGTACCGAGCACACACATTTCTTCTTAGCCTCTATCCAAGCCATTCATTGTACCAAAAGGAGCCTAGAAGAAGTTGGGCAAGAGCCTTGAAAAAAAATGGGAAGAGTTCCTAGAATTTAAGCAGCTGAGGATGGTTTACCATGTTTATGTTGGCTACCTCCACAGAGCTCTTTTTTTTTTTTTTTAAAGATTTTATTTGACAGATAGAGATCACAAGTAGGCAGAGAGGCAGGCAGAAAGAGACGAGGAAGCAAGCTCCCTGCCAAGCAGAGAGCCCTATGCGAGTCTTGATCCCAGGATGCTGGGATCATGACCCAAGCCGAAGGCAGAGGTTTTAACCCACTGAGCCACCCAGGCGCCCCACACAGAGCTCTTTTTAAAATATTTTTAATTTTTTTGGTAAGATTTTTATTTATTTGACAGAGATCACAAGTAGGCAGAGAGGCAGGCAGAGAGAGAGGAGGAAGCAGGCTCCCTGCCGAGCAGAGAGCCCAATGTGGGGCTCGATTCCAGGACCTTGAGATCATGACCTGAGCAGAAGGCAGAGGCTTAACCCACTGAGCCACCCAGGTGTCCCTAAAATATTTTTAATTTTAAAAAATTCTTTGTGCTTTTAGTTTCCTTGTTGACATTTTATCTTTTTATTTTTTTGTTGAAATTTTAGAGCCACTGTATTGAAGTAGTCAAGAATTGGGCTGGCATTGGCAAACTTCCTAGTATATACATACATTTTCTTTCCTCAGTGACTCTATTGCCTGTAAAATGAAAATGAAAAACTCATGTATGGCAGTTAAAATCCTTTGTGATATGGTCCTGGCTGGGGCTTCATTTAGATCAGGTTACCAGGTAACATTCTGTTTCTGCTCTCTGTTCATGCCGTGTACCTCCAGTTTCCTTTGCGTATGTTTCTCAAATAGCCCCGTTTGTCTGGTGAATGCTTATTCCTTCCACATGCCTCTAGCCCCCTGGTTGCTGTTTCTGCTCTCTCACTAATACAGACCACAGCTACTAAGCACTTTCCACTGACCTAAGTGTGTTATCTCATTGAATCCTTACAACAATTTATAGATGAGGAAATTGACTCAGAGAAGTGAGGCCACTTCCTGAGCTATCATAATTAGGAAGTTGTGGTACAGAACTCAAATCTTTTCTGATATAAAAATTCTCTGTACTCCTTCCCAGTAGCATCTTGTCCATCTCTCTCCATCTGTCAGCTACAGTGTGGGCATATACTTAATGACATTTGAAGAAATAAGTGTATTTGCAGGCTAATGGAATTATTTTTTTGGATAATATATATATTTATAAATTGGGTAGTAAGTAACACTAACCTAAGCATTTCTGTATTTTGGTTTCCTTAAAGCTGTAACAGAATCCAACAGGTGGCATAACAAGTTTAAAAGGAGGGATGCTATCTTTTTAGTCATTGTTCATTGTTCATCTTAATAGGGACTGGCCTTATGTAACTACTTTAATTAATTAAAATGAAAAAAAGTTTAAAATTTGGTTCCTCAGTCATGCTTGTCACTTTCCAAGTGCTTGGTCACATGTAGCTAGTGGCTGCTGCATTGGAAAATAAAGGTAGAGAACTTTTTTTTTTTTTTTTTTAATTTTATTTGCTTGTCAGAGAGAGAGTGAGAGCACAAGCAGGGGAGTGGCAGGCAGTGGGAGAAGCAGGCTTCCCGCTGAGCAAGGAGCCCAATTCGGGACTCGATCCCGGGACCCTAGGATCGGGACCTGAGCCGAAGGCAGATGCTTAACCAACTAAGTCACCCAGGCATCCCGAACATTCTCATTATTGTAGCAACTTCTATTGGACATTGCTATTCTAGACATTAAAGTCAGAGAATAGTGAAACTGTTGTGTTCTCTCAGAATTTGATATTATGGTAAGAAATTCATTGTTGTGGCATTATATTTTATTACTATTGGTTTTTGGAGAAAGAAGCAGTTCTTCACTATTTACTGAGTAGCCTTTCTTGGGATCCGGGACATGTCTCAACTTTGGGGCTAGAATATAACTAGGGCTGAGACCAGATCTGACTGAAAGAAGGACAGAAGTTTCATTGAGGACCTAATCATGATCAGAAGACAAGGCAGGTGGGAAATGGATACAAATGACCAGAGCTGGTTAGTTCAGAAAGGACCAGTGAATGACTGTTACATTTCAGTACAAATCCTGGGTAAAAATTGTTGCTTTTTGGTGGGGAGTGCGGAGAACAGTTTCTCTAGAAGCTGAATTTATGGTCAGTGGCCCTATCATGATGTGGTGTTGGAAGCACAGGAATCTGGAAGCACAGAGGAGGGATACTAACTAACCAGAACAATATCAGAACCCTTTAGACCCCTGACTTCCTTCTGGAAGTCCTGTTTCACTTCATATCTTACATTACAAAAATTTTAGTTATTTATTTGAGAGAGAGAGGGAGCAAGCAAGCATGAGCTGGGGGAGGGGCAGAGGGAGAAGTAGGCTGCCCACAGAACAGGGAGCCCAGGCGCAATCCCAGGACTCAGATCGTCACCTGAGCCAAAGGCAGATGCTTAATTTACGGAGCCCCCTGAGGTGCCCCCATATCTCACATTTTAAACAATGTGTAGAAGTTGAATTACAGTTGACTGAATGAAAAAAAAAATCAGATCTCTTAATTAAAACATTTAATGTAATATTTGCAGGTTTGGTTGGTTTGTTTCTTGGATTTTGAAGCCAGCCCCCCCCCCCTTGTCTTCAAAGATCCCTGAAAAGCTCATAGATTGTCATTGTGTCTCTAGTGTCTAACTTGGGCTTGAGTGGGTATAGGAGAAGGAGGGGAAAGGATTGGAGACCTGACCCGAGCCCTGATGTCAGAATGGTAAGAGAAGGCTCAGGGGGAGAAAACTGTGTGCAAAGGAATAGAGATTAAAGGTAAAGAGGATGTTGAATTTAGGGAGCTACAGTGTAGTACGGTGTGGACGGAATGTACACAGTTGGGTGGAATAAGAAGCAAGAGATAAAAGTTGAAGTTGTAGACAGATCATGAAGGATATACATGTTTTCTGTTTTGGGGGAAAGGTGTGATGTTTGATTAGAATTGTAGAATTTTCCCTTTTAAGAGCCTCCCCTTAATTTTGCTTATGTGCTGTGGAGGCTTCAGAATTGAGTGACTGGCATACAGTCATACTAAATCAAAACATTCCTAGAGTAATATTTAACTTGATTTTGTAAAAGACACATTATAGAGTAAAATTGACTACTATTTCATGCTTAAATTTATTTACCAGCATCACTCATAGCTTTTATTTGTTCACATTTGGATAAAAATGGATACTCATAGTTTATTTAGGATCCTACTGTGGTAAATACATGGTATTGTCCTCAAAATGGTAACTGAAGAAAAAAATCAGGGACGCGTGGGTGGCTCAGTGGGTTAAGCCTCTGCCTTCGGCTCAGGTCATGATCTCAGGGTCCTGGGATCAAGCCCCACGTCAGGCTCTCTGCTCAGCAGGGAGCCTGCTTCCCCCACCCTCTGCCTCTCTGCCCACTTGTGATCTCTCTCTCTCTCTCTCTGTCAAATAAATAAATAAAATCTTAAAAAGAAAAAAAAAAAGGAAAGAAAAAGATCAGGGGCGCCTGGGTTGCTCACTCGCTAAGTGTCTACCTTCAGCTAAGGTTATGATCCCAGGATGGGATTGAGCCCCACAGCGGGTTCCTTGCTCTGCGGGAAGCCTGCATCTTTCTCTCCCACTTCCCCTGCTTGTGTTCCTGCTCTCACTGTCTCTCTCTGTCAAATAAATAAATAAAGTCTTTAAAAAAAAATTCAGTAACTTTTTGTCTATGTAGCCAGTCAGATTGAGGAGTCACTGTTTTTCTTTTCACCAAATGCCTGTTGGAGTAAAGCTTGCAACTGTATCTTCCTTTGTATTAAAGAAAATTCCTAGCTTTAGACCCATTTATTTATTTATTTTTAAAGATTATTTATTTATTTATTTGCCAGACAGAGATCACAAGTAGGCAGTGAGGCAGAGAGGAGGAAGCAGGGTCCCCACTGAGCCAAGAGCCTGATGTGGGGCTTGATCCCAGCACCCTGGGATCATGACCTGAGCCGAAGGCAGAGGCTTTAACCCACTGAGCCACCCAGGCGTCCCAGACCCATTTGTTGAGGATTACTTGCCACAAAGTAGGTAATTTATGTATATTCACCAAATCTCATGATTGTTGAACAGGGGGATTATTTTTATCCCCATTTCAGGAAATAGCCCTAGGGTAGTAAATTAAAAATAGCAAATCCAGGATTTGAATCCAACTCTAACTCAGACCTGCGGTAAGTCAGTATAAGCTTTGTGCTAAATTTTAGATTGGTGTGAGCACAGTGACTTGGTGATATATATCATCTTAGGAACGGATCTGTGTTTCTTGTCCCTTTTTAAAACAATTTAAGTCAGTAGTCAAAAGCCTTTGATTTCTCAGAACATTTCCTAATTTGTTTAATGTGTTATATTTTGTGAGGCAGATGGTTTTGGGGATATGTCCATGTATTTACGTGACTTAGGAGAATCTCTTTTTTATTGAAAACTGTGATATCTTTTGCTGTTGTGTTGAATGCATTGAACATATATTTGGGGTAACTTCCATCAGTGATTTGGATTCTTCTAGTTAAGAATCATTTTGCCGGCTAGATCTGGTTATTGAGAATCTGGGCAAGACTGAGAATGGTATAGCCAGATCCAGCCATTCATTCCATTGACTTGCTGTCAGGAGGTAGGATTAACATTGTTTTACGTATCTTCTCAGGCCTCCTGCACTAGTGATGATCTGTAAAACCAGAGACAGCATTATTAGCTGATGGTCTCAGGGCTGGGTGAAGGGAATGTAGATACAGTTACTGACATCCATAATCCTTGCACCCATTGGAGGAATTTGTTTTAGGACAAATATAAACATTCCTCCTTTCCTCAGGGGGTAGCATGTATCTGGAATTGCTGCATCAGGCATTGAATTTGCAAGCTCAAAATATTAAAAAGGTTCAAGATCACAGCAAGTAACTAAAGTGACATTAGGATTCCATCCCAAGGCTTTGAGGATGAAGTCATGAATGGGTCAGTAGTTCTGCTACAAACTGCTCTTTGCTACCACAGACACAGCCATGGATTGGATGGACCCTGGGGATTGCTTAGTAGTAGCTGACATATGTTGAGCTCTGACTTTGTCAAGTAATGTGAAAGCCTTTATTTATTTATTTTTGTTTGTTTTATCTTTCATATACACACACACACACATATATATATGTATATATATATATATTTACTTAACAGACAGAGATCACAAGTAGGCAGAGAGGCAGGCAGAGAGAGAGCGGGGACGCAGGCTCCCTGCCGAGCAGAGAGCCCGATGTAGGGCTTGATCCCAGGACCCTGGGATCATGACCTGCGCCCAAGGCAGAGGCTTAACCCACTGAGCCACCCAGGCGCCCCTGTTTGGTTTGTTTTATTTTTAAAAGATGTTGTTGATTCATTGTGGGTGAGGGGCAGAGAAAGAGTGTGCCCTTATGCGCATTTGCACAAGCGAGGGTAGGAGTAGAAGGAGAGGGGCAAAGAATCCTCAAGCAGACTCCCCACCAGTGCAGAACCCAATGTGGGGCTCCATCCCAGGACCCCAGGATCATGACTTAAGCCAAAGGCACATGACCAACTGACTGAGCTACCCAGGTGCTCCTATACAAACTTACTCATGAACTATCTCATTTATTTATTTTAACAGACTTATAAAGTAGGTCCTGTTGTTAATCCCAATTTATAGCAGGGTTAGGGGCACTTCTCCTTGGGTCATACGGACAGAACATGTCAGAGATAAGTCTCCAAAGAAAAATCAGGATGCCATTAATAGAAGAAGGGGGGAGTGATTGCTAGACAGATAAAAACAATAGATGTCCACTTTAATGATTTTTGTTAGTATTTTCTTTGTTGTTTTTGACCCTCTATTTGTGTTTGATCTAGTTAATTTGAGTTCAGGATATTGTTTGTTTTCAGAAAATGCATTAAGTTTTGTCCTTTTTTGAGACTTCTAGTATAGTTCTTTCGTTTAAGGTCCAGAATCTGAGGGTTAGAATAAGGAGTGTCTTGCCTAAAGTCCTATCACTAAACCAAAAGAATTTAGGAAAGACCTAATTTTCCCATTATACTACCTTGCCTTCTCAGGCTTTTCTCCTGTTTTCAAGTCAGTTTGTATTAAGTAAATACTTTCAGTTTCACTTCTGGCAGGATGTCCTGTACTGAACTCATTTATAATGCTGAGTTATTTCCTTACTGCCTTGTATCTCTCTACAACTTTTTTGATTGCCATCACCTTTGTGTATGTAGAAAGACTTTGAAGTTGCTTTGAGGTGAGCTTTCTCAGGGATCGTAGCCACTTTTTTTTTTTTTTTTAAAGATTTTATTTATTTACTTGTCAGAGAGAGAGAGGGAGAGAGAGCGAGCACAGGCAGACAGAGTGGCAGGCAGAGGCAGAGGGAGAAGCAGGCTCCCTGACGAGCAAGGAGCCCGATGCGGGACTCGATCCCAGGACGCTGGGATCATGACCTGAGCCGAAGGCAGCTGCTTAACCAACTGAGCCACCCAGGCGTCCCTCGTAGCCACTTTTAATAGCCTCCAAATTCTACCATTTCAGGTCCAATTCCCTTACTCAGACCTTCCACACAGTTTTCATGCTAGACTTAGATCTTCTAATTCTGTGACTGTGCTGTAGAGGTAGAGGTAGGGTTGTGTTTTCTGTTTAGTTCATCCTGCAATTGATCACCTTCCATGCTCTATTGGCAAATGTTCTGGGCATAGAAGCAGCTCTGCAAATGGTGGAGCATGGTTCGTAACCTTGAAGAGTTCAGTATCTTGTGGAGGAGGCAGTTTTTGAAATTGTTCCTGGGGTACCTGGGTGGCTCAGTCGGTTGCGTGTCTGATTCTTGGTTTTTGGCTCAGGTCATGATCTCATGGTCCTGGATTCAAGCCCCATGCTGGGGTCCATGTTCAGCATGGAAGTCTGCTTGTCCCTTTCCCCTTGCTCCCCTCCAACCGCTACCCCTCTGTCTGCGTGCACATGCTTGGGCTCTCTCTTTCGCAGATGAATAAATAAATAAATATCTTTTTAAAAATTATTCATTTATCCTTTGGTGAGTGCAGGATGGGCCTCTCCTGTTTTCCATGTTTCACAGTGGTGGTTGATATTTGATCTTAATCTTGAAGGATGAATAGTTCTTTACCGGGAGGAGGAGGAGGAGGAGAAGGAAGAGGAGGAACCACAGGTAGGCAAGAAGAGATGTGGCCTGTTTAGTGAATCCAAACCGTCAAGACTGCAGAAGACTTTAAAAGTTGTGGTGCTTAAATAGTGTCCCTACTGTTTGAATACCTCTTTTCCACATGACTCCCAGTGGCTGGTCTGGCTTATGATGGCCTAGATATGATGACAGAAAATGCTTTCATAGGGGGTAGGAAAAGGAAAAAGAAAGAAGAAGAAAAAAGGAAAATGCTCTCATATTCCTCTAGCCCTAGTTTTGCTCCTTTTGTTTTTTTTAAAAGTAGGCTTCATGCTCAGGGTGGAGCCCAATGAGGGGTTTGTCATAACTCTGAGATCAAGAGCTGAGTTGAGATCAAGAG
The DNA here is from genome assembly GCF_002288905.1 of Enhydra lutris kenyoni. Taxonomy (NCBI): domain Eukaryota; kingdom Metazoa; phylum Chordata; class Mammalia; order Carnivora; family Mustelidae; genus Enhydra; species Enhydra lutris. The sequence goes on along the minus strand of NW_019154097.1, from coordinate 29,939,055 downwards.
TTGGACACTTGGTGGACAGCCACCCAGGCGCCCCTGCGCCGTTATTCTTGAATTGACCATGGAGATGTTATAGTTGATCTTTATTGAACAGCTTTATGCTAGGCTTGTGAGGTGATTTGGATATAGTTGTGAACAAGACAGGCCAGGTTCCTCCTTCTGTAGTATAGTCTCATAGTGGAGTTAGACATTGAACAAGTAATTTCTTGTTGATGAGTACAGAGGGTGGTAGGTAATTTTAGGGTGCTTTGACCTTGTGTGTAGACAAGAATACAAGGGCAAAAGAAGCTTTTCTGAGGAAATATTTAAGCTAAGGGTGAGTAGAAAGCAAGCTGGAGAAAGTCGCATCAGCTACATGTAGACCTACCGTATATTTGCTCTTCATTATGCTTGATTTTTTTCCGCCGTGAGATAGCTACACACCAGTCAGACAGATGTAGCTCAGACGTTTTGGGCCCGCAGTGGGCTTTGAGAGGTATTTATTCCAACCCGAACTGCAATCTTATTAATGGAAAATTGCATCCAGTTGTATATGTAGGTAAATAGAATTTGTGAAAATTTTGAGTAAACTACCCTGTTTGCTATTTTTCATAAGTTCATATTTTGTATATTTTGCTTTCTTTTGGAAAATAATTGTTAATGTTACATAGAGCATGTCAGATACTTAATGATTGTAATCTTTCTGTGAATTTTTATTCCAACTAATATTGGCATGCTTAATCAGGCCTCATCACTACCTGTGGTAAGTGCGGTTACTCTTTCCATTTTTTAATACAATGATGAGGAAATGGAGGCTCAGGGAGGGATATATAGTAGATAAATGTAATAGAGATAGGATTCAAATCTGAATTTGACTTTTCGGTCTGAATTTTTGAGTTACCTTAGAGTAATTCATGAATTATAATCTTTTTTTCCCTATTGTTTTCTCTTTAGGTTTTTGTCAGGATGAATTGCCAGAGCTTGACCCAGGCACTAGTAAGTTCTGAATGTTCCCCAGTGTTCGTGAGTAAGAACAAGATGTGTGTGTGTGTGTCCTTTTTAATATATAACTTGAGGGTGTCATTAGTGGCCATACTGACTCAGATATTACTTTACTTTGGTTTATAATTATGGGGAGGACATTCTATCTTGTTACGCTTTCCTTTTCTTCTCATATTATTCATTGGTCAGAAATGTAGTAATTTAGTAGAAAATTGGTTTGCAAGAAATTTCTATTTAATATTAATCTTCTTTTTGTTGAAAGCAACAAGAAAAATTGTGTTTTCATTTATGCACACATATAACCATATATTCGTAACCACTTCTAAAGTATTAACTGACTTTGATGTAATTTTTATTTTCTGAAATAACAGGGGTTGGAGAGGAGGGTTTTTTTTTTTAAAGAGGGATTATGCTTGGTTTAGGTGTTTATACTCAATAACCTTTGTACCACAGTTTAATTTCTAAAGCACCTTTATTTACATTAAGGTTGAGCTTATGGTTACGAGGGTGACTGTTTTGAGGTCTAATTTAATGATGCTTTTCAGGTGTCTGTCTTGATCATAGATAACCACTCATGTTTCCAGTTGCTCTCAAAATGTGGCGTACATCATTCTGAGATATGGTTATAGCTATTAGAAATAGGACATGGGAATATCCAATGTATAAAGACCTTGTTTTGCTTTAATGCCAAAAGGTTGAATGATAATTCAGATTTGAGAATTCATGAGATGATCTAGAGTTATTTTTTCTAGTTCTAGTACTTTTTAGGGTCATGAGACTGGCTAATTTTCACCAATTTGCTGTTGATGTAAGCGGTAAATTTTACCTTCTCATCATCCTAGCTAATATCGGCTCTCTGAGGGTGTGGACCTTTTCATATATTTTCCCCACATACCTTAACAATATTAAAATTCATGTCTGTTCAACTAATACTTAGTAATTTCAAGACAAAATATGTTCTACAGTGCTTATCAAGCAGCAGGAAAATAGAATTGTCTTTCTAGAAATTGTGAAGTTCAGAGTCAGCTTTATAGGTAGTATAGGCTGCCAGTGTCTCTGAGTGAACATAATATTTTCTCATTGTTCTTCTCTTATGAATTGCCTTCATTTAGGAGGAGGAAAAAGGTAAATTCTTGAGTCATGGTCCTTTCTTGGATTTTTTAACATTAGGAAGGACATTGAGATGCTCTGAAATCTTTCAGACAGAACTACACAAAAAATGAGCCAGATAATTGAGAACTCTGTTAAACATAGCATGCTCTTGCTGCTCCAGGCTTAGTTCTAGTAGCAGTACACAAACAGATAAGTCTGGGGCCTATCCTCATGTATTAATTTTATTGGAAAGTATTTACTTCTCTGGAATTACTTGAAAAGGCATTTTTTGAGCCTCTAATTTAGTACATATTACTCAAACTTATTCACCTTTTCTGCACTTAATAGCAATTGAAAATAGTTCCTGCCCATTTTCCAGGAAAGGCCCTCATTAAGATTATTATTGAATTATGCTTCCTTCTGGGCCAACTAATCCTAACTCATTGAACATTTCTGTTTGAATCTCTAGCCAGATGTGGTGATTTACACACCTGTCCATTCCATAAGAATGAATAGATAATGAGTCATAATTCTGTATATGATTTAGAATAGGAGTCACCGAAAAAAAAAATCACTTTTCTTTTAAAAACTGTGCTTAGCTTATGTAGGCAATATTCTCAGTAATCACATATTATCTTTGTGAAGTTAATAGTGTTTTATTCCTCTCTCTTTTACAGTATCACTGTAGTACTATTACAGTAACAAATGGACAGAAGTAAAAATTTATCATCTCTGTCTCATACATCTTGGGGTTCAAATAAGCATGCACAGTCATAACAAGTGATAGGAGACCTCAAGACTGATGACTGTATGTGTTGTCTTGAGTTGGTTATGAATGTTGATACTGCAGATTTCATGGCTTCTGACTGGGAAGAAATAACATTTTCTGTGTTAATGTCTCACGACTTTCACATATTAGATTGAGAAAAATAGGAATTTCTCTCCAATACTTCTTTGGAATTTAGAGGCCCCAGTGTCTCCTCTATCCCTCAAATTTTTGATAGGGAAAGCCTGCTCATGCTTGCTTATTTTGGAACAGGAAATACCATTGTTGATGATTTCCCATTGTGGTTGGCAGTGGTTGTAGATAGCAAGTTTGGGACAACAGGTAGGATGTGTTGGAACATAGATGAGGAAAAATATCTGACTTTGTCCTATTCAGATGGCTCTTTTCCCCCAACCTTTTCTGTGATAGAGCAGATGGGTAGCCATGTTTAGAATATGGGCAGCTGTTCACACTCTGGCTGCCTTCTTATGATTCCTGGGCTTCCTGGAGTCCAATGTTATGGCACAGGTTCAGGCTAAGTTCATTTCTACAAGAAGCATCTCTGTACCCTGCCCATTAGCATAAGCTAGGGACAAGGGCAGTCAAAGGTCAAGAAAAGTTCAAAACAGCATAACCTTTCTGTGCTTCTGTTTCCAAATAACCCAGTCCGCCTTGCTCCCCGAGTTTTTTCCTCAACCATCGTGTTTACCATGTAGTTGTAAAACTCAAGAGAACAAGGACTGACTTGATACAAGGGAAGTTAGAGAATAGAAGTCATTGTTGGTTAAAACAGGAGAAATAATTGATTTATGTTTGGGGGCCAATTAGGCTATAAAACAGGAACAGTAAAGGGACCTATGACTTTAGGACAGCTACTTGCTCTGATTTCTGTCCCACAGACAAGGGGCTCCCCAATAAAGGCTGTCAGCTTTCTAGGCTAAATTATTAATTCCTTTCATGCCTCTCAGGGATTGTAAACAGCACATAATACAGGAAAACAATTGATACTGTTCAGTTATTGGCCAGATAGAGGGTCAAAGGGTAAATAGTTGGATTAGCAACAGCTGTTCTTTCTCCTCAGTCAAACTTTTGTTTCTTATTATCTGTTTTAGCAAAGTCCTTCCTTAGTTTTTGCCTTCTAAATAGTTAAATCCATTTCGTTCCTTGTACATAATTATTGATCAAAATTGCAAAATGCTCATATTTTAATTCAGTTTCCAAAGTTGAAAGTGAGCATTCTTTTTGTATGTGCTATGTTGTTTGATGTTCAGAGGGTATTATCCCAAGGAAAGTAACTACTTGAAGTTAGATTAGAAGCTTTTTAGCTATTTTTACCAGCTGCTTGAAGATCTTGGTGTAGCTTGATTAAAAGAAAAAAAGTTGCCTTTGTTTAAACTGATAGTAGTAGGATAATGCACGTTTATATGGAAAACACTAAGAGAAAAATATAAACACCCCGATCCCACCACCCAGAAATAACCATTGTTTCTTATTTGAGATTATGTCCTTCCACCTTATGTCTGAGTTTGTTTTTTACATAATTTGGAATCATAATATATGTCCAACTTTGTATCCTGTCTCTCCCCTCCCCCGCATCATTACATTGTGAGCATTGGTCTAAGTCATGAAACATTTTTCATAAATATTTTTAATGAATGGAAGGATAATTGTTTGTAAGGGAACAACTTTACCACCATATTTATTTAATCATTCTTCCGTTGTTGGGCATTTAGGTTTCCAGGTTTTTCTACATTCTGTAATACCACAGTAACATGTTTTTTTGTTTAAGTTTTTTTGTCTGCATTTCAAATGAACCGTTAGCATATAAACCAAAACTCTTCTTAATTAAGAGCATGGCCTCTGGCTCAAGATTGTTTGGGTTCTGTTTGGCTTCAGTATTTACTAGGTTTATAATGTTGGCTAAGTTATTTAACCTCTCTGGGCCTCTGTTTTCATCTGTAAAATGGGGACAATAAAAATTTATTTATACTTTACAGGGCTGTTGTGAGGATTAAATGAAGTAATATACACACACATATATTTATATTTACATTTAAAACCATGCTTGCCAAATGATAAACACTGTTAAGTGTATGCTATTCTAGTCTATGTAACATAATGTTGAAATTCTTGGTCTTTCTGTATTAATGGACTGTTGTAACTGCACTTTATTAAATTAAACTAGCCTGTGTTTCTTAATGATACAAAGATAATCATTCCAGATGTTAGCAGGTATAAGTTACTGCTTCAAGTGAATATTCCCTCAGAAGAGCAGATCTCATATATTGCTGAGTACTTTGGCCAAGACTGTTCTTTACCATCTGGTTGACTGTTAGGCTGTTCTGGTCCCCTTCCCCCGCAGCCAGCAGCAGGTAACCTCCCAAGTGACCATCTGCCAGCCCATTTATTTAACCTAATAGGAAACTAAAGAAGTTAACCCTCTCCTTATTTAAAACACATACTCATATTATGTACTCTTTGATCACTACCATGCTTATGTTGGGGAAAAAATTTATACAATTAAAAACCCAACCATTAGTGTTTTAAAAACACTGCAAACTTGGGATTCTTGCTGACTCAGACTTTAAAAAGGTGTATATATATATGTATATGTATATATTTCCCACTACTGATCAAGGATCTAGATGTAGATAAATGGGCATTTAAAAAGAAACATGAGGGGAACACCTGGGTGGCTCAGTCAGTTAAGGATCTGCCTTTGGCTCAGGTCATGATCCCTGCATCCCCAGATGGAGCCCCACATCAGGCTCCCTGCTCAGCTGGGGGTCCGTTTCTCCCTCTCCCTCTACTCCTCCTCCCCCCAACCCCCCGCTTGTGCTCTCTCTCTCTGTTAAATGAATAAATAAAATCTTTATTGTGTATGTGTGTGTTGTTTTGTTTTAGATCTTATTTATTTGACAGAGAGCATGCACACACATAAACTAGCAGGGGGAGAGCCACCCAGGTGCCCCTCAAGACTTTTTGTGGATTCTTCAGACTACAAAAGAAGAATGTACTTCTCAGCTAGAGTCTTCTAGGTTCTGTCCAAAATTCTGATATTCTGTACCGTGACTTAATGGGTTCATTCTTAGTTGTCAAACTGTTTGTCACCATTTTTGATCTCAGAAGACACTTCATATAAGCCCAAGTGTGGTCTGCAGAGAGTGAATTTAAGGCTGGGTGTTAGAGATCAAGGAAGGAAAGAAAATTAACATTTACTGGGTATTCTTTATGTTCCAGGCATTTTGCATATATACAGTAGGAATGAGGATTATATCCTATAAAATTATCTTAATTTTAAGTTTGACTTTGTAATACCTAGTCCATTGTTCTTTTCTTCTCTCACCACTTCTCTTTTTCTCTTTGATGTGTATGCCAAGTTGGGCCAAGCTGTGACACAGTTCATGCCCTGGTTTAGTCAGGAAAACAGATATGAAACTTGTTAAGTGCCTTCTACTTCTACTATGTAATAATAACAATAACAATAATGATTATAGCTAATACTTATTACACACTAAATGTTTCACATGTAAGCACTCATAAAACATGTTAAAAAAAAAAGATGCTATCCTGATCTTACTGATGAGAATGTTGAGGCCTGGAGAGGTTAAAAGACTCATTCCAAAGTATATAGTGGAGGAGTATCTTAGATTTGAGAGCTGTTTTGTGTGTGTGTGTGTGTGTGTGTGTGTGTGTGTGTGTGTGTGTTAAGATTTCATTTATTTATTTGACAGAGGGAGACACAGAGAGAGGGAACACCAGCAGGGGGAGTGGGAGAGGGAGAAGCAGGCTTCCTTCTGAGCAGGGAGCCTGGTAGGGAACTCCATCCCAGGACCCGGAGATAGTGACCGGAGCGGAAGGCAGATGCTTCACCCATTGAGCAACCCAGGCACCCCTTGAGAGCTGTTTTTAAAAAATTTATATTATTGAAATTCAGTTAATTAGGGACTCCTGGGTGGCTCAGTGGGTTGAGCCTCTGCCTTTGGCTCAGGTCATGATTTCAGAGAGTCTGTATAGGGCTGTCTGTATCGGGCTCTCTGCTCGGTGGGGAGCCTGCTTCCTCCTCTCTCTCTACCTGCCTCTCTGCCTACTTATGATCTCTCTCTCTCTCTGTGTCAAATTTTTAAAAAAGTCAGTTAATTAACAGTGTATCATTAGTTTCAGAGGTAGAGTTTAGTGATTCATTGGTCACATATAACACCTAGTGCTCATTACATCAAATGCTCTCCTTAATGTCCGTCACCCAGTTACCCCATTCCCCCACCCTCTCTTCTCCAGCAACCCTCAGTTTGTTTCCTATGGTTAAATGGGTTGTCTCTCTCTCTGATTTCATCTTGTTTTATTTTTCTCTCCCTTCCCCTATGCTCCTCTGTTTTGTTTAAATTCCACATGAGTGAAATAATCTAATTGTCTTTCTCTGATTGACTTATTTCATTTAACTCCTCTTCTGTCCTGTCTCTGGTTCTCTTGACCGTGACAAGTCTCAAATGCTAACCGAAGAGCCTAAAGCAGTATGATTTACAACATACATAATGAGTTTTTTTGTTTTGTTTTGTTTTGCATACAGAACAATATACTATTTTCTAAGTGTTTTTTGGGCTCTTTTGCATATATTAGAATGATTTTGGACACAAACAGAATAATTCACTCTGTGGAATAGGTTCCCAAAGAGATTTCTTCTGTGGCTCAGGTTCAGGGTTATTCCACTACTTTTCAGACCCGTTCTTTCCTGAAACAAATGAAGATAGATTCACAAATCTCCCTTGTTTCTCCCTTTATGTTCCCTTCCCTTCAGAACACTGTTCCTGGGGCCATCTTCCTGGGCACATTAGGTATTTCACATTTCATAACTGTTCCAAAAGCTTACTTCCAAAACTTAAGCTGAATCTGCTAGATCAGGTCTCCTGAATGTGGCCTTTTGCTGGGGCGTTCTCTTCTGATAAGGATTCTTTTGAACAGAGTAGAGATGGGATGAGATTCAGAGCTTAGGCTCTGAGCTCTCATCCCCTTGACCTCTGCCCCTGTTACAGAGTTTATACTGACTTGGTAGGGACTCCCTGTGGAGCCAAGAGTTTAGGACTTGTTTACAATTGATGAAAAGATAGTTGCATTCAAAGGCTGTTGTTGGGCCCTTGGATAGTCATGGATCTCTGCCATTATCTCTGGTAGGTGCAGGGAATGCTGGGACATCTGGGTCTGGAGATTTGTAATGGATGACTAAGAAGGAATGAGGGCAAACCAAAGCTAGATAGGTTGCTGCAGTGTTCTTTCTATAGTGGCAGTGTTTGCAGTAACATTTCCTGAAGAGGGAAAGATTTCTGCAAACCTGTGCTTTATTTCATTAAAAAAAGCTGAGAGTGGTTTAAATTCCAAGTATGATAATAAAGGAGATGTATGAGAATTCTTCTCCTTTTTTAATATCTCATCAGAAAATTTGCTGTTAAGCAAATGTGTCAGGTAGTAGAGGGAAACACCAGATTATTGAAGCCATCTTCAAGAGTTATACGTAGTTTAAAAAAAAAAAAAAGTTGTATGTAGTTTTATAAATTATTTTCTCTAAAAATCTTGTGCTCTAAGTATGCTGGGGAGAGTATAGCAACTCAGTCCCAAGAGTCTTCATATACCCTTTCTGGCCACACTTTAATTAGCTAAGACCACCTCAAAACCTGAAGGTATATATCTTTTTTGTCTAATATTTGTTGTAGATGTGAATCTGGGGAAAAAAATAAAGATAAACATCTTCTTCTGAAGGGTGCTAACACTCACTATAAACCAAAATTAAATAAAAACATCCTCTGTTCGTAAGCATAGCAAAACAAACTGCATGAATAATAAGATTCAAAGTGAAAATACATGGAGTGCCTGGGTGGCTCAGGCAGTTAAGTGTCTGCCTTCGGCTCAGGTCATGATCCCAGGATCCCAGCCCCGAGTCAGGCTCCCTGCTCAGTGGGGAGCCTGCTTTTCCCTCTCCCTCTGCCTGCTGCTCCCCCTACTTGTGTGCGTGCTCTCTCTTTCTGTTAAATAAATAAATAAGTAAATAAATAATAATCTTTTTAAAAAGTGAAAATTCAATGTTACATCTTTTTCGTCTCAATGTAAAATTCCATGTGCTAAATGTAGTCTGGCCTATGGATGTATTTTGTTTGAGTATTTAAATAAAACATTTTAGTTGTCAACATTAAAAACCTGTAAGATTTTCGGGGTGCCTGGGTGGCTCAGTGTCTTAAGCCTCTGCCTTTGGCTGAAGTCATGATATCAGGGTCCTGGGAAAAAGCCTCACATCAGATTCTCTGCTCAGTGGGGAGCCTGTTTCCCCCTCTCTCTCTGCCTGCCTCTCTGCCTACTTGTGAGCGCTCTCTCTCTCTCTCTCTCTCTCTCTGTCAAATAAATAAATAAATAAGGCTTTAAAACAAAAAACCTGTAAGATTTTCATAAAAATTTGGAGTTTTGGCCTTCTTAATAAATTGGGACTAGATTTTTACATGACATCTGTTGACTGGAATAGAGTAGTGGCTGCCCTCTTGATGTGAGCATGCACTCTAAGGTTTGTCACAGACCCAGATGGCCTCCTTCATCCAGTTATGTCTCCTGTGTATTCTGTAGGCATTTGAGTCTATAGCTTCTATGCTAGAGAATGAAAATTATCAGTGCAGATGAAGGTGTGGAAAAATGGGAATTATTATGAGTATAATATCTGTCAAAGCTGAAAATGTGCAGGTTTATTTTTTTTTTCAGATTTAGCGGTTTAAAATTTAAAAATTAAAAACTACAGATGTAGCAATTCACATCTCAGTCTTTACTCTATAAGAAATGACAGGTATGCAAAATATATAGTCAAAATATATTCCTTTCAGCAATTATAATAGATTGTGGTTATCCATGCAATGGAGGACTACTATAGAATTGCTAAGGAGAAGGCAGATTTTAGTCTGGAAGAAGGATACACTGAACTGTTAACAGTATAGTATCTTTAGCCAAATAGGATCACAGGGCAACTTTCATTACTTTAATTTTTAACAAAGCTCTTATATTAGGAGTAAAGTACGTATTTTATTTTTTGAGAGAGAGAGAGAGAGAGAATCCATGTGTGGGGAGAGGTGGGACAGAGGGAGAGGGAGAGAGAATCTTAAGCAGGCTCCATGACCCAATGAGAAGCCCGACATGGGGCTCGCTCTCACGACCCTGAACTCATAACCTGAGCTGAAATCAGGAGTTGAATGCTTAATCCACTGAGCCACCAGGCCACTTGAAAGATTTGTATTTTATTTTATTTTACTTTATTCTGTGTTATTTTCTTAAGGATTTATTTATTTAGGTTGAGAGCAAGTAAGCATATGGGAGAGGAGCAGAGGGAGAGGGAAAAAGTCAAGCAGATTCTGAGCTGAGCATGGAGCCCAGGGCAGGGCTGGATCTAATGATCCTGAGATCAGGACCTGACCCGAAACCAAGAGTTGAATGCTTAACTGACTGTGCCACCCAGGCACCTCAAAGAGATAGATATATTAATTTTTTAAAAAAGATTTTATTTTTTTATTTGGCAGAGAGAGATCCCAAGTAGGCAGAGAGGCACGCAGAGAGAGAGGGGGAAGCAGGCTCCCTGCTGAGCAGAGAGCCCAGTGGGGGGGGCTCAATCCCAGGACCCTGAGATCATGACCTGAGCCGAAGGCAGAGGCTTAACCCACGAAACCACCCAGGTGTGCCCCAAAAGAGAGATACTAAAAAAAAAAAAATCTCTAGCTCTCATTTCAGTTGCAGATTTTAAGGCTGTTCTACAAATTAAGCTACTCACATTCTAGTTTCCCACCTTAGATCACAGATTTTTACATTCAGAATTCTCTTATCTTGAAATCGCTCTGACGGTATCAGTATCCTCATGTAGCAGGAATCATCTTGAAGCATGAGAACAGGATAAAAGCCTAGAGCAGTCAGTGTTTGCAGGCTTCTACTTGCAGCTTTCCCTCAAGTCACAATCAAGCTCTTAAAATTGGCCTGCTTTTCAGAATCAGGTTTGATATACCATACTATCGAGAATAAAGGGATCCTTAATTGCTTGTCATTTGATTGTGTTATCCGGGCAGTTGCAGGGTTACACTGCTAGAAATGACCTTAATGGAAGATAGCATGGGGCAGTGGAAAAAACATGAGCGAGAGTTTGCATCTTGGCTTTTGCCACTTCTTTGCTGAGTGACCAGTTCCTTTATCCATACAACAGTATAATAATCCCTGTTACGGGTTGTTTTAAAAAAATAAGTGAGGTAATATGTATGTGAATTCTTCAGCATCTAGCTGCTCTAGCCAGTCCTGTATGTTTCTTTGCTGAAATACATGACAGAGGGTTTCTAACTTTTTGGATTATTCAGTGAGCATTTACTGTATGCTAATGGTTTTAAAACATCTCTTTTATTCTCGCAATTCTTACGATGTTTTCAACTCTTGTTCCCTCCATTTTACAGATGAAGAAACTGACAGTTTAACACTTGGCCAAGGCCACACAGCTGGTAACTGGCAGAGCTGAAGCTTGTATGATTACAGAAACACTGTATTTTTTATCTTTTTAAAATAGTGGTATGATTTACGTATAGTGAAATGCACAGTATAAGGTTCAAGCACTTTTTACAAATGCCTGCGACCTTGTAACCCATGTTCTGTCAAGATGCAGAACATTGTCATCCCTTCAGAAAATTGCCTTATGCTTTTTTCTTAGTCAATTGTACTGTTCTACCCCAAGAAACATTAACCTCTGATCTCTGTCATGATTGGTTTAGCCTGTTTTAAAATGTCATATAAATGTAATCATACAACAGGTGCTCTTTTGTCTCTGGTGTTTTACATCATAACGTTTGAGATTTACCCATGTTGTTCCAGGTTTTAGTAGTTTATTTTTTTATTGCTAAGTCGTAGTCTATTGACTATATCACAGTTTCTCTATAACACCTGTTGATAACCTGGGCTGTTTGTGGTTTTTGGCTGTTATAAATAAAACAGCAGTGAAAACTCTTGTACAAGATTTTTTTGGCTGTACGTTTTTATTTCTATTAGACATATATCTAGGAATTGTTAGGTCATATCGTAGATGTATGTTAAGCTTTATGAAATTGCCAGTTTCCCAAATTGTTAATATATTGTACAGTTCCAGTAGTGCAGGAGTTCTAGTTTTTCCACATCTTTACAAGCATTTGGGGTTGTTAACTTTTAAATTTTAGTCATTCTAGTGGGCATGTAATGGATTTTTTTTTTTTAAGATTTTATTTATTTATTTGACAGAGAGAGATCACAAGTAGGCAGAGAGGCAGGCAGAGAGAGAGGGAAGCAGGCTCCTCACAGAGCAGAGAGCCCGATGCGGGGCTCGATCCCAGGACCCCGAGATCATGACCTGAGCTGAAGGCAGAGGCTTTAACCCACTGAGCCACCCAGGCGCCCCGGATTTTTTTTTTTTTTTAAAGATTTATTTATTTGAGAGGGAAAGCACGAGTTTAGGAGGGGCATAGGGAGAGAATCTTCCAAGTCGACTCCTTGCTGAGTGCAGAGCCTGATGTGGGCTTGATCCCATGATCCATGAGATCATGACCTGAGTCAAACCCAAGAGTTAGATGGTTAACTGACTGAGCCAACCAGGTGCCCTGTTAATTTGCTTTTCCCTACTGACCAATTATGTAGATCACCTTTTCATGCTCTTATTGGCCATTCGTATATCACCTTTTAGATGTGTCTATTCAGGCCTGCCTGGATGGTTTAGTTGGTTAAGCATCTGCCTTTGGCCTAGGTCATGGTCTCTGAGTCCTGGGATTGGCAGAGTCAGGCTCCCTGCCTAGCAGGGAGTCTGCTTCTCTCTCTCCCTCTGCCCCTCCTCCTGCTTATATGCTCTCTCTCCCTCTCTCAAATCTTTAAAAAAAAAAAAAAAAGTGTCTTTTCAAAGTCTTTTGACTATTAAAATCATGTTCTCTGTCCTATTATTGAGTTGTGGTTTTTTGTTTTTTTTTTTAATTAGGATACAAGTCCTTCATCAAATGTGTGGTTTGAATATTTTCTCCCAATCTGTGGCTTTCTGTTCTACTTTATGAATATGTTTTTTTGATTAGCAGACATTTTACATTTCTAGGAAGTCTAATTTATTCATTTTTTTCTTTTATGGTTAATGCTTTCTGTGTTTTAAGAAATCTTGGTGTAACCTGAAGTTGCAAAGGTGGTGTTCTGTGTTTTCTACTAGAAACTTTTTTTAGTTTTTACATTTATGTCTTTAACCCATCTCAAATTAAAATTTTCATATGGTTGGAGATAGAAATCCAAGTCTTTCTTTATGAATATTCATTTGTTTTAGTGCCATTTGTTGTAAAGATTTTCCTCGTTGAATTTTTGATGCACTTGCTGAAAAATAATTTGATATTTATATGTATGAGTCTATTTATAGATTGTATTCTCTTCCATTCATCTATTTATCTTTTTACCAGTACTGCAGTGTCTTGAATACCATAGCTTTATAATCAGTCTCGAAATCAGGCAGTGTTAGTGTTCCAACTCCATTTTTCCTTTAAAGTTGTTCAGATTATTTTGGCTATTCCAGGGTGTTGTGTTTTGTTTTTCATTTCCCTGTAGATTTTAGAATCAGTTTGTCAATTTTTTTTTTTTTTAAACAAAGAAGCCTCCCAAGATTTTGATTGGATTGTATTGATCCTATCAGTTTGGAGAGAGTGGTCATTTTAGAACTGAGTCTTCTGTGAATTTAGTGTATCTTTTCACATATTTAGAACTTACTTGTTTTTTTCTCATCAAGTTTTTGAAAGATTAGTGTTGAGATCTAGTATATCTTTCTTTAAACTTATCCAAAATACTTTTTTTTAATGCTATAGTAAATGGTATTATTTTAAAATGTTGTTTTCCCATTGTTTGTTGCTAGTATAGAAAAGCAATTGATTTTTGTGTATCAAATTTGTATCACTTAACATTGTTAAGTTTGTTTCCTAGTTCTAGTAACTTTTAAAAATAAATTCCTTGGGACTTTTGTGTGTATATCTTTGAATAAAAACAAGTCTACTTCTTCCTTTTTGATGTTTATGAGTTTTGTTTATTTTTATTACCTTATTGCATTGGCTAAGATTTCTAGTCTAATAGTAGATAAAAGTGGTGAGAATGACATTATTGTTTTTGAACTTAGGGGGAGGGTGTTTAGTATTTCACTATCAAATATGTTGTTAGCCATAAGATTTTTTTAGATTCTTATTCTTTTGTATTTAAAAGTTGTGATAAAATACACATAACATTTACCATCTTAAAAATTTTTTTAATGTACAGTTTAGTGCCATTAGGTATGTCCATATTAGTGTGTAGCCATCACCACCGTCTATCCACAGAACTCTCATTGTTTAACACTGAAACTCTGTACCCATTAAGAATAGTTGCTCATTTCCCCTAGCCTATGACAACCACCATTCTACTTTCTGTCTTTTGTGAATTTGACTCTTCTCAGTATTTTATATAAGCAGAATCATAGTATTTGCCCTGCTGTGTGTGGCTTCTTCTTTTCTTTCTTAAAACAATTTTTTTTTAAGATTTTATTTACTTATTTGAGAGTGAGAGAGTGAGCGAGCAAGTGAGCATGAGCAGGGGGAAGAGGGAGAGGGAGAAACCCGGACTCTGATGAGCAGGGAGCCCTGAGCTGAAGGCAGACACTTAACCGATTGACTGAGCTACCCACGTGCTCCCATGTGTGGCTTCTTTTCCTTAGCATAATGTTTTCGAGGTTCATCTATGTTGTAGCATGTGTCAGAATTTCCTTTCTTTTTAAGGTTGAATTGTGTGTGTGTGTGTGTGTGTGTGTGTACACACACACACCATTTTGTTTGTTTATTTTTTGTTTGTTTATCTCTTCATCTGTTGATGGACACTTGGGCCACTTACACCTTTTGGCTTTTGTGAATAAAGCTGCAAATATGAATGTGCAGTATTTTTTCAAGTCCTTATTTTCAATTTTTTGATGTATATGCACTGGAGTTGCTGGAGCATATGGTAATTCTATTTTTAATTTTCTGAAGAGCCGCCATACTGTTTTTTACAGTGGCTCTATCATCTGACATTCCCACTAGCAGTGCACAACAGTTCTAATTTTCCTGCATCCTCAGTAATACTTTCTGTGTTTTTGATAGTAGCCATCCCAATGGGCGTGAGGTGATACCTCATGGTGGTTTTGATTTGCATTTCCCTAATGAGTAATTCTGTTGAACGTCTTTTCATGTGCTTATTGGCCATTTGTATAACTTCTTCTTTTTTTTTTTTTTAACTTTATTTGACAGAGATCACAAACAGGCAGAGAGACAGGCAGAGAGAGTGGGGGAAGCAGGCTCCCCGCTGAGCAGAGAGCCCAGTGCGGTGCTTGATCCCAGGACCCTGAGACCATGACCCAAGCTGAAGGCAGAGGCTTAACCCACTGAGCCACCCAGGCGCCCCCATTTATATAACTTCTTTGGAGAAAAGTCTATTTAAATATTTTGTTCATTTTTAAACAAGTTTTGTTGTTCTTCTGAGTTGTAAGAGTGTTTTGTTTTGTTTGTGGGGTTGAGGGAGGAGCAGAGGGAGGAGAGAGAATCTTAAACAGGCTCCATCACCCAGTGCAGAGCCCAAGCTGGAGCTTGGTCTCACAACCCTGAGATCATGACCTGAGCTGAAAGTGAGTCAGATGCTTAACTGACTGAACCACCCAGACACCCCTTATTTGTTGTAAGCTGTCTTTATCTATTCTGGATATTAGCCCTTTATCAGATAGATGATTTGCAAATAATTTCTTCCATTCCATGGATTGCATTTCACTTTGTTGATTGGGTCCTTTTATATATAGAGATTTTAAATTTTGATGTAGTACAGCTTAACTTCTTTTTTCCTTTGTTGCCTGTGCCTTTTGGTGTCATTGCCAAATCCAGCATCATTAAGCTTTTCCCTGTGTGTTCTTATAAAAGAGCTTTATACTTTTAGGTCGTGCATTTAGGTCTTTGATCTATTTTGAGGTAATTTTTGACTGTATGGTGTAAAGTTAAGATTCATTCTTTTGTATGTGGATATTCAATTTTCCCTTCACTATTCTTTGAAAGGATTGTCCCTTCCACCATTGAATGGTTTGGAAAACCTTGTTGAAAATCATTGGCCATATATATGTGAGAGTTTATTTCAGGGCTCTGTATCCCATTCCATTTGTCTGTATGTCTGTTTTTATGCCAGTACCACACTGTTTCGGTTCCAGTAGCTTTGTAGTAAGTTTTGAAATCAGGAAGCTATGCATTTTTTTGTAGATGCACTTTATCAGTATGAGGAAGTTCACTTGTATTCCTAGTTTGCTAAGTCAGAGCCTGGGTTAAGAGGTTGTTAACCTTAGGCCATACTACCTCCAAAAGATATTTATTCATTTATTTAACTCATTATTTTGGACGTACTCATTTTTATTTTATTTGCGTGAATCTATTTTTTTGTGTAGTCATAAACCATCTATCTGGTTTTCTCTATTGGTTTGGAAAGTCTCTTCAAATTTGAAGTCACCATCTAGTGGTCTTCTTCTGGAAGCACAGAGATGAGAACCTGTGGTAGTGCATTGGCATTTATTCCCACTTAGTCCACAAGGTGGCAACAGGCCCTAACTGAAGAGCCAAGAATAAGCAATCAGACTGAAAAATAGAACATGCTTGTAAAATTCATAATTAAACAGAATAGAAAACCAAGATTTTGTGAAAAGTAGTACTGCTAAACCTCAGAATCTGAGAGAAGGAGTGAACCTTTAGCTCATTGTAAAAGTATGCATGGAAACTCTAATTAAAATATGTCAGAATCCGTTTTGCTGCCTCCCTTTTCTCTCAGACTTTAAAATCTTGGCTTATTCAGTGGCTATCCAGTTGAATATTGGGAGTTCAGAGGAGTAAGGTGATAGAGCAAACCATTAATGCAAAGAGATCTGAGTTTGGGGAGTGGGGACAAGAAGGATGTGTGCATATAACCCAGAGTTGAAAATCTCTTCCAGGAAAATGCAGGAAGAGGCATTAACAGCTCCATGCTGTCCTTTGAGTTTGGGACTCCTTTCTTGGGCATCAAAAAAGGACTTTTTATGAATGTTATAGTCTAAGGTGTGGGGTTTTCTTATAAAAGTGGAAATTGGGAGAACAGAGATTATCCTGGGCAAGGAATTAAGGTAATGATGAAGGAAGAAAGTCCATTAAGGGTATATGAGATTCCAAGAAATCATGGGCAGAATATATGTGGCTCAGAATATACGGGGTGAGTTTCTAATGCTCCTTGAGGTAGTTTAGAGAAAAAGTTTGGGAGAACTGCTGGGCTGGAAGTAATGTGGCCTGGCATCCTAGAGCAGCTTGCTTGATTATAGCAGTGATACCCGCTTTTTTGTCCTTAGTCAACTTAGGCAGAACCCCATTACCTACTTAACTGCGTGTTCCTGTTTTCTGTTGGAAATGGGCTATTAGATACAAATACATTTTAGGGCAAGGATGATACACGTGCTTTAGCAATTGAGGTAGGACTTCTGTTGAAACATGACACGTACACACCAAAGACTAACCGTGGGAAAATTTAAAATAAGGGTACTCTTGATGCACTGCCATCCTGTCGTATACAACATATATTAAAATGATTGGAAAATGACGTTGCTAGGGACTCCTGGGTTGTTCAGTCACTTGAGCGCCTGTACTCTTGGTTTTGGCTCAGGTTGTGGTCTCATGGGTCATGAGTCAGGGTCTGTGCTTAGGGGACTCTGCTTGAGATTCTCTCCCTCTACCCCTCCTGTGCATGCACATATGTGCTGTCTCTCTCTTAAGTAAATAAACCTTTGAAAATGACATTGCTGAATGAGCTATAACCGAAGATTAAAAAGCAAGAATATGGGACGCCTGGGTGGCTCAGTGGGTTAAGCCGCTGCCTTCGGCTCAGGTCATGATCCCAGCATCCTGGGATCGAGTCCCACATCGGGCTCCTTGCTCAGCAGGGAGCCTGCTTCTCCCTCTGCCTCTGCCTGCCACTCTATCTGCTTGTGCTCACTCTCGCGCTCTCTCTCTCTGAAAAATAAAAAAAAAAAATTTTTAAAAAAAAAAAAAGCAAGAATAGCAGCAATTGAAAACTACCACTAATTTTTCAATAGTGATAATGGAATTCTTCTAAGAACTGCAGGATTTCCAACTGGCTTTATATGTTTATTAGTTGTAAGGTTTTTTGCAACATTACCACCCATTTTGTAGCAGTCGGGCTTTTTGGTGGAACACTAAAAGAGTGGAAAGACTAGAGTCTCTTCTTAATTTTAGTTCGTAAACAGAATTTTAGTAACAGTTAACAAGTTACTTGTAATAACCTTTATTCATAAGTAGAAATGAATTGAACATCAGCCACTCATATGGTGATTGAATGTTGGATTAATTCATCAAGAGGATCTTTAAGTTCCAATCTTGAGAATCCTGGGGCTAAAAGATTGGGAGGGAAGAGGAGAAGGTAGGAAAAGGTAGAAGGAGGCTCGGTGCAATGGGCCTTTGGAGCTAGGTGTGAAATAGAATAAGAGTGTTCTTCTGAGATTTAAAGTAAAATCTTACCATTGTGTATATGTATGTATGTGGTCATTGTGTATGCACAGATGTTTATAATAATAGCTCTAATACTGCCGGTAGAATTACTCCTCATTTTGTGTTCAGTCCTGTTGGCAATTATTATTTGTTGTGTGAGTCTAAAACCAAATGATTCTTCTAGGAATTGTTTCTCCTTATTGTTGAATGGAGTAGATCTGTGTAATTGAGAAGGAAATAAAATCCTTTACGTAATGATTTTTGTGCTGGGACTTTTGTTGATTTTGTTTGGCGTCTGGGTTATTTAGCACCTCGGTTGTCCGGGAAGCTGTCAGCATAACTATAAGATGCAGTAAAAGCCACACCCTGGATGGACTTTTTATCAAAATAACCTTAATTGTGACATTTAGTCTCTGTCCCTTTCTCTTTTTTTTTTTTTTTTTTAAGATTTTTTTTTTTTTTTTTTTAATTTATTTGACAGAGAGATCACAAGCAGGCAGAGAGGCAGGCAGAGAGAGAGGAGGAAGCAGGCTCCCTGCTGAGCAGAGAGCCCGATGCGGGGCTCGATCCCAGGACTCTGAGACCATGACCTGAGCCGAAGGCAGCGGCTTAACCCACTGAGCCACCCAGGCGCCCCTGTCCCTTTCTCTTTTTCTGCTAGAGATTTTGTTAGACAAAAACTTCAGATTAAAATGCCTTATATCCTTTCCTAATAGCAATGATAATTTTGGCCCTTGGCTATAATTCACTAAATACATATTAGTGTCTTCACGTAAGTTAAATAAATGTGATTTGTGGCCAGTTAGTTTCATCATCTTTTTTTTTTTTTTAAACAAACTGGTAAAAATATCAGTAAGCAAACACATCTGCTAAACAATATTGGTAAATTACTAGAAATGATCCTACAAATGCAGGTGAAAGATAACAGGGTCGTTTTCAAAACTTCAGAAATACAATGGGACTAGAAACAAATTTGGGAGAAATAGATGTTGATTGGGGAGTTGGTATGGCTGTTCACAAGTTAAAGTGCTATCATGTGAAAATAATACTTCCCAACAGGAATTACTGTTGATTAATCTTCTTGATATACTTAGTGCCCTTTAGATCTTAAATATTAGAAATAATTTTTACCTAATGTTCAGGTTGTACAAGTTTAATCTGTGTAATACTGAAAGAAACTACCTTTAGTGGGTCTTCCCATGTGACAGATGATGTGACAAGGACTTTATTCTCACCTTATGTAATTCCTGTCACAACCTTATGAAGAAGATGGTGGTTCCCAGGTAAGAAGCTGAGGTTAAAAGTGAAGATCATACTACCTCTCATTGCCTGTCCATCATATCCAAAGAAAACTCCAGAGCTTAAGAGAATAGGATCTAATCTTAGGGGTTTGTAAAGAATCTTGGTATAACCAAAAAAAACATAGGGTGAACGCAAGGAGCTATATGGT
This sequence comes from Enhydra lutris kenyoni, assembly GCF_002288905.1. Lineage (NCBI taxonomy): Eukaryota > Metazoa > Chordata > Mammalia > Carnivora > Mustelidae > Enhydra > Enhydra lutris. Next base: position 29,919,233 of record NW_019154097.1, on the reverse strand, counting down.
GGAGAAGTAACTGGTCTAACCAGAGTATGAGTGATGTGGATTTCTGGGAAATACAGACTGGTAGCAAGGGAGAAACCAGAGGTGTTAACTGGAGTAGTTCAATTGCAAGGAACAGAATACCGTTCCCTCCCTTCCCCTGCCCTCCCCTGCCCTTTAAGCCAGGTTAAAATGGGGACATTTGTGGAAAGTACAGGGTTTCTTTTGAGGCTAAAGGACAGAGCATTCTTTTGAATTTCATGAAGGGTTAAGACCAGAATTTCTTTCGCATCTCTGCGAAACTATTCCATTCCATTCATATGGAATCTTATTTCTGCTTTTCTGATGCCTCTGCCTCCTGTTTCTTTTCTCCTTCAAACTAATATTCTTTGCTTTTGTATCCGTGATGGAAAATGGCTGCCTCTGCTCTGCCTTGTCATGTCTTTCCAGCATCCATGCTCAGCACAGGCTAACTGAAGCATTTGTGTTCAAATTTTAAATGCTCAGAAAAGAGGATAAGCCCAGCTTGGGTTAGGTGTCCATTTGTCTTGTCAGGGGCTGTAGCCCCTTGACTATTTAGTAGAAGGTACAGATACATTTTAAGGAGAATATGAATAAAATAGATTGTCTGACATAACTTTAGTCAGGTAGTGGGCCGGATGGAGGTTGTGGAAATTCACCATTAAGCCTGGCATTGAGGGACAGTGTATAGGTAGGGCAAATTCAGGGGGAGGGTTGATTTGGAATTATTTGTCAGCCCTGGGGTGGGAGGGCATGGGGAGCTGGCAAATGAAGTGAGAATCCAGGTATTAGGTGATGCCCAAAATTTGGCAAGTAGAATAATTTTGAACTAACCAGTTGCTGGGTGGGAGTACAAGTATTAAGACTCAGGACTTTTGGGTCTTGGGATGGTAATGACCAGAGGGCCAAGAGTTAAGCCCAAGCTAGTGAGCAAGGAACCCATGAGATAGATACACCCAGGCATGCTATGGGCTTCATTACAGTGGCCAGGGCCAGCTGTAGCACTCAGTGTCCTCCTTTGTGTAGGACCTGTTTGAGTACCTACCTGGTGACAAGATCTGAGGTTGTCTGTGTAGTCTTATCCTAGCCTTGATTGGCTTTAGGGATGTTCAGATTGTATATACATGTACAGAGTACTATGACTCCAGTAGTTAGGGCTTTTGGGAGGTGGAAACGGAAAATAACTACCTGATACTCAAATTTTTGTATTACTGCCTTCTGGAATTAAAAACAATTCCAGTATTCTAGAATACCTTTATTTCTCTGTCTTCCCCAGGGGAATTTTTTCTCTTACGTATATTTTTGAATTGGGTTGTATTTGAGCAGTTTAGGTATTATGGCACTTGGGTCTAATTCCAGGAAAACAGGTTTGATTTCAGACTGTTTGGCTTTACCACAGTTAGGATTTTATTGCTTAAGAGATTTATAAAAACATGTCTGAGGACAAGATTCATTTCTGGCAGGAGAGTGCGAGTAGGCCAACAAATCCTGCCCCTCAAAACCAGCTATAAAGCTGGAAAAAACTGTCAGAAACAATTACGGGCTTATAACAAGTTAAGAAGTATTTATTCATGAAAACCACTGAATTTTGTATCAAACACAAGTTTGTGATCTTGCCCAGGATTACTCCCCTTTTTTCCAGCCCTGAGAGTGTAGTAGTTCAACTAGAGTGGGATAGGCTATGAAACCCAGCAGTTTTATTACTCTTGTGGGAGGGGGCTCACTTCATTTGGAATATTATCAGTTAGAAGTTATGATCTGGTGGCAAGTGAAGTAAGGAGAGCCAAACAACTCTAGTAGCCTAAGGTTATAGTCCTATTTGGGGCAAACAGTGGAACAGCAGGCTAGAGAGGGCTTTTAACAGAGAGCTCTGGAAGGTGAGGCAACTACAGGGAGTTTGATAAGCTCTCCATGTATCCTATTGTCCGGAGGCTTCATGTGCAGTAGAAACCATTGCAAGCCCAAGCCATCTACACATTTTTGGCCAGTCCAAAGGATGTGTGAGAAAGCCCAGCAGAAGGTAAAAATTATAGTAGACTTGAAGGCCTAAAGTGAGAGTATGCTCCCCATCCCAACTACAGATTGATCAGCAGGGAATGTAAGTGCTAAGGTGAGCACTACCTCTGAACCAATAAGTAAATTATGCAGATAGAGGGGTGACAGTTAGAAGCCAGACCTCAAAATAAAAACAAGGGAAAAAATCCTGAAGCACCACACATTGTAGGAGAGACAGATTTCACAAACTTATTCCTGGAAAGTTAGTAAAAACAAAAACAAAATCCACCACCGTCACAAAACCTTATCTGAGAAAAACTCGGAATCTGGGGTTGTGAGTAGTACCTTACTTTATATGTTCAGTATTGAACAAAAAAGTTACAAGATGTGCAAAAAACTGAAGTGTAATCCATACTCAGGAAAAAAAAATCAATGAGTAGGAACTGTCTCTAGTGATCCCAAATGTTGGATCTGGCACACAAAGACTTCAAAGCCCCTATTAGAGATATTTCAGTTAAATAAAGGGAATCTTGGCTGAAGGGTTAAAGTAAATTATGATGACAATGACTCAATGAATAAAGAATCTCAAAGAGACATTTTAAGAGAAAACAAAATGAAAGTGCTTGATTTGAAAATTATAATAACTGAAATGAAAAATTAACTAGGCTGGACTCAACAGCACATTTAAGATGGCAGAAGAAAGAATTGGTGGACTTGTAGGTAGGTCAATAAAAATTATTACAAAGAACAGAAAAAAGCCTGAACAATGAATAGAGCCTCCGAGATCTGTGGGACAACATCAAATGTATACCTAAGAATATATATATAGAAGGAAAGGAGTGTAAGAGGAGCAGAAAATATTAGAAAAAATAGTGGCTAAATTCATCTGCAGATCCAAGAAACTTGATGAACTCAAGCATGATAAACACATTATCAGAGTCAAACTGTTGTAAGATGAAGAAGGAAAATCTTGAAAACAGCAAGAACAAAATGATGCATCACATACAAGGGAATAACAATAGGATTTACAGCTGACTTCTCATCAGAAGCAAGGAGGTCTGAAGGCAGTGGGATGTCATAGTTAACATGTGGAAAGAAAAAAGCCCAGTAACCAGGATTTCTTTATCTAGCAAAACTCTTCTTCAAAAATGAAGGCAAAATAAAGACATTCCCACATAAAAAAGGCAGAGGATTTGTTGATAGCAGACCTGCCTTAAAATATTAAAGGAAGTCCTTAAGACTGAAAGAAAGTGACAACAGATGGTTACTCAAATCCCTAAGAAGAAATGAAGAACCTTGGAAATGGTAAGTATATAGGTAAACACAACTGTATTTTTATCTTACTATTTTAATAGGATTATCTTTATTTTTTAATTTTTGAAATGATAAGATTGTCTAAAACAAGAATGATAATACTGTATTATTGAGATTCTAACACATATATGGTAATAAAAACAGAAAAGAGATGGAATAGGAGGGGCGCTGGGTGGCTCAGTCAGTTAAGCAGCTGCCTTCCATCATGTCATGATCCCAGGGATCAGGGATCAAGCCTCTTGTTGGGCTCCCTGCTCAGTGGGGAGCCTGCTTCTTCCTCTCCTCCTGCAGTTCCCCCTTCTTGAGGTCTCTCACACTCTCTTTCTTTCTGTCAAATAAAATCTAAAGAGAGAGAGAGAGAGAGAGATGGAATAGGAGATATATTGGAGCAAGTTTCTGTATTTCCTGGAGTTAAGATTATGATAAGTAAAAGATGTATCTTGTGATGCCTAGAGCAACCACAAAGAATATAACAAAAAATAATTGTGATAAAGTCAACAGAGGGATTATAATGGTATATATACCAGAAATATTTTGCACAGAAAAAGATGTAATGGAGAAATAGAGGCTAGAGATTAAAGACAAAGACATGAAGCGAAAACAGCAGAATGGCATACATAAATGCAACCATGTCAATTATTGTATCAAATGTAAATGGACTGTCTGTTCAAAAGGTGTAGGGATTGTCAACCTTGATAAAAAGGCAAGATGCAACTCTTTGTTGTCAGTAAGAGATATACTTTAGATTTAAAGACACAAATATGTTGAAAGTAAAAAGATCCTAAAAAATAGATCATACAAACAGTAACCATAGAAGAGCTGGAGTGACTATATTAATAAAAGGTAAAATGTACTTTAAGAAATATTACTAGAGTCAGGGACATTTCATAAGAATGAAAGGATCAAGATGAGGAAAATATAACAATTATAAAAATATAATTTCATATATTCACCAGAATATATGAAACAAAAATTGACAGGAATTAAGAGAAATAAAAAACTCAACAGTAGTAGTTACAAATTTTAATGCCTCACTCTCAATAGTTGATAGAAGAACTAGATGGAAAATTAGCAAGGATATAGAAGACTTAACACTGGCAACCAGCTCATATTTATTGAATTCTTTGTGCAGAATATACATTTTTTTCAAGGGCACATAGAACAGTCTCTAAGAATATTCTGGGTCATAAAATAAGTCTCAATTATTTTTAAAAGATGGAAATCTTAAAAGGTATGTTTTATGACCACAACAGAATTAGAGATCCGTAACAGAAAGAAATAGAGGATATCTCCAAAATTTTGAAATTAAATAGCATACTTAAAAATAACCCACAGGGGCACCTGGGTGGCTCAGTGGGTTAAAGCCTCTGCCTTCGGCTCGGGTTGTGGTCTCGGGGTCCTGGGATCGAGCCCCGCATCAAGCTCTCTGCTCAGCAGGTAGCCTGCTTCCCTTCCTCTCTCTCTGCCTGCCTCTCTGCCCTCTCTGCCTACTTGTGATCTCTGTCAAATAAATAAAATCTTAAAAAAAAAAAAAAATTACCCACAGGTCAAAGAAGAAATCCAAAGGGAAATTTAAATATATTTTGGGCTAAATGAAGATGAAAACATAGCATATTTCATGGAATACAGCTAAAACAGTACTTAGAGGAAAATTTATAGCTTTTAAGTTTATACTAGGAAAGAAGAAAGGTCTCAAGTGTTAATCTAGGCTTCCACTTTAAGAAACTAGATAAAAGATGTTCTTGATCTTGGGGTGGTGGAATCTGTGGAGTCTGCTTAAGTTTCTCTATCCATTTCCTTCTGCTTCTCCCCCCTCAAATAAATGTTTGTTGTTGTTTTTTTTTAAGAAAATATTTATTTATTTGACAGAGAGAGACAGAGAGAGGGAACACAGGGGGAGTCAAGTCAGAGAAGCAGACTCCATGCTGAGCAAGGAGCCCGATGTGGGATTCAATCTCAGGACCCTGGTATCATGACCTGAGCCAAGCCAAAGGCAGATGCTTAATGACTGAGCCACCCAGGCGTCCCTCAAATAAATAAGTCTTAAAAAAAAGAAAAAAAGAAAAAAAAAAGAACTAGATAAGAAACCAAACCCAAAGCAGGATAATCATTTTGGGATTTAAAAAAAAAATCTTTATTTTATTAACATGGCATGCTACAGAGGTCAGCAGACTGACATATGGACAGCTATTTTTGTAAATGAAATTGTTAAAGAATTAAAACTGTCTTTTTACATAAATGATATAATCTCATATTTATAACAAACCAGAAACAAATAGAACTGATTGAGTTTAGCAAAGAGGTCACTCAAAAGAAATTAAAAGGATTGTAAGGGAAAATCATGAACAACTTTCTTTGAACAAATTGGGCAACTTACGTGGAATAGTCAGATTCCTAGACACAAATGCTGAAGGCATGAATTATTAAAACCAGCTCAAGAGGAAATGGACTATATGAATACACTTATAACAATAAATAATTGAATCAGTAATTAAAAATCTTACTGCAAAGAAAAGCCCAGGCCCAGTTTTGTTTTTTTTTTCTCATTAACACAAGTATTTATTGATGCTATTTATACAGTAAATTAGGTTGAATGTGAAGTTTTGGATAGCTTGAATTCACCATTTTTCTTGTGCACAAAGATATTCTCTCATTGACAAATGGGCATTTATTTCTCTTTGGCTTCCATTAGTTTTTTGCCCAGATATTGGCCTGTCAAATATTAAAAAATTAGTTTCTATTAAAACTAAATGTGATTCCATGGAGAGTTATTGTATGATTACCAAACACATCTGATGTTAAATGTCACTGAAGTGCTGCTTGATCATCTCTATCAGTTTGTGCTAATTAAGACAAAGGGCTGGGATTTATAAACCCCAAGAGTCTTATCTGAACAGTCTGCGTATAAAAGTTGTCTTTTTGCCTGGTGAAGGGGTATCCATGAAGCTGTGGACCTCTGATGAATTAACAATTAAATGTTTTCTGTATTATAACAAAGAAAACAAATCAGTAATTAAAAATCTTACTGCAAAGAGAAGCCCAGGCCAAGTGGCTTCATTGGTGACTTCTATCAAACATTTAGAGAAGCACTAAAACTAATCCTTCACAAACTCTTTCAGAAAGTAGGGGAGGAAAAAACACTTCCCAACTCATTCTATGAGGACACTATTACCCTGATAACAAAGCCAGACAAAGATACATTAAGAAAATTGCAGACCAGTATTCTTTATGAACACAGCCCCAGTAATCTTTTTTTAAATTTTTTAAGATTTTATTTATTTTATTTGACAGAGATCACAAGTAGGCAGAGGCAGGCAGAGAGAGAGGAAGGGAAGCAGGCTCCCTGGATTGGAGGGTCTGATCCCAGAATCCTGGGATCACGACCTGAGCCTAAGGCAGAGGCTTTAACCCACTGAGCCACCCAGGCACCTCCAGTCACAGTAATTTTTAATAAAATATTAGCAAACCAAATTTAACAACATAGAAAAATGGATTATAGATCATGATCAATTGGGCGTTATCCCAGGCATGCAAGTTTGGATTAATATGTATAAAACAATATAACATACCATGTTCTCTTAAAAGGCTAGTTGGTGGGTGTGTGGGTGGCTCAGTCGTTAAGCGTCTGTCTTCGGCTCAGGTCGTGATCCCAGGGCCCTGGGATTGAGCCTGGCATCGGGCTCCCTGCTCACCGGGAAGCCTGCTTCTCCCTCTCCCACTCCTCCTGCTTGTGTTCTCTCTCTTTCTGTGTCTCTCTCTCTCAAATATATAAATAAAATCTTAAGAAAAAAAAAAAAGACCAGTTGGTACATATTTTAGACTTTTGGACCATTACAATTTCTGTTTAAACTACTCAGCTCTGCTGTTGTACTGCAAAACAGCGATAAACTATATGTAAATAAGTGGATATGCCTGTGTTTCGTTGCAACTTTACAAAAATAGCTAGTGCACAAGTCATAGTTTGCTATCTTGTAATAAACCATATTTAAAGGTTTTAGAAAACCCACATGATCAGCTCAGTAGATACAGAAAAAACATTTGATGTAAATGATAAAATGTTGCAACAAACCAGAAAGAGTGGGCAATGTCTCACCTTGATAAAGGCATCTATGAAAATCCTAACACTAATGTAATATTTATTGGTGAAATATGAATCCTCTTCTCCTAAGACTGGGAACAAAGTGGGTAAGAATGTCCACTCTTAAGTCTACTCCTACCACTTCTTCACTGGAGTGTTCTACCTAGTACTATGGGGTGGGGGTGGGAAGGCATCTAAATTACCTAAGTAATTCACAAAAAAACCCAAAACAGATCTGAGTTTAAGCAAGGTCACAGGATACCAAATACACAAAAAAACTAAAAATTTTTTTATATACTAGCCACAATCCAGAAATGAAAGAGAATTCCATTCATGATTGGCTTCATACTTAGGAATAAATTAAACAGAAGAATTAACAAGATTTACACTAAAAACTATAAAATATTGTTGAGAGAAGTTTAAAAAGACCCAAATAAATGGAGAGACGTTCTATCTTCATGGATTAGGAGTCCAAATGTTGTTAAAATGACAGTTATCCCCAATTCGATGTATGGATTCAATGTAATCTCTCTAAAAAGAAAAATCCCAGCTGACTTCTTTGAAGAAATTTAATCCTATAATTTATGTGGAAATGCAAAGGACCTAAAGTAGAAGAGCCAATACAATTTTGAGAAAGTACAACATTGGAAGGACTTTTATTACATGGTTTCAAAAATCCACTATAATAATCAAGAGGGTGATAGATTGGTGTAAGGACAGGTACTAGAACTGGATTGAGAGTTCAGAAATATATAGTTGATTTTTGACACAGGTGCCAAGACAGTTCAGTGGGGGAAAGAGTAATTTTTTCCAACAGATAATGCTGGGAAATCGGGTATCTACATGCAAAAACAAAAAAAGACAAAAACCCACCCCAAAACTCAGTCTCTTAATTTATACTAGACACAAAAATTAATTGAAAGTGGATCATACACCTTAGTCTGAAACTACAAAATGTCTGGAAGAGTATCTTTGTGACCTTGGGTTAGGCAGTAACTTCCTAGACATGACACCAATGGCACAAGCTATAAAAGAAAAATTTGGTAAGTTGGCTTCATTAAAATGTAAAACTTTTGCATTCAAAAGACATTATTTTAAAAAATGAAAAGACAAGCTATGGAAAGATTTGCTTATCTGATAAAGGAGTATCCAAAACATATAAAGAACTCTTAAAACTCAGAAGATAAGTTAGTTAAAAAAAAATTTTTTTTAAATAAAAAATTTTTTTGTCATGATTCCACTTACATGTGATAACTAGAATAGGCGAATTCATAGAGACAGTAAAATAGGGGAAATGGTTGAAGAATAGGTTGTTTAGGGGAAGTGTGGAATGGATAGTTACTGTTTAATGGTTAGAGAGCTTTTGTTTTTCTTTTTTTAAATTCTGAAAATAGGGGCGCCTGGGTGGCTCAGTCGGTTAAACACCTGCCTTCCGGTCAGGTCATGATCCCAGGGTCCTGGGATCGAGCCCTGCATCGGGCTCCTGCTCAGCCTGTTTCTCCATCAGCCTGATTCTCCCTCTCCCTCTGACTGCTGCTCCCCCTCCTTGTTTTCTCTCTCCCTCTCTCTCTCTCTCAAATAAATAAATAAAATCTTAAAAAAATAATAAAAATAAAAATATAAAATTCTGAAAATATTCTGGAAATGGATAGTGATGGTGGTTGCACAGTCTTCTGAATTTAATGCCACTAAATTGCACACTAAAAAATGTTTAAAATGGTAGACTTTGTTGTTATGTATATTTTTATCACAATTAAAATAAATGAAAAAACATGAGACAAAAGACTTGGAACAGACATTTTGTCACATAAAATGTTGTCCAACATCCCAAGTTATTAGGGAAATGCAAATTAAAATCACAGTGAATTTCTACTGTACAGCCTCCGAAGTGGCTGTAGTCAAAAAGACTATAAAAATGTATAGGTAAGGATGTATGGCAACTGGAAACCTTGTGTGTTGCCATAAGAATGTAAAATGGTATAGTCACTTTAGAAGTCAGTTTGGAAATGTAATAAAAAGTTGCACATGGGGTGCCTGGGTGGCCCAGTTTCTTAAGTATCCGACTCTTGATTTTAGCTCAGGTCTTGATCTCAGGCTGTGAGATTGAGCCCTACATTGTGCTCCACACTTGGTGTGGAGCCTGCTTAAGTTTCTGTCTTCTTCTCACTTTGCCCCTCCCCAAATCCTTTTCTTAAAAACAAAACAAAACAAAAAAGTTAAATAGAAACTTACCATATGATGCAACAGTTTCACTCCAAGGTATCTACCCAGGAGAAATGTAAATGTATGTCTACACAAAGACTTGTATATGAGTGTTTATAGCAGCATTATTTATAATGGCCCAAATCTGGAAGCAATCCAAATGTCCATCAGCTGGTAAAGGGATAAACAAAATGTGAAATATCCATATAATGGAATGCTATTCAACAACAGTAAAATATAATGAACTACTAACACATGCTACAGCATGAATAAATTTCAAAAACATTATGCTAAGTGAAGGAAGTCAAACTCAAAAGACTACATATTATATGATTCCATTTATGTGAAATCTCTAAAAAAGGCAAATTTAGGGGCACCTGGGTGGCTCAGTGGGTTAAGGCCTCTGCCTTCGGCTCAGGTCGTGATCCCAGGGTCCTGGGATCGAGCTCCGTATTGGGCTCTCTGCTTGGCGGGGAGCCTGTTTCCCCCTACCTCTGCCTGCCTCTCTGCCTACTTGTGATCTCTGCCTGTCAAATAAATAAATAAAATCTTTAAAAAAAAATTAAAAAGGCAAATTTACAGAGACAGAATACAGATCAGTGGTTGGGTCTACAGGTAGGATTGAAGATTGTAAATGGGCTCAAGGGGAGTTTTGGAGTGATGAAAATGTTCTAAAATTGGATTGCAGTGATAGTTGCACAGCTCTAAATGAGTAACTGAAAGTCATTGAATCGTACATTTACAATGCCTAAATAAAGCTGTAAAACTAAAAAGTACCTAAGATTGGTTGGAGACTTTTGGATAAAACTGTTTTGTTGGGGGGGGGGGGTTGCTAAAGTGGTTTTAAGTTTGTCAGGTGACGTCCTATTGGTTTGTGATATCTCATATTACTCTTTCACTTGGAGGCCTAGACCCTCCCTGCTCCCAAAGCGTTACCTTGTGCTCTGCCTCACTAAAGTGTGTCGGAAAACTTTCTCTTTGTTGGGGAGAACTGACTCAACTGTTCGGAGTGTGGCTCTGATGAACTGTCTAGGCAGATGATACTTATTTAGAGAAAAATGCTTACTTTGAGCCCCAGGTTATAGATAGACCAGTCACAGCTAGACATCTTGCAAATACGTCCTGCGGGTTGAGAAGTAGGTGAGAGTTTGAGAAATGAGAGTATATTGTCTGCTGAAAGCGAAGAGCCAGTGGAGTGGTACCATCACATACAAGGATGCTTTAGGCTGTATTGCTACGACCTGTGCTTTTCACTGTTTTTTTGTTTGTTTGTTTTGTTTGTTTTTTTGCTGAGGCCTCACAACAATCCTGTGAGATAGGAGAGGTATCCTTAGTCCCCATTTTACAGAGAAGGAAGGTTTACAGGGTGACTCCTTTGTCCAAGAGCATACAACTTTGGCAGAGTTAGACTTAAATTCAAGGTTTCTGACTCCATATTTTTAAACCACTTCTTTTATACTCTGTATTTTGCCTGAGCTGTTTACTGGGAAGAGGAGCAGAAGGGGCATGTAATTTTGACTGATTGCATATGTTTTCAGTAGATTTAGTCTGAAGAAAAGGAGGGGAAGTTAGACTAAAGCGTAAGTTCAGGAGTTCTATAGCAAGTATAGTAATCAAGGACAAACCTGATATCTGGTAGTTATTAAAATTATATACCTGGGTTAGAACTATAATCCGTGGCACAGATGGTTTGAAGCTATCCAGTGCTTGGTTCAAGGAGCAGACCACTTCCTGAGTTATAAATATAACTGTGCCAGAAATCAAAGGAAATTCATTTGACAGACATTTACTGAGCGTCTACTCCATGCCAGGCTCCTTGCCAAGATACAGGATCACAAGGTCCAGTTGGATCCTGTTGAGAAACAGCCTGAGAGGACAGAAGTAGGCTGGAATTTCCTTCATCATTTTCGTGCTCTGAGGCTGATGTGTCTGCCTTCCAAAGTGACCACATCCACGTGGACCTGGAACCTGTCACTTTCTACTATCCTTGTAGCTTTGCTTTCTACAGGTTTCTTTATAAAAATAGTCCCATCTTTTCTTCCTTTCCCACTGTGGATTCTTCAGTCTGCTTTTCAGTCAAACATAGGTAGATCTTTCATCTAAAAGAAATCTTTGCTTTTAAAAAAAAGACATTTAAAAATAATTTTCTTAATTGTTGAAATAGTTGATGCTTATTGCTAAACACACGGAAGGCATAGATGAGTTATAAATAATAAACGTAAAAATCACTTTTAATTCTACAACTTAAGATTTCAGTGGTTAACGTTTTTGCTTCCAGTCTGTTTGAATTTCTTGTCAGTGTCTGCTTGTGCATATGTGAGTATGCACATTTTAGTATTTTGTTGTGTCAAGCTCTGTGTGAAATAATTTACATGTATTCTTTTTTTTATCATGTTTTTAAATTATGTGTATAGTACATCATTCATATGTGATATAGTGTCCAGTGATTCATTGGTTATGTATAACACCCAGTGCACATCACAACACATGCCCTCCTTAATACCTATCACCCTGTTACCTCCTTCCCCCACCCCCTCCCCTCAGAAACCCTCAGTTTGTTTCCCCGGTTCCATAGTCCCTGAAGGTTCGTCTCCTCTGATTTCTCCCCCTTCAGATTTCCCTCCCTTCCCCTATGGCCCTGCTATTGCTTATGTTCCACATATGAGTAAAACCGTATGACAATTGCGTATTCTTAGTTCAGAAGTAGCTTTGTGAAGCAGATACTATTATCATATCTCCTTTTCACAGAAGAAACAGATTTAAAGGTAAGTAACTTTTCTAGGTTTACATAGTTGATAAATCATATAACTCGAATTTTTATGTAGCTCAAGCTCTTCACCACTACCTTTCTGTTTTCTTCTGTGACTATCACTCCGAAATTGTTCTCTGTAAGACTGTCAGTCTTACAGGGGAGCTCAATCCCAGGACCCAGGGATCATGAGCCAAGCTGAAGGCAGATGCTCAACTAACTGAGCCACCCAGGCGCCCATGTAGCATTTAGTTTTATCCAAGAGAAACAGCATAGGATTTTGGTGGCTGAAATGGATTATTTTTTTTATTGGCATATTTAAAGACTATTGATTCTTATAAATAAATAGGTGGCATGCTTGTTCAGGTGTACATTTTTCAAAGAATGTGTTGGACATTCTTTTCTAATGTTTTCAGAAAATTTGGAAGTAATTGGTGGTGGAAAAATAATGCCTAGAATGCTTGGTATAATAGAATACAGATTCTAGGACCCTACATCTGGTCTAGGGTAGATCTCAGGAATCTGCATTTTTCAAAGCAACTAGTCTAGATGATTCTGATAGATAACCAGATTGGGAAACACTGGCCTGAACCCTTTATTTTTCTTGAATTCTTGTCATTTTCTTCATTTTTCTCTTGACTTTGATTTCTCTTTTTCTTTCTTGTGTCACTATACCTGCACTTCTACTTTTTTCCTGTCCCTGGTTTTGGAAGCTAACTTTATTTTATTTTATTTTTTAAGATTTTATTTATTTATTTGTCAGAGAGAAAGCACAAGCAGGCAGAGTGGCAAGCAGAGGCAGAGAGAGAAGCAGGCTCCCTGCTGGACAAGGAGCCCGATGCAGGACTCAATCCCAGGACCCTGGGATCATGAACTGAGCCGAAGGCAGAGGCTTAACCCACTGAGCCACCCAGGTGCCCCCAAAGGCAGTGTCTTAATGGACTGAGCCACCCAGGCATCCTGGCAGCTAACTTTAGATAAGACTCTTTTCCTACTGCTTTATTTAATTTGACTTTTGCTATGAGAGTCTGTTTTTCTCTATCCCAGATTTAAGTGTATGATTAAATTATTGGTGACCGAGGTTTGTTTTCCTGTCATTATCATGAAAGCTTTAGTGGCTCATCTCATCTTATGTTATAGAAGTCAGAGAATTGTTACTACATTTTACATTTTGTTTAGATGAAGGATGTTCATTTCCCATTTCACTTAGGTTCTTTTCTTATTTGAGAGACATGGTTTGCAAAGGTTAGAATGAATGAGCCTCAAAGTTTTGGTCATAATAATAACCAGGGCCTTCATACTAAGGCATACTAAATAGTCATTTGAAAGAACCAGTACAATATAGCAAGATTGTTGCAGAAGGCTGTCTATAATAGCTGTCTAGTATAGTCCAGTGAAAAAGCAGATTATACAGCTGTAAATATAAAATGAGCTCATTTTTGCTTAAGCCACCTCTCAAAAGCCCCACAAAATTATAGATATGTATCCATTTGTATGTGCATGGATAAAGGTCTCTAAGGACATAAAATAAGTGTATAGTTTATGATACTTATTATTTTAATAATATCAGATAATATAGATAAGTTTATTGATTATAACAAGTTATTAAACTTGCCATTTATTATATATATTTTTAAAGATTTTATTTATTTATTTGAAAGAGACAGAACGAGAGAGAGGCAGCACAAGCAGGGGGAATGAGAGAGGGAGAAGCAGGCTTCCTGCTGAGCAGAGACCAGTGTGGGACTCTATCCCAGGACCCTGGGATTATGACCTGAGCTGAAGGCAGACGCTTAACGACTGAGCCACCCAGGTACCCCACTATTTATTATATTTATAGGTGATTTCCATTGAGGAAATGGAAGATGATGAAGAAAGGGATACTCAATTTTTACTTTATTTCAATATTTAAATTTTCAATAATGAGTATGGTTTTTTTTTTTAATTTTAAAAATTACAAAAGCATTGGTTTTTTAAATACTGTGTGATGTCAAGGTATACAGTTCTTCCTATAAAATATCATTTCTTGTTATGTTATGGACATTGGGAAGGGTATGTGCTATGGTGAGTGCTGTGAAGTATGTAAACCTAGTGATTCACAGACCTGTACCCCAGGGGCTAATAATACATTATATGTTAATAAAAAATAAAAAAATTGAAAAATATCATTTCTTTAACTCTAGAACATTTTTACAGTTCTTTTTCTTTTTTTTTTTAAAGATTTTATTTGACAGAGAGAGAGAGAGATCACAAGTTGGCAGAGGCAGGCAGAGAGAGAGGGGGAAGCAGGCACCCCACAGAGCAGAGAGCCCGATGCGGGGCTCGATCCCAGGATCTTGAGATCATGACCTAAGCCTAAGGCAGAGGCTTCACCCACAGAGCCACCCAGGCACCCCTAGAACGTTTTTTAAAAATAAGAAAAAGTAAAGAACTAGGCATTTAGAGTACTTATTTCATATTAGAAGCAAAGAGAGCAAGAGAGGCTTTAGCTGGTGTATTGGAGACAGCGGCAGCTTCCACCCAGCACGGTAGCTGATGCGCTCGGGTGACTCTGCTGTTTTGCTTCCCTTAGGTGGTTTGGTCCGCAGTTGGCATTCATTGATCAGTGAGTTGATTCAGACTCAAACCCACCGACAGCAATGAATGTTGAGTGCAGCCATCAGTGTTTCCATGCGGTGGCGTTGCCTCGGCCCTCCTGAATTCCTGGCTCTTCTTTTCCACACTGCTTCTTTGAGGCCTACGTCCGGTATTTCTCTTAGTAACCAATGATCGAGGGCCCACCTAATTATAGGTAACACTAGATACTAGAGCTGGGAGATTTCTTCAAGATGAGAGACTGTGATTCAGGGAATGGAAGGAGCTCGTGGAGAAGCGAACAGGTGGCTCTGTGACCACACAGATAGGTGCCCGCATACCTGATAGATACAAACAGGAGTAGAGAGGGTCCTGGCTCTTCCTCTCTGTTTTGGACTGAGAAATATGAGCACTTTTCAAGAAAAATTAGCACAGGTTATGTTTTAGGTTAAATAATAATAGCAGTTTACATATGTTGTTTGCTGTGTGCTTGGAATGGTACAAAGCACTTTACATATTACCTCATTGAATCTCAAAACTCCATGAGGTAAGTGTTCTTATTATCTCCCATTTTATACATGAGAAAACAGAAACTCAGATACTTGCCTGTGGTCACATAGCTAGTTAGGGAGTTGAACCAAGATTTTTCCCAGATCTCTGACTCCGGACCTGACATTTTACTTACATTTAACAAACGTTTAAGTAAGCATATGTGTGGCCAGAAGTAGTGAGGCAATAGTTGATTTCAAACATCTCATATTCTAACAGGGCTGTGAAAACTTAACCATATTAACTGTGGTTGGAGATAGAATGTGATAAGAGTTGTACAGGCATTTGACAGTTGTATGCTATGTTTGCTTATTAAATCCTTCTCTTGCTCTTAATTAAAGTTTTGAGGGGATGTGGGAGAAATGGGTGTAAAATAATCGGGTTTCACTCAAAACTGAAATAAATGTTTTTAATGTCTCCTTGCTCTATCCTGTTTTTCACTAGAGTGACATATTTCTAGGATACATTTTTAAGCACATTCGGTATTATAGTGGAGTTCTCCTTTATCTTGTTGAAGTGAAATACTTGTTTGTCAAAAACAACACAAAGCAAGGAACAAGGTGCAATAGAAATGGGGCAGCTCTTACAAAGTTCACTGGACCACCTTTAGGGACAGGCAGCAGGACTGGTTCTGGTGATCTTATGTGACATGTGAAGGTACAGCCTGCTCCTTTGCTTCAGGAAATGTAGTGTAGTCTGTAAGGACCCCAAGGTACAGTCAACGGTCGGTGGTTTTTTCAAATCCCAAACTCACCGACAGCGTTGAATGTTCCTTGGAGTCCTCTGAAGGCTGGTTTCTGGCCCTGGCAGCCCTTCTTCAGCCTGTACCCATGTTCGGGGAACCAATGAGCAGTGAAACCACTGCTGATAGAGGCTCTCATGTTCTTTTCCAGGTTTCAGGTTGAGAATATTTAGACTATGAAATCAGTTTGTGTACAGCAGAGAGCTCATGAACTTAATGGAATTGTGAGACTGCAGTTACTTATACAAGCAGACTCCAATGGATGGTTGAGAAAATGGCTTTGAATAGTATTATTTTTTTAATTCTGAAAATGTCAAGTGCCTCATTTTTAGATAGATTGATTATTAAAGGGCATGGGTAAGAAAGAAGTTAATATATATTATGGACTCTGTTATGTGCTGGAATTTGTATATTTTTATTTCATTAAATTCAAAACAACCCACTTGTACCTCATGAAAAAACTGAGAGATTAAGTGATTTGCACAGTTACATAGCCAGGAGTCACTGTTGTTAGCCAGAACTTGAATACTGGACTTTATCAACGCTCAGCTCCCTGAGCATATCCCCTCTTTTCTTGTCCACCACAAAACTTACTGTTCTGTATCGGAAGTAGCATCTGCAGTGAGAACTACATCAAACTAGTAAACATTTTCTCCTTGTTTGCCTGTATAAATAGCAGGTGGGTCTGTAGGCAAAATATTTCATAGAGGAAGAGGAAAAAAATTTACCTTCACAACTGGTGATCTCTCTAGCTGAGATCCTAGATCACTGAGTTGCTACAGAGGTTCAGTGGTAGTCTGCATGTTATTTTCCATTTGGAAAAAAACAAAAACAAAAAACCCCTATCACCTAAGGGAAAGCGTGCATTTCTCCTCTGTAAGATCACAGCAACTAAAATGTCAGGTGTCTTTTTGCTTTGGCATAAAGAGTATTGGTACATTATAGACATACTGGTTATTTTTCATTGACTCTTGAATATTCTTGATTAAAAAGCTGGAAAATGAAATAATTGTATGGGTAGGGATAGAGGGTTTCAGAATGTAGGGTTTTATTACTGGAGAGATGGAGGAGTGCTCGGAAGAAAGGCTTAGAGAACTGCTGGCTGAATTAAGGTTAATCTTTAATCAGGGATTGGGTTTAAATAGTAAAGGTTGACTCTTCTCAAATTCATTTTTAAAGGAGCCAAATGGTACACATTAAAAAAAAAAAAATCACTGAGAATTTGGTTTGAATGTAAACTGTTGAACATCTACATCAATTTAATTATTTCACCCTGTGTCAAAACACTCCATTTAGCCAGCTTTGTTGAGTTCTCAGTGTTACGACAGTGAATTGTATACAAACGACAAAAAAAAAAAAAAAAAAATCAAGCAACTGTTACTGTGTAGTAGTTTAAAAACTCTTTAATGTGTTTAAACAGTCTTCTCTTGGTCTCATAGTAGAAAGAGATGTGAATGCCTTAAACCGTTTGGTCAGATGTTCAGACTTTAAAAGAATACTGACTTCTGCTGCTCCAAGCCATGAGATATTTTACAAAATACCATTGCTTAAATTCATGGCATTCTAATAAGAATGCTTTTTATAGATTTGAAAAACTAGAGCCGAGTGAAAGGTAGGTTTCCAAAATGGCATAGGGGTATTTCCCATTGTGTTGGAAATAATTAATTTTCATGGCAGGGAAGGCCACCATCATCCTCACACCTTTAAGTTTTTATCATCAGGCAAGTTAGAAGGACACACTGGTATTTTTAATGAGTTTGCTAACGGGTTTATATATTTAACGCCAGGATATAAAGTCTAAGGTTAAAAACATTAAGGGTTAAATTAAACAAGAGTTGTAGAAACTACAAATTTAATAAGTTGGTTTATTTCATTCTTGATTTAGATTGGTTTTGAGTTTGTCAAAATTTACCATGCCATCCTTTATTGTTTCACTTACCTCTTTTCCTTTTCCAAAGGTACTACGAAATATTGAAACCCACATTGCTCCAACTTGGACATGTAATTGTTTTCATACTCTTCTTGAGGCCTCTTGATATACTTGAAAGAAACAAGAATCATAAACTTAATAAAGCAATATATTTGAGAGATTAATAGCATAGAAGAGAAGAGGAGTCAGTATCTCAGGTGGCTTCTGTCCAGACACTTCCCAAGCATTATGCAGAGAGCATATATTTGGGGTATTTGGGGGTAATGCTACTAATGAGGACAGATTCTTATGTTATAAAGATGACAACAGCATGTCATCATGAACCCATATTTCTTTTAGCCGGACTGCTAGTGTTCTGCTTTATCCTTTTGCTAATTCGTCAGTGAAATCCTAGGATCCTTTCTCTTACATATAATCCTTGCCATTATGGAGCAGTGTCTGTCCAGGGATCTAGACATAGACACAGCAGATGACAAAGAGAATGACTGCTATGCTGGTGGAAAGGTACAAATCATGTTAAGGGAGAATAGAGAAAAGGGTTAATTCTGCCCAAAAGTCCCAGGAAAGATATATCTGAGGGTTATATCTGACTTGGGACTCAAATGTATAGTTGAATTTTTCTTGACAGAGAAGGAAAGATATTCCAATAGAGGGAAAACTCTGCATAGAAAGTCCTAGAGAAGGGAAAGTTCAGGTAATGATGAGTGATGAGATTAACCTCTCAGCATCCGTTAACTCATCTTTAAGATGTGGGACAAATAGCACTTGCCCTTTGCACAAAGCTTTGAAAATCAAATGAGTTTGTGCATGTGAAAATAGCATGTTAATATAATTTCTAGATTTCTGTTTTCTCATTGCTCTTGGTTCATATGTGCTAAAATAGAGTATATGAAATACCTTATCATGATAGACTTCTCCAAATTGGATTCTTATTTGTTCTCTTTTTTTTTTTTCCTTTGAGTGATCATAGTTTAAATTTTTCATACATTAAGTGTTCGGAGAAGTAATATTGTAACAATAAAGAATACAGATTTGGAGCTAGAATTTTGACTTTGCAACTTACTAGCTATGTGACCTTGGGCAGATTACTTAACTTCTCTGTTTTTCTGTTTCCTTACCTATAAAATGGAGATAATGATAGTGTCTACCTCATAGAACTATTGTGAGGGACGTGTGGGTGGCTCAGTTGGTTAAGCATCTGCCTTTGGCTCAGGTCATGATCCCAGGGTCCTGGGATCAAGTTCCACATTGGGCTTCTTGCTCAGCAGGAAGCCTGCATCTCCCTCTGCCTGCTGCTCCTCCTGCTTGTGCTCTCTCTTCCTCTCTGACAAATAAATAAATAAATCTTAAAAAAAAAAAAAAAACTATTGTGAGAACTAAATGTCAAGTGTGTAAAACAGCACAACACATGTTAAAATTTATATGAATTTCTATGTTTCAAAATGATTTAAATATAATGTACTTATGTATTATGAAATTAAATTGCATATTTTACCCATATTCTGGTTTTGGTCCATTTACACTAATGTAAAACCCTTATTTTATAGTTAAAGTAACTTCCAAATAACTATTACATTGCATATGTATATATGTATATGCGTGTTTCAAAGACGTTTTTGAAATTAATTCTCTACCACTTTCTTTGTGACTTTAGGAAAAGTTTTTATCTCTTGAGCTTCAAAATCCTCAATCTGTTAAAATAAGAATAATAGTATAGTAGTACTTCCCTCATACTGCTTGTAAGGATTAAAAATTAGATAATATAATTAGAAACTTTCTAGAAGGCTATAGATTCTCTCCCTAATCTGCACATAAACACAAAATTTTGAAAGCAGTTTCAGTTACGGAATTCAAGAACGCATCCATAGCCTCTCTCTGAACTTCAGGTTCAGACATTCCGAACAGAACTGTAGACCAAGATTTCACCATCTCATTGTGTCACTGGTGTAATGTTGCTGCTGTTGCAATCTGTCACCATTATCTAGTCACATTGTTCCCTGTGCTGTAATCTGTGCAATACAACCAGACAGTGGGGCACCTTGGTGGCTCAGTGGGTTAAAGCCTCTGCCTTCGGCTCAGGTCATGATCCCAGGGTCCTGGGATTGAGCCCCGCATCGGGCTCTTTGCTCAGCAGGGAGCCTGCCTCCCCTTCTGTCTGTGCCTGCCTCTCTGCCTACTTGTGATTTCTGTCTGTCAAATAAATAAATAAAAAAAAATACAACCAGACCCTGGTAACTGGACAGTGATGATCCCTGGAAAAGTAGTTACTAGGCTTCATCAACAACCTTTAATTAGTAAATCTCCACTTATACAGAAGAAGTTGCCAGATGAGAAGTTACACAAATATTTGAATGAATTTAACGTACTTTGCAACAGTTTCTCTCCCACTTCCACAGCAACCATTTGGTTTGGAGCTGATCCCAGTACTAATTCTGGCCTTAAGTAAGGGTCAGAGAATGTGTTGTTTCACGACAGTGCTTACAAAGCCTGCTAGATCCAGAGTGTTTACCTGAGTATGAGGGAAGGGGGGAAAAAGAGTATGCGGAGGATTGTAGTTGTATATGGAATTATTGGACATTCTTATATTTAGCCTGCTTAGGTTTAACCAGATAATTGAGAAGTAGAAAGAGAAATTTAAACTTTGTAGCTTGGAACATTTTACTTTTTGACATGGCAGCTTTTTATCAGGTTATTTCAGATATTTTATGAGTTGGGAAGACCAGGGGGTGGGCAGGCCAACTCCCTGAAATAGCAAATTGTCGTAGTGCCAAAAGACGGTATTTCTTTTCAAATGGGACATTTCTTTTCAAAACCTATCAAAATATGCTAAGGGCCACCAGAATTTTCCATCTCCTAGTTACAGTGACTTAATGTGTTTAAGATATTACTACTTCAGATTATTTTACAAACCCATAGGAAGCAATACTTCACTTTTCCATGGTAAATTAATTCACAGGGTATCTATGATCAGTGAACAATTCTTCTAAGCAACTCTATACTAAGGACTGTTGTTCAGCTGACCTGAATGAGTAAGTACATTAAGTGAGTTGGGAATATAAAGTCATAAAAGAAATAGGGATCAAAATCATGCGGTAGTTAATATTCATGGGCATTAAGGAATGAGGTAGAAAGAACCTTGGATTTTATTGCAGTGTGTGAAAAGTGTTGGCAGAGATTTTAAAAGTCCTTGAAAGCCAACTGGCATGTGTTTTGCAGTAAACAGTTAATGAAATAAGCAAAACCAGTGATCAAAGGACTCAAATCTTTCCTTTTGTACAATGATGAAACCCTGACGATCTAACAATAACATAAGAATATGTATTTCATATTCAGAGGAAGCTCTGACCTATTTTAGTTTACTGGGTTAAATGTAATCATATGATACTTTATATGCTTTAAAAACTTGATGTCTGTTGTTATAAAGTTTATTTTTGTCTCATGTAGATTATAACGTTGTGTTAAGACATTGTAAGTTATAGGTAACTAGACATTCATCCTATAAGTAACTTATTATTTAAAACATTTAGGGGAAATGCTTTTTATTATTTTTGCATTATGTATGTGGGCTCCACTCAAGTCTTGAACTCAGGATCCTAAGATCAAGACCTGAGCTGATATCAAGAGTCAGATACTTAACCAACTGAGCCACTCATGTGCCCCTAGGTAATTTTTTTTTTTTTTTTAAGATTCTATTTATTTGTTTGACAGGGAGAGAGAGAGCACCCACACACAAACAGGGGGAGCAGCAGCAGAGGCAGAGGGAGAAGCACGTTCCTGCTAAGCAAGGAGCCTGATGTGGGGCTTGATCCCAGGACCCTGGGATCATGACCTGAGCTGAAGGCAGAGGCTTAACTGCCTGGGCCACCCAGGCACCCTGAGGAAATGGATTTACAAGGGAAATGAAGACCCGAAGTCAGATAGTGGGTCAGAATTAAAACTCTTGACTGTGCGTGTGTGCGTGCATGTCTGTTTACTTATATGACACTACCTCTCCATTGTGAAAAAGCATGCTTTTTGCAGAAGTTTCCTAATGTCCTGTTGGCCATCTGAAAAGTACTTCAAGTCTATCTGTCTGGCGGGTCAAACATCTTAGCCTTAGGGATACACCCAGAACTAGTGCAAATGGACCATTGACTTGAGTTTAGCACCCTGACCTGAAGTATTTGACTAAGTAAGAGATGCTGAGTGGTGTTGGCATAAAAACTGTCCATGGTATGAAATGAGGAATAGCTGTAAGTGATCAAAAGTCTGTGAAGGCCCTTTAGGCTCTGACATTTATCAGCTGCTGCTACACTTTAACACTTTACTCTAATCAAAGGTGACTACCACTGGATGGAAGAGGCTTGCAGAACCTCTGGCTGCTCTCAGGGGAGGAATTTATTTTAATTGCCAGTGAGAAGGTAGGAATGATTTCAGTAAAGATCAAGAACCTCCAAATCCACTTCAGCTTGGGCTCCTGGCCAAGTGTCCATCCTCTGGAGGGAGTTGGTGTCAGCTGCTGTCTTGTGACTTGAGGTATTTCAAAAAAGCCAAAGGCATTACAGAAGCCTTTCCTGAGTTGGCAGGCAGGAATGGCACCAGGAATCAAGGCCTGACACATGTCATCAGCCTGGAAAAAGTGGAGTTTGGACACTAATGATGGCTCTTGTCAAGGCTCAGTGTGATAAAGCCAGGAGGACTGAGCTTGGGGGTTTGTTTGCATAGAAGAGGAGTTATAGCTTAGAGAACACCTGCCAAGAGTTTTCACTGCCCCAGCTGTATGTCAGTGACAAATACTTCACCCTTGACTCCTGTCACTTCTTTTTAATGGGTAATGGTAGAGATGCTGGATGGGTAAGGAAGAGAGACAGCCTGGTTATATCTATCACATTTCCCTGTTTGCTTGTTTTCTTGCCATTCTCTGTGTAGAACTAAATTTGTTTGGCCATACTCCAGGCTAGTGTTTTGTTCTGTCTCTATCTGATGGTACTGGGCCAGAGTTTTGGGTCCTTTATTTCCATAAATGCCACTGCTGATGACCACACAAGTGTTTTGATTGGCAGTTAGGAGAAAGCTTTTTTGCTGATACATCTTTGTTAGAAGTGTTCTTTTCAAATCCCAGCTTTGCCATGTAGTAGCTATGTGATTTTTGGCAAGTGGTTTAACCTGTTTCTCACCTGCAAAATGGAGGTAAGTAATTAACTGTACCTATACTACTGGGTTGTTGTGAGACCTAAATGAAACTGGGAGAATAAAAATGCATGACCCATAACGTTCAAATTTCAGTTATTGTTAATATTGTAATTATTTGGTTGAACTTCTTGCCTACTGGGAAGAATGCAATGAGGGTTTTCTAAACCATTATCTTAGTGAATATAGGAATCATGGTGTAGAATAAATGTAAAATTGAAATCAGGAGATCCAGATGCAAGTCTTGACTATGCTGTATGTAACTTCAATTTCCAGATTTTTTCATAAAAAAATTAAACCAACTAAAACAAAATCAGGATCTCTGAGATCTTTTGTCACACACAAAAAATTGACATTCATAAAAATTATTGAGGTTCCCGGGGCGCCTGGGTGGCTCAGTGGGTTAAGCCGCTGCCTTCGGCTCGGGTCATGATCTCAGGGTGCTGGGATCGGGTCCTGGGATCGAGTCCCGCATCGGGCTCTTTGCTCAGCAGGGAGCCTGCTTCCCTCTCTCCCTCTCCGCCTGCCTCTTTGTCTACTTGTGATCTCTCTCTGTCAAATAAATAAATAAAATCTTTAAAAAAAAATTATTGAGGTTCCCAAGAGCTTTTGCTTATGTGGGTTATACCTATCACCTTTCACTGTATGAGAAATTAAAGTTGATGGGCACCTGGGTGGCTCAGTGGGTTAAGATAAGCCTCTGCCTTCAGCTCAGGTCATGATCCCAGGCTGCTGGGATCGAGGCCCGCATCGGGCTCTCTGCTCAGCAGGGAGCCTGCTCTCCCCCCACCCCCCGCCTGCTTCTTTGCCTACTTATGATCTCTCTCTGTCAAATAAATGAATAAAATCTTTAAAAAAAAAAAAAGTAAAGTTGAGAAATTTTAAAATGTTTATTAATTCATTTAAAATAGAAATGATTAACTTACTGCATAGCAACATAAGTAACATTTTAAAGTAAGAATAAGTATAAAAATATCTCTAGATCCCCCCCCCCAAAAAAACAAACAAATCTTAGTGAGAAGAGTGACATTATTTTGTATTTTTGTAGGTCTCTTTAATGTCTGGCTTTGTGAAAGACAACTGAATTTTCAGGGCGCCTGTGTGGCTCAGTCGGTTAAGCATCTACCTTTGGCTCAGGTCATGATCCCAGGGTCCTGGGATCGAGCCCTGCATTGGGCTCCCTGCTTAGCTGGGAACCTGCTTCTTATTCTCCTTCTGCCTGCCACTCCCCTTGCTTGTGCACTGTTCCTCTCTTTGTCAAATTAATAAATAAAATCTTAAAAAAAAAAAGGCAACTGAATTTTCATAGCTGTGTATATCTGCATCTACATTCTGTCTGTTTCAATATGTTTTGGCTGAAGTATATGAAGAAAATCTGGCCTCTATACTCAGATATATATGGAAAAAGGATTTTAATAGTTTGGATAATTGTGTGTTTTCTTCTTTCATGTGTATCAGATCTCAGTAGTTGGTAGTCTCTCTCTCTCTCTCTTTTTTTTTAAGATTTATTTATTTATTTATTTGACAGACAGAGACCACAAGTAGGCAGAGAGGCAGGCAGAGAGAGAGGAAGGGAAGCAGGCTCCCCACTGAGCAGAGAGCCCGACTCGGGGCTCGATCCCAGCACCCTGGGATCATGACCGGAGCTGAAGGCAGAGGCTTTAACCCACTGAGCCACCCGGGTGCCCCAATAGTTGGTAGTCTCTTAAAGGTTAGTTGCACTATGGAATCTGAAACCGTATCAATGAACTTTTCATTCTCTATTTCATTAAAAATCCCCAAGTCTGTTCTACAGTTTACATGGGTCTTTGACCCATGAATGATTTTGAAACAGCATGCTTTGGTTATTTGGAAAATACTGGTTTAACAAATTAAATAGAATTTCTAAATATGGACATATTTCATCATATAAAATCCAATAAATCAGTTTTCTTAATATTACCACTATTCTCCTGGGAAGCTGTGAGGCTTACAGTAGCAGATACAAATTTTCCAAAATTCCAATTTTTATTTAAAGGCTTAAATTTTATCACTGGCAACAAATACTGCTAGTTGTTTTCCTTGAAATGACATGCTCACTTTGTTCATTTTCAAGATAATAACTGTCAAACATCCGAATCTGAATAACCGTAATTTTCTGTTGTTCTTTCAAGTAAAATGATAGCCCATGAAAAAATTAGCTAGTTTACCTTACAACTCAAACAATAGCTTAAAGTGCATTTCCTTGAGACAGTCAGTGTAGAGAAGTGCTTTAAGTGTGTTTTCCATTTTGTCATACAAAATATTAAAAAGTTGCATAGTCAGGCATTGAGATTTAAAATCAATAAATCTTACTGCTTCATCAAGGACATTCTTTCTTTTCTCCTTTTTACATTTACCATGGGCATTTTTTAAAATTTAATTTAATTTTTTTCAGTGTTCCAGAATTCATTATTAACAATTATTCCAAGTCCTCATACATTCATTTACAATTTTTTTCAGTGTTCCAGAATTCATTATTAACAATTATTCCAAGTCCTCATACATTCATTTACAATTTGAAATAAGGAACACAGTCTTTTTTCCTTGTTAGATAGACTGAAGTAATTAGTAATACTGTTACCGTTCATATCATAAATTAGATCTTTTCATTGGATCTTTAAGAAAAGTATATAGTTGGGGGGTACCTGGGGGGCTCAGTTGGTTACGGTCATGATCCTGGGGATCAAGTCCTGTATCCTGCTCCCTGCTTAGCGGAGAGTCTGCTTCTCCCTCTCTCTCTGCCTACTGCTCTGCCTACTTGTGTTCTCTTTCTCTCTCTCTCTCAAATAAATACGTACATACATCTTAAAAAAAAAAAAAAAGGAATAGGTGGTATTTTCTGGAAAGAATGCTAAGCATTTGCTAAAAATAAAAATGGAAAAAAAATGAAAATGGAAATGAAATCCATCAAGCAACCATTCCAAGAAAACAATTTCATTGGATGGAATTCATCAAGGATATTCTTAAGTTAAAATGGCTTTTTTCTCCCCTGCAGTGTGTGGTGGTGGTAAATACAATGACTGCCAATACGTTTTGGTGGCATTGCTTTGATTAGTACTAAAGCTAGCAATTTAACCCGACACTGGCTTTGCACCATCCTTGTAAATGTCAACATAGTA
This sequence comes from Enhydra lutris kenyoni, assembly GCF_002288905.1. Classification (NCBI taxonomy): domain Eukaryota; kingdom Metazoa; phylum Chordata; class Mammalia; order Carnivora; family Mustelidae; genus Enhydra; species Enhydra lutris. The sequence continues at coordinate 29,892,794 of NW_019154097.1, read as the reverse complement.
AAAAAAAGGCAAATCATGCCTTATAATCAGTACAAAAATAGTTTTGGCCATGCAAACTCTCTGAAAAGGTTTTGAAGTTGTCTGTAGATCACACTCTGAGAACCATTGATAAGGAGTCCAAATGTTAAAAAACTTTAGATGGGGGCACCTGGGTGGCTCATTCAGTTAAGTGTCCAACTCTTGATTTCAGCTCAGGACATGATCTCACGGTTATGAGATTGAGCCCTGAGCTGGAGTCTGTGCTGGCATAAAACCTGCTTAAGATTCTCTCTTTCCCTCTCTCCCTTCCTTTACTGTACACCTCCCCCCGCCCCCCGCCATATCTGTCTCCTCTCTCTCTAATAAAAATAAAACTCTATGCAAATGGTTGAAACTTTTCTAATTCCTTAAGCATTAAGACTCATAGGGCTGCAGTGGGCTATAGGAAAGACAATCCCTGGGGTATTGTTTTGGCATCCCCTTGGCATTTAGCATAGTATTAAGGGGCTTGCCTATAGTGGAACCTCAGTGAAGATTGATCAGTCAACGCAGATTGCCTAAATATTGTACTTACCAACTTTTTTCTTCTATACCTTATGAACTCAGTTTTCTCTGTTCTCATATATACCATGTATTTTCCAAGTCTTGCTGATTCCTCTGATTGTACAATATTGTTACTATGTATTTTTTTTCTCCTTGTGGATGTATAAGAAGTAAATCACATGGCATTTGCTCTTTTATGATCTTGGGAATATAAAAGCAGTTAAACAACATACCACACAGCGTCCAGATGCAGAGGCACAAGTAGCCTGGCATAAGATTCAGCATTTAGTAGATGTTTGTAATAATGACCACCTCTTGAGCATCCTTTCAGGGTCAGGCATTGTGATTTGTATATATATAAACACATGTATGTATATATAAATATATATATTTACTATAAGTATAAATCATATATGTAAGTATGTATATAATTTAAGTGTATATATTCAAGATATATAAGTAGATAAAATCTATATATTTGTATACAGATATGTATATATGCAGATAGTTTATATAAATTTATTTACATAAATATAGAAATCGTTCACATTTAATTTTCTCAACAGTCCTGCCAGGTATTTGGTATTATACTCACCTTGTTGATGAGGAATGAGACTCTAACAGGAGAGAGATTTGCTCAAGGTCACAGAACCTTGGTCTGTCTGGTGCCAAACTTTTCTGTAAATGCCCAAGTTCTTAGAGGGGTGAAAACAATATGGGCGGGATGGGGTAGAATTAATTATTTTCCCAATCCCAGATTCTTCTTAACACTTTCCCAAATTTCTCCCCAACTCTTCTTTCCTCCTTGGTTCTATAGCATGTCTCATGGTGTACCTTATTTTAGAATTGTAGAATTGTGTGCAAGGCTTATCTTTTCTACTCTGATATAAACTCAGTGAAAACAAACCCATTTTATTTAGATATACATTATATCAGGCACTTGATAAATGTTTATATTAAACTGTAAGTGCATGTCCTTTGCTTTGTTCATGGTTTATGTAAATAGTGTATAAACGAAGTCATTTGCATATGTTGATTTTAAATAAATACAGTATTTCCTTTTGAGATGTGAATAATAACCCTGTAATCTATCTGTTCTAGAAATTGGATTTTGTATCTATTGGGGAGGTGTCAAATGTCTTATTTTCAACACCTAAGTTAGAAAATCAATGAAAAATGTGAATATTTTTGTTGATATTATTAGTGTTAAGTTGTACCCTCTTTGACTCCTTAGAGATGGCTCTACATAAGAGAATGGGGGGCAGTTGAGTTGATCCATTTATTTTTTAGATCAAAGCATATGGAAGAAAGTTGTAAAAGTCTAGCTCAGTCCTCCTTTTAACATAGGAGATAGTCAGTTTGCAGCTTATAAATCAATTTGGAGATCAAAGCATCTTCTGTAAGATGTCCATCACAGTAAAGTCAGTAACTGGCAGGTGATTATTACTGTCTTCAAAATAAACAATGATCAGAAGCAGCCAGTGATGATAATTGCTTTATTTTTGTATAGTCTCTATAAAAAGATTATTTGAAGAGTAACTTCTGTAAAAGGGACTAACCATAAATGCTTAGCTAGCATCTTGAGTGGAAACTTGAGATTTGGGTAGAGGAGGGAGAGTGGGGATCATTTCTTGGTAAGCCACATGCAGTTTGCTTCCTGATATGCCCTCAGTGTATCTTTTGTTTCTAGGAAGTTCTTAGGACTGGAGCTCTTTCCTTTGGGGCCTTCTTACCACCTTCTCAAAGTTTTGTTTCTGTAAGGTGTCTTAACTAGGTTATGTGAAAGCAAACTCATTAAAGGAATTTACCCCAAGGTTCACTTCTTAACTCTTTCAGAGATATTTGGTTCACATATGAATTTGTGAAAGTTTTGGCTATTAGAATATTTGTGCTGCTCCAGGATATGGAGGTGAGGAGAGGGCATTTCTGTTAAATCACAGCTTAGTCCATGTAGGTCTGAGTTCTGCTCTCTCAGAACTGCTGAGGAGGTGAGAAAAGTAACACCCTTTCTTTGTGTTATCTTAATTAATGCTCCCAACAACCCTTCTGATAAGGTAGTGGTTATTGCATTTGTCACTATACCCAGATACTCTGTTCCATTTCACTGTTTTCCATGTACAAAAATAATTTAGTCATATGTTGTCCAGTCACATGAACATATTAATTGAACAGTGGTACATATTGTTGAATATATCAGATCAATTAGGTTGTGTTGTTTGATTCAAATACTAAATTCTACAGTTACTGAAGGCACTTTACTCCATGAAAAAGCTGCTGATTAGGGTACTTTTCAAATTGTGTATGTGTACTGGGGCTAAGATTGTGTAGAAGTCTGGCTCCTTTAGGAAGACTGTCAGCTTCTAGGCATGAGAGCATGGCCTTAAAGTGGTCGTAAACTTTAAAGAAAATGTATTTGGAGTGGGATTTATTTAGACAGTGACAGGCAATAAAAATTAACATATTAAGGGTTTACATTTTCATTGAATATTATCTTAAATATGGTTTAGACGTGTATACTGGTTACAATCTTCTTATTTAAAAAAAAAACTTAGTGTATTTTTTTTTTAAGATTTATTTAAATCAAAGTGAATTCCATTTTTCCCTTTGGTCTCTTCTATGGTACTATTTTCACCCTTTTTCTCCTTTCAGAAAGTTGGGGAGAGTGGGCTTACATGCATTCTAAATATGTGGACTTTTTTTTTTTTTTTACTATGGTTTTTAGGTGTTTGGCCTGTTTTTACTATTACTACTGATATTAAAAGTCTTATATAAACTTCTTTCTAACGGGGTGTATAATCAGAACAGACACTTGTAGTCTAGGAAAACAGAAGAGTAAAGGTTATTAATCTGATTATTAGTGGTAAAAGGAAAACCTAACAAACTAATGCTGAGTTCAGAATAATAGACACTTTGGCGGGGGTAGGTGGGGAGAAAGGTCACATGAGGGAATCTTGCTATAAATATTCCCTAATTTGTTCTGACTGATGGTTATGTGTTCTGTATATATATGTAAAAATTCATCATACTTAAGATTTGTTTACCTTACCATATGTAAATTTACCTCAAAAAATAAAATAGTTGTCATATCTGAAGCAAATGTGGCAAAATCTTGATCGTGATTTTGTATGAGTGATGTTTCATTTTAGTGTTTTCAAATAAAACATATTTACTGTTTTCATGAAAATTTAAAATATTTTATGATAAAAATGAAAAAAAATCCTGTCACTCTAAACATGTCAAATTAAACCAATTTATGAGAGCTAAGTTTTTTTCTTCTTTTTTTTTTCCTTCCTCTGTCATTTTTCAGGTTTGGAATTTTGTCTTTTTCTTGGATATTACTGGAGAAGTATAGAGAATGAAGTCTTGTTTTACTGATACCACTTGTTTAAAGAGAACAAATTCAATCTTGATATTGAAACCAGCTTATATATAATTTTATTTCAAATTCTTGACTCTGACTGGAGAAAAGCCAGCCCACTTAGCTCTTTTAGGTATATGGCAGTTCTAATTACACACCAGTTTTAAAGGTTTTGTCTTTCCTAAGCCTAATACTTAGTGAAGATTTTCCATGTAATTGATATTGTGAGAACTGTCTTGTAGGGAGATGTTACTCTTTCATTTTGCATTTGAGGACCCAGAGAATCTGAGTTCTCATGGATGAAGTAAGGAGGCCCCATACTTGGTCTCTAAATGGTACTTAAGCTGCCAATGTCAGTATAAATCGGAAGGTAATTATCATTTTTTGTAACTGACTCTTTATTGCCACAAATAGATCATCACTATCTTAAGAGACATTCATGTACTGTTTAGAAGTCTTTCTAGAGCTTATATTGAATGGTCTTTAAAATTTCAGAATTATTTCTGACACTTTCTTATAACTTAGCAACATGGCATTGTCCTTTAAAACAAAATCTGGAGTAAAGAGAAATATTTTCATTTTCTTACTGTATGAGAAAAGGCTATTTGTAGGTCATCTTTTTTAAAAAGGCAAGAAATTCTCTCTCCAAACCACATTAGAACCCATGCCAAGTTGGTACAGGGCCCTTACGAGAGTAATGATGTAAGAATTTGAAAGAGTACATAATGCAGCTGCCAAAACTCACACTGTTCAGGATCAACACCGTCTGTCTGCCAGAGTCCGCAGCTCAATATTTTTTTTGGTGTGCACCGAGTTATAATCACATACAGTTATCTCTTCGGGGGTAGGGAAATAAGGAGTTATTGTTTGATAAACTCAGTGCTTTCTGAGGTAATGGTGCTCTTTTGCCTCTCATGCACTCCTGAGCATTCCTCCCCGACTAACTCCCACGTATTCTCCTGGGTAGATTCTTCCAAAATGTGACACAGAGGGGCAATTCACACCTTGCCTAGTTTCTGTTTTACAAGAAAACCCTTCTCTTGCCTGGTTCTGTATTCAGGAAGACCCATGTGCTACATTCCATCCATTTGCCAAGCCTTGGACTCTTATCCAAGGTAAAGTATTTGACTTTGCAATTACCCATACACATACTGGCAACCGTATACTTTTTCCTGGCCTCTCTTAGAGAAAACTCAAAGCCAGAGGAGCAGATCCAGATGTTCTTCAGTCTGGCATCCTCAATTCAGAATTCTAGATGGCAAGACTTCATTTGTAAGTGTACCAAGCTTACTCAGCACCTGCTTTTGCTAACCATCATATTTTTATGACCAGAGATTGTGGAGTTTGCGTCCTTTGCTGAGCAGAAAGAACACCATATCAGAGCTGCATGCGAAGTGACTCTCCATCATTTGAGAGAAATATTTGATTTGCTCCAGCAGCATGCAGAAGAGTCTAGCCTTGCTGTGGGAATAAGTCTGGGATGAGAGCAGGTGCAACTGCAGCTGCAGCTTCTTAACCAAATCTGGCCTTGTTTAATTTTTAAATAGTCTAAAACATTTGGCATCAATATAAGTGAACCATTATGGGCTCTCTGGCACCTAACATAGTACCTTGCCCAAGGAGGGAGGTGCTCACTGACTATATCCAGTCACCATTTATTGAACACCTTCCATGTGTACCAGGCTATGTACTAGAGACTGGTGATGAATAAGATCTTTTTTCAAGAGACCCATAGCCTTGGGAGGCGTAGACTCTTAAACAGATAAATTACAATTCACCCATTTTATTTGTTGTTGATGCGTTTTAGTATTTTGTTCAGTTCGTAAGTTAGCTACAGAAACCAGTGCACAGGATTGACTTCCTGACCTTCTAAGAACAAGCATGGGATTTCCCTTCCAATTCTTTTTTTTTTTTTTTTTTTTTTAAGATTTTATTTATTTATTTGACAGAGAGAAATCACAAGTAGGCAGAGAGGCAGGCAGAGAGAGAGGAGGAAGCAGGCTCCCCGCTGAGCAGAAAGCCCGATGTGGGGCTTGAACCCAGGACCTGAGATCATGACCTGAGCCGAAGGCAGCGGCTTAACCCACTGAGCCACCCAGGCGCCCCTTCCCTTCCAATTCTAAACTATGCTTACTTGCTTGCGTTTTTGCCTCTTTAGATACCTCTTCTGACTTATTCAGGGATGAAGATTTCTGGAGTGTGGAAAGAAAATGCTAGTATAATGCAGGAAGACTTTCCTAAGAAGTCTTCCAGAATTGGTTATTCTGTTCTAAGTGATGTTTGCTTTATATAAAAGTAACGTGCAGTTGCATCAGTCCTTCTAGATATGTTGGTTATATGCAAGTAAGACTAGGAAAAATGATTCCCCTCTTTCTGTGGAAAGTAGGCTTCCTTCATCTGAATTTTTGCATAATTAGGGCAGAACCAGATAGTACATTTTTTTTGTCATAACTGTTTCTGAATAGATGAGGTCACGTTTATTTAGTAATGATACAGTTCCTATGTTTTAACTTGTTTTTCTTTCAACCACCCCTCCCTCAATTTTTGAGGATGAGTATATGAGTGTTTCCATTCGGCTTCTCTTAACCATAAAAAGAATGTTAAATTGCTTTCATACAAACTAGTTTTCTCATTTCCTTGATGGAAAACAGTCTCAGACAAAACATGTACTATTAAAATAAGAAAAGCTAATACTCATATAGTGCTTATGTTCCAGGTTTTGGTTTTAGGGCTTTATCTGTAAAGTACTTAAAAGAAGCATTGTCTAATCCTCATGACAACCCAATAAGATAGGTACTTATTATTTTTCCCATTTTACAGATGAAAACAGGAAGGCAGGGCATGCCTAGGTGGCTCTGTTACTTAAGCATCTGACTCTTGATCTCAGCTCAGGTCTCAATCTCACAGTCATGAGTTCAAGCCCTGAGTTTAAAAAAGAAAAAAAGAAAGAAAGAAAACAGGTAGGCATAGTGAGGTAAATAACTTGCCCAAGATCATATAATTAAAACAGCAGAGTCAGGATTTGAACTCAGGAGTTCCAGACCCATTGTGTTCTTAATGAGTGCACTTTCAACCTCATACTCAATTTGACATTGAATGTTACAGACTTCCCTAAAAGTAAGGGACATTAATTTTCTACCATTCGAGTTCCTCCTGTGTAGCTAGGCATTCCACATGTCATTTTATTTCTTTTCAATCTTATGGATATGTGAATTGGTCCCATTTTACAGCTAACATTTGTGGAGCACTTTGTATGGATCAGGCATTGTACTAAGTAGTTTACTTGTGTTACCTCAGTAATTGTTCACAGTAGTTCTATACATCCTTACTGTTATTCTCAAAGGTAGAGAAAGTCACTTGCTTGGAGTCAGATAGCTGAAGAGGACAGAGTTTAGATCTGACTGTAGGTTTGCCTTACTCCAGACCCCAAGCTTTTAACTATCATGTAATATTTGGTGAGAGGAAGTACTGTGAGGTGACTCCCGGAAGACAGAGCCAACTCTTGTTCCTCATCCTTAATCCTCGTATATTGTGTTGATTAATCATGACCCTTGCTTTTCTTACTACTTCATGTTCTCATAAAGGTGTCAGAGATGGCCTTCTTGTCTGAAGACAAGATTCTTCTGTAACAAGATTCTTCTGTAAATGTCTTCACGATATCGTGGCATTTGGTGAACTTGGTCTTTTATTTAAGGCTTTGACTTTCTCTTTAATTCCATTTGCTGGGGCTCATCACTCTAGAGATTTCTTTCTATCTTCATAGGGATTTCTGAAAGTTATAGTGGGGTGATCTTAAGCATCTGTGAGGTTCTGTTTCTGAACTACTGTAGTTTATCTTTATTTTGCCTCCTTAGGATTGTAAATCTATTTTCTTTACCCCCTAAGATATGGTTGGTATTGAACATTTTTGTTTATTTTAAATTATTTTTTTATGTGGAACCTTTATGCTCTCATATCTCACTCCCTCCCTCCCATTAGCAAAGTCAAACCTAAATGGTTTAGAACTGAGTATGTTTTCTGTCCTTTCTCTCTTTCCCTAATTGTCTTTTTTTCTGTCATTCTAGATTATCTCTTCTTTCTGTCAAACTAGTTGGTCACTAAGATTTATTAAGTCTAACTCCCAAATATAGATCTGTCACTCTGACCTGAGGTAATCAACATCATTTGATATCAGAAAAATGAAAATTTTAAAAAGTGAGGTAGTAATGCATACCACCTCAATGGCTAAAATTAAAATAGCAAACAAATTGACTACTTGAAGTGTTGGTGGGAACAACCCAAGTACTCAATCTCTGTCAGCAGAAGTGGAGTATAAATTGAGAGAAACATTTGAAAGCTCTTGAGTAATATCTATGGAACTTGAACATAGGCAGTTTTATTTCTAGGCACATACCCAACAAAAATGGGTTAAGTATGAACTGAAAGACATGTATAAGAATGTTCTAGCAGCATTATTTGTAGGAGTCCCCAACTGGAAACAGATATCTTTCCACAGTAGAGTGGATAAATAAATTGTGGTATAACCCATAAAATGGAATACCATATGGAAGTGATACCAGCAAACTATTACAACATGCAACAGCATTGATGAATGTCCTAGACAGTATGTTGAACAAAAGAAGCCAGACACAAAAGATTACATAATGTAGGATTACCTTTATATTGAGTTAAAAAATAGGCAGAACTAATTTGTGGTGATAGAAGTCAGAAGGGTGGTTACTTTTAATGATAGAATATAATGACTGGGAGGAGGCATAAAGGAAGTTTCTGAAGTACTAATGTTCTAATCCTGACTTGGGAGTTGTTGATTCCACAAATGTGTTCACTTTTTAAAAAATTCATTGAACTATATATACATTGGAGATAAATTGTTTTATTGTATGTTTGTACTTGAATAAACAAGTTTATTATTTTTAAAAGCTAGGCAATAGTTTGGTTAAATAGTTTGAGGGGAAGCATCGGGGTCAAGGACTTGGGTTAAAAATACCATCTCTAGTTAATGGCTTTGGATTAGTCACTTAAGAGTGGCCTTAAAGAATGACTTTTTTCTCCGTGTATTTACGGTAAAGTTCTGGAGGGAGTCATAATCAAACCAATAATACTTTTGACCAGGAGTAGAATTGTGAGGTTTCACTTTTTATACTGTGCACTACCTCTTACATTTTAAGTGATTTTTTTGGGTAAGATTTTATTTATTTATTTGACAGAGATTACAAGCAGGCAGAGAGGCAGGCAGGCAGAGAGGAAGGGAAGCAGGCTCCCTGCTGAGCAGAGAGCCCGATGTGGGACTCGATCCCACCACCCTGGGATCATGACCTGAGCTGAAGGCAGAGGCTTTAACCCACTGAGCCACCCAGGCGCCCCCATTTTTAGTGATTTTTCAGTAATATTTTAATCAAGGAAAGCCTGCATGGCTCAGTCAGTTCAGCGGCTCAGGTCATGTTCCCAGAGTCCTGGGTTGGAGTCCCACATCGGGTTCCTTGCTCAGCAAGGAGTCTGTTTCTCCCTGTCTCTGCCTGCTGCTCTCCGTGCTTGTGCTCTCTCTGACAAATAAATAAAATCCTTGAAAAAAAAATTTTTAATCAGACTTTTTAAAAAAAGAAATCCACGACATTGATGGAGGAAATGTTAAGTAGCGTGACAAGTAATAAGGTATGATATTTGGTGCCCCACAAATTAGATCCCATTTAGCCATGTTTATTTTTCAACTTGGTAAAATAGCAAGAGACATTACTCAGAGGTTGAAGAGAGTAAATGTTAAACCAAACCAAATGCAATAAACAAAAAAAAGACTAGCCCTCTCTTTGCATTTTTAAAAAAAATTGTGGTAAAAAAACACCTGAAATTTTTCATCTTAACCCTTTTAAAATGTACAGTTGATTAGTGTGAAATATATTGATAATGTTGAACCATGGCTCTTCAGAACTTTCTCATCTCGGAAAATGGAAACCCTATACCCATTAAACAGCTTCCCATTTTCCCTTCTCCCAGCTCCTGGTCACCACTATTCCACTTTGTTTCTCCATGAATTTGACTACTTTCAGATAACCCATATAAATGGAATCATACAGTATTTGTCTTTTTGTGACTGGCTTATTTCACTTTGTATAATGTCCTCAAAGTTCATACATGTTACAGCAAGTGACATCTTTATTGCCACCACAGTGGTCAAAACCATCGTCTTTTCATCTGACTGCAACGGTCCAAATGGCCCCCTTGCCTCTAGTCTTGCCCACCTCTAATTCGTCTTCCACCCAGTGGCTAAATGCAAATCTGACTTGAGAACTTGATGCCCTATCTTTAGATAAAATTTAAATGCTTTAACCTGACATGGTTTTCACTGTTAGGCCCTAATAAACTATTTCCTAAGCCACATAATTTCCTCATGGCTCCCAAACTAGATAATACTCTCTGGTTCATACATTCTGAGTTTTTTCCTTGATCATGCTGTTTTATCTTCTCAGCCAGTATTTGTTGACGGAGAATCATGAATGAATCATGACTTTGACTGAAGCTTACTATGCTTGTCAGCTGCCCCTGCATGGAACTAACATAAGAGACTTAATGTCAGAATGTAATAATTTGACAATAAAATACAGACTTCCCATTTTTAGAGCTTTTCTCAACTAAAAATAGTCTGATCTGAAAACAAAAGAAACTTAAGAAACATGTTGACCAAATTCACATGAAGGGGAAAAAAACGATAGGGAATTTTCCTTAAAGTCTTCGTTTCACTTGGCACTTTAATAAAGAATACATTAAAGGCTTCTCTCTCTCTCTCTCACTTACTCACACTGTAATTTAATTATTTATTTATTGAGGGCCTCCTATGCATTTAAGCTGTGAATCAACGAAGTTTGTACATCTTGAGTAGCTATACATATTTCAGTAATTACCCAGTTCATATAACTTATTTCGTTTCTCAAGCAGTGTTTTCTTTCATTTCTTCTTCTTCTTCTTTTTTTTTTTTTTTTTTTTTAAGAATTTTAGTTATTAGAGACAGATAGCGACAGAGAGCACAGTGGGGAATAGAGGGAGAAGCAGGCTCCCTGCCAAGCAGGGAGCCGGATGGGGGGCTGGATCCTAGGACCCTGGGATCATGACCTGAGCCGAAGGCAGATGCTTCACTGACTGAGACACCCAGGTGTCCCTCAAGCAGTGTTTCCTGACTGCTAGATGGAAAGTAGCTAGTGTTTGGAGTTCACATACCCATCATAAAACAAAGTATGTTATACGATCTTTTTTTTTTTTTTTAAGCTAGTTAGATTGAGGAGGAACTCACACATTAGACTCTCAAATGGGACTGAAGTCACCCTCTTCACAAGTTTAGTGAATTACTGAAACAGCTGGAATGAGTGTCACAGCTTGAGCTTGACAAAGGAAACCCTTTCCTGCCTTATGAGCCTTCTTTATTCCCCCTGAGCTGCAGCCGCATTGCGTATATGGTTTCTTGATTATATGTTTTGGTCTCTCCTGGCAGTGCTCTGCTCATATTATTCCTTATGCCTGAAAAGCTCCTTATCTTGTTCTTTTCTTTTCTACGAATTCTAATTATCTTTCAAGACTCATCTCAGATGTTTCTCCTCCAAGTTGTCTTCCCCTTACCAGGTTAAGTGCTTTTACTTGGGACTTCATAATCCTGGGCTTTCCTTTATCATACACTTAGAGCACCATGTTGTCTGTTTAAGGTTTGTGTCTGCTACTAGACTGTGAGCTTCTTTTGAGGTTTAAGGCATTTCTGTGCTTAGCTTGCTGCTACGTAGGTTCTCAGTGATTCTTTGAATGAATAAATTGTATTGTTACTGAATGATTGATTAAAAAAAAGTGTGTGACTGAAGGAGTAACAAAAGCCTAATGCCAAACCTACTTAAGAAGCCAAGTGATTTCTAATCATAAGTTTTGTGCGATGCAGTCTTGTTCCTGTGTAGGCCTTATTCACCAGCAAACTTGGACATCTGTCTGACCCTTACAAAGAAAAAAGAAAAACAAAAACTCCCTAAAGGGAAGAGAACTAACAATAATTGAATACTACTTTGTGTTGGGCACTAGGGACTTTGTCATTTACAGCTTTCATTTGGCTGTATGGGGAACTTGGTATTTTCCCTTTTAACAGCTAAGGCAACTGACACTGAGAGAATTTTAGTTAGAAATTTAGTAATTTGATTAAACCCTTGTTACCTTACTGTCTGTGCTTTTTTCCTCCGTATTTTGCTGTCTGCTCAAAATTAAGGGTCTTATCTGGTATATCCTAGTCATCTGTTATCAAAAGGTAGCCACAAATTTTAAAAACTGTTTTAGTTTGTTTTTTTGAGAGATTGAGAGAGAATGAGCACAAGGAGGGGGAGGGGGACGTAGGCTCCCCACTGAGCAGGGAACTGGCCTCTGGGTTGGATCCCAGGACCCCAGGATCATGACCTGAACCTAAAGGCGGACGCTTAACCCACTGAGCCACACAGGCGCCCCTAGAAACTTTTAAAGCAGGATGAATGCTTTAATATAATATTAATGATAATTTTGCTTTACCATTTATAAAGGGCTTTTGCATTCACATTTGATAGTCTAAAGATGGATTCTTTTAAGATATTATAAATTCTTACAAACAGCATTAAAATATTGGCATAGAGCATTGGTGCAGTGGAGACTGTAGTGTCTTAGCAAATACTGTATTTCTCCAAATTAGACTAAATTGTTCATACTTCAGTAAATTTTTTAAAGAAATCATACAGTTTTTCTACTTTTTCTAATTAAATAATTTTTCTAATTAAATAATTAAGCCTAATAAATAATGATATTTAGCTATTTTTAGAAGTTCCATGCATAATTTAGACTGGATATACTTGCTAACATCCCAGAAATCTATTTTCATTGTATGTGAAATTGCGTTGTACTGCCCCATGGTCTTGTCATTTTGGAAACTAGTTCTTTTCAAAGTCAGGAGCAGAAAAAATTTTATCTAGTCTTTGGCGGGAAAAAATTAAAAGATAAGAAAGTCCCACCAAACCATAGAAAATCAAACTGCAGTAGTGAAATGAGCAGGTTCCTAAGCGCCATTCATCTGTGTTCAAATCTGGACTCTGTTGTTTCCTAGCACTTTTAACAGTGGACAGATAATTTCTTTCCAAGTTCAGTATCTTCATCAATAAAATAGAGGCTAATAACAGGGGCGCCTGGGTGGCTCAGTGGGTTGGGGCCTCTGCCTTAGGCTTGGGTGGTGATCTCACGGTCCTGGGATCGAGCCCCACGTTGGCCTCTCTGCTCAGCGGGGAGCCTACTTCCCCCTCTCTCTGCCTGCCTCTCTGCCTACTTGTGATCTCTGTCTGTCAAATAAACAAATAAAATTTATCTAAAAATAAGTAAAAAATAGAGGCTAGTAACAGTATCAGGTTTTTTTTTAGGTGGTTTCTATTGTGAAATGACATGTTTATAAAAGTATTGCATAGGGTCTGATAAATGGTAGCCCCTTGATAAATGTTACTTGCTATTATTTGGGAGAGGGTGTATTTCTGCAGCATTTTAGGTAAATGCAAGTATCAAAGTCTTTTAGCAGACCCACAGCTTTCTCAGAAGTCTGACTTTTCACATTGAGCTGATCAGCTTTTATTTCTGGAGAATGAAGTTACTGTGACAGTTTCACTCCTGTGTGGTACAAACATCTGCAGGAAACTGGGGACATTATTTTCTGTTAAGGAGAAATCTCTCTTGTAATACTCAAATTCAGCAGGATTTACAGGGGAAATTACAAAGAAATGAAAAATGATAATAGTTTTATTAGTTATTTTGTGTCAAGTAGAAGGCATTTTTCTTGGGGCGCCTGGGTGGCTCAGTGGGTTAAGCCGCTGCCTTCGGCTCAGGTCATGATCTCAGAGTCCTGGGATCGAGCCCCGCATCGGGCTCTCTGCTCAGCAGGGAGCCTGCTTCCTCCTCTCTCTCTGCCTGCCTCTCTCCCTACTTGTGATCTCTCTGTCAAATAAATAAATAAAATCTTTAAAAAAAAAAAAAAAAACCTCTCTTCTCCTGGGGCATGTGGGTAGTTCAGTCTGTTAAGTGTCTAACTTTAGCTCGGACCATGATCTCGGGATCTTGAGATCAAGCCCTGTGTTGGGCTCCACGGAGATTCTCTCTTCTCCAGTCTCTCTCCCTGTGGCCCCCCCCACCCACTTCTGGATGCGTGCTCTCACCCTCAAAATAAATAACCAACAAAATAAATCTTAAAACCCAAAATCTTTTCTCATTATTGAACAAACAAAAACTTCATTTTATTTGGGTGGCAGCTAATTACAGCACATTTTCAGTGTTTGTAAGCTTAGGGTGAGACAAGTGCTATCAGTCCCTATTGGTAGTACAGATTGGTCAGACCAATTTAAAAAAAAAAAAAAAAAAAAAAGGTCAGGAATGCAGATAGTGATTTTTGTATAAATATGTTTGCTATAGTATTATTTATAGTAGAGAATACCAGGGTCCTGGGATTGAGCCCCGCATTCAGCTCCCTGCTCAGTGGGGAGCCTACTTCTCCCTCTCCCCTGCCCTGGTTATGCTTTCTCTTGTTCTCTCTCTCTCAAATAAATAAATAAACTCTTTAAAAAAATAAAGTAAAATAAAGTTTATTGGATGCATACGTTTCTTCATTTTTTTTTTTTTTTTAAGATTTTATCTGAGAGAAAGAATGAGAGAAAGAGCACAAGCACATGAGCAGGGGCAGAGGAAGAGGGAGAAGCAGACTTCCCTACTGAGCAGGGAGCCCCACGTGGGGCTCGATTCCAGGACCCTGGTTATTTGACCTGAGCTGAAGGCAGACACTTAACTGACTGAGCCACCCAGGTGCCCCCATTTTAATGACTTTTTAAAAATACTTATATGTGAACAAATTAGAATATAAAACTATAGAAAATTGATTCCATTGTGTATGAACTACATCAAGATATCAGTGAAGATTTTCTCTGTTGGTGGAATTGTAGATGACAAGTTTTCTTTATCTTTTTCTTTATTATGTAGATTTTCTATATAGGTCATGTATTACATGTATAATGACAGAAAAACTACCAGTATTTTTAAAAAAATCGCTAATATATTAACTACAAAATAAGACTAGAGGGAATTGGGGCGCCTGGGTGGCTCAGTGGGTTAAGCCGCTGCCTTCGGCTCAGGTCATGATCTCAGGGTCCTGGGATCGAGTTCCACGTCGGGCTCTCTGCTCAGCAGGAAGCCTGCTTCCTCCTCTCTCTCTCTCTCTGCCTGCCTCTCCATCTACTTGTGATCTCTCTCTGTCAAATAAATAAATAAAATCTTTAAAAAAAAAAAAATTAAAAAAAAAAAAAGACTAGAGGGAATTTACTAAATGTTGACAATGGTTTTCTTTAGATATAGATTGTGAATAACTGTTTTTGGATTGTGAATAACTTTTTTTGTGTTCCTAGTTTTTGTGTTTCCCAGTCTATCTGCAGTAAGATAAGATAAAAAATAAGTTATTTTATAAGATATAACTGCAGTCAGCTAGGAATTTGCCTGAAGAGAATTTTCTTTATGAGACCTTTTGTAAAAATTTTTAAAGGAAAGACATGCTTTCTTTGCATTTTTTGATAGCTATGGTAGGTTTGATATTCTGAATCTTTTAAATATGTTTCTTCTGTACAATTTCTGATTGAATTGGGTGAAGTAGTTATTACTGCTAGTGATAAAGTGTCGTACCCTTTGAAATTGGTGTGAGGGTGACCCTCCATTTTGCTACTGATATGCCAGGTTCAAAGTATTTTTCTTTTATGTTCTTGCTATGTTGTATTTACTGTATGGAGCTAGGAGCTCTTTAATAAGCAGAAGTAGCATTTCATCTATAAATGGCTTATTTTGCCCAGCTGTTAACACCTGAAACAAATATTTTAGATACGCTTCAGCCTTTGAAACCTGTTATTTTAAAAAACTAGAGTTATTCTCATAGATGAATATGAAAGCAGGATGGATAATAGTAATAGATATTTATAAACTCTAGCTACTACTTGTCAAGCATCTGTGGTGTTCTGGGCGCTGTATCAGACACTGGCAAACATATAATTTCCACAACAGCTGTGTGAAGTTGTGCATTTCTTTACCTTTTTTCCCTGTAGAGGAGGCACCTGTGGTTCAGAGAGACAAATTTGTCTACACAGTCAGGGAGTGCTCAAGCTGAGACTAGATTCAAGTCTTTGTGACTGCAGTGCCCAAATGTGGGACCTTTGTCTTGTTTCCTGTTGTATATCTAGTTCCTAGAACAGGAGCTGTATATGCTAAGCACTCAACATATACCCTTCGAATGAATGAGCTGTATGCCTAGAAGCTTCTAAGTGGCCAAGCAAAATAAATTGCTCTGTTCCAGTAACAGAATTATATAGAGAAGTGAGGCTGACACAATATAATGCTATTAGCCAAACTGAGGTACTTAACACCAAAATCTAGGTCATAATAACAAATGATCAGATTGGGATCTTCTTTTTTGATGTAATTGTCTAATTTCTTCTGAGTACATATGCTAGATCTCTTTTCCACTTAACTTTGATATCCAGTGAACAAAGAAAAAGCGAAAGATAAATGATATTGAATCTTTACCAGTGAAAAAAATCTAGGTGGAAACTCAGGTTCTGTAAATGTCGAGAAACTACAATGGGAATTTCTTGATTGGGACATTAGGAACCTTGGGTTTTGTGGAAATAACAATGTGCCATTGTGGTACATGGATATACTTTATTTCACTGGTAACAGCAATTTCTTTTTATAATTCTATGACAGCAAAGACTAAATTCCAATTGGAAGAAAGTTTAATATTTAGACATCTTATAAACATAAGTGGTTCTAGTTTTTAAGATGAATCGTTACAGAAGCCTTGTTGTGACTCTAGCCTTTCCTTCTCTTTGCATTTATTGTGTCTCAAATATTCTTGGTTGCTAAGAATTAGCTGACTCATGGGTTGAGTACTCTGAGTACACTAAGCTGTGTAATCATGGTGGTCATAGCATGTGCCATTAAAGGAATGCTGAGTGCTATATACATAATATTAGGAAAGGGGGTGAAGACAGTATGTATCACATTTAATGTTCCAGTGTATCATGATTCCTGGAATGTCATTCCATGCCTAGACCACTTTACGGTCTCCCCTGCAGAAATTATCTTGTTCTTAATCATTCATCAAAAGGAGACTGAGTTTTTGCATGAGATAGTGGTTTACCACAGATCTGAGTATTGGTCATTTGAGACCAACCTATGTGTTTCAAGGTATTTCATTTCCTTAGTGGTTTAAAAACCATTAAGATCTTGTAGTTTAGTGTATCTCTTTGCTTGAATCAAACACAGCTGAGAGTACATTCTTCCGTATTCTTACGGACTGTGTTCAGCTTCAGCAGATGGCCAGGCACTTCCCCAAATCACTGGGTTCATTCTGAGTTTCTCAGATCTCTACCATTTTTTAAATGATAGAGCTCTGGCCATGAGCTTTGTCAGCCTCATGAGGGCAGCTGATATATCTGTTTTGTTCATCATTCAACCTAGGTCTATGTATTATACATATTGGGAACTTTCTATTTATTGGATGAATGACAAAAAAAGAAGGCTCTACTTGATCAGCGTTTAGTAAGAACTCAGAAACACCTGCCTGCTGAGGAGCCTTTCCTTTGGTTATCTTTTGTGATTTCTTTATGTATGCTAATGGCATCTGTGAAAATCCTTGCAGTCTATTTCATCTTTCTTTATTTAACTGTCTTTCTTGTCTGTCTGTCTAATCTATCTGATTAAGCAGTCCTGTCAAACCTTTGATGGTAACTAGGCTTTGCAGAGACTGAATTTGAATACACTCGGCCAGTCCAAATTTCTCACCTCTAAGTGCTGTCTACCCTTTAGCCTCTAGTATGAATGGGTTTTTTTGGACCACTATTGGTAACAAGGACTCAGAAATGACTTGTTATTGCTAGATAGCAGCCAAGCTGAAACTTGATGTCCTCTGTCTAATCCAGCCCATTTCTTGGAGACAAATCTACCTTTTCGATGTCTGACTACATCACACTATCTCCCTTATAGTTCTTTTCATCATCTTCTTCTTCTTCTTTTTTTTAATCTACTACTTTCTGTACTCTGAAAGGTTATGTGGCATGTCCAACATTTTTCAGTTATCTGGCATTAAGAAACCCCTACTATTTCTAGTTCTACTGGATTATTTTCAACTTCAAAATAAATCTGTAGATGTAATAGGAAAACATTTTACCCAGGAATTCCTTCTATGGCTTTGTTTTTAAAAGTAATGAATTTTTGGGGCGCCTGGGTGGCTCAGTCGTTAAGTGTCTGCCTTCAGCTCAGGTCATGGTTCCAGCTGCCTGCTCAGTGGGAAGAAGCCTGCTCCTCCCTCTCCCACTACCCCTGCTTGTGTTCCCTCTCTTGCTGTCTCTCTCCCTCTCTCTCTGTGTCAAATAAATAAAACAAAAAATAAAAGTAATAAATTTTCTTTCCCTTACCTGCAGGAGTCTGTTTTCTTGATTGGGGACATATTTTATTAAAGATTATTTATTTATTTATTTGACAGAGACACAGCGAGGGAGGAAACACAAGCAGGGGGAGTGGGAGAGGGAGAAGCAGGCTCCCCACCAAGCAGGGAGCCCGACATGGGACTCAATCCCAGGACCTAAGCCGAAGGCAAACACTTAACTACTGAGTCACCCAGGAGCCTGTGGGGGCAGTACTTTAGAACTTTAATATTTTTGTTTTAATCACCAAGAAGAATCAGTGGAAATCTTTTTCCAAAAAGAAATATTATTTCTTAATTTAAGGAAATTATTCTTATATATGTAATAACATTAAATTAGTGCAAGTATTAAATTACATTTTATAATAAAATCTGAGGTTCTACCTCACTTTTCAGGTAACTATCCTCTATTCAGTCCAGTTATTTAATATTTATGTTTCTATTTTAAAAGATAGATTTATTTATTTATTTATTTTTAAAGATTTTTGTTTATTTGACACACAGAGAGAGAAATCACAAGTAGGCAGAGAGGCAGGCAGAGAGAGAGGAGAAAGCAGGCTCCCCGCTGAGCAGAGAGCCCGATGCGGGACTCAATCCCAGGACCCTGAGATCATGACCTGAGCCGAAGGCAGAGAGGTCTAACCCACAGAGCCACACAGGTGCCCCAGATTTATTTATTTTTAAAGGTTTTATTTATTTATTTATTTATTTATTTATTTATTTATTTATTTGTCAGAGAGAGAGAGAGAGAGAGAGAGAGAGAGCACAAGCAGGGGGAGTGGCAGGCAAAGGGAGAAGAGGGAGAAGCAGACTCCCTGCTGAGCAAGGAGCCAGTGCGGACTTGATCCCAGGACTCTGGGATCATGACCTGAGACCAAGGCAGATTCTTAACCGACTGAGTCACCCAGGTGTCCCGATTTATTTATTTATTTTAGAGAATAGAGAAGAGTTCGGGGTCAGGGAGTGACGGAGATAGAGGGAGAGAGAGTCTTAAGCAGACTCTGGACTGAGCTCAGGACCAATGCAGGGCTCAATCTCACAACCCTGAGATCAGGAACTGAGCCAAAACCAAGGGTTGGACACTTAACCGACTGCACACACAGGTGCCCCTAATATTTATGTTTCTAAGACTTAAAACTCTTTGTGCAGTGTTGACAGCTTTCATCTTCAAGTTTGTTTTAATTAAAATCTAAACAGAGAATGGCCTGTGCTGTAAATCAGCCTTATATAGTAAATAATTAGCAGAACCAGGATTCCAGCCCATGTTCACTTGACATTAAGACCCATTGTTCTTACACCTAGCAGACGTAGGATGGTTTGAGAATGATATCAAAATTTAAGAACTTTGGGTGCCTGGGTGGCTCAGTCATTAAGCGACTGCCTTCGGCTCAGGTCATGATTCTGGGATCCTGGGATTGAGCCCTGCATTGGGCACCCTGCTCAGCGTGAAGCCTGCTTCTCCTTCTCCCACTCCCCCTGCTTGTATTCCCTCTCTCTCGCTATCTATCTCTGTCAAATCAATAAATAAAAATCTTGGGGCGCCTGGGTGGCTCAGTGGGTTAAGCCTCTGCCTTCGGCTCAGGTCATGATCTCAGGGTCCTGGGATCGAGTCCCGCATCGGGCTCCCTGCTCGGCGGGGAGCCTGCTTCCCTCTCTCTCTCTCTATCTGCCTCTCTGTCTACTGTGATCTCTCTCTGTCAAATAAATAAACAAAATAAATCTTAAAAAAAAAATCTTAAAATTAAGAACCTCATATCCATGTTTATTATGTCCAGTTTATTTAATGGTAGATTTGGAAGTTAAGACGTGGTCATGAAGAAATCACTTGGAAGTTTTTTTTGTTGTTTTTTTTTAACCACTAAAGCCTTGGGGAGGTACCACTCATTGCATCTGGTCTTGACCAAGACCAAGTTCACAATAATTAAAGGCAATAAAGCATTGGATGTTTTACCAGTTCATTATTACTATTATTATAATCTGAGTTACTTAAATTTTCCTTGAAAAAAGCCTCAGTCCAATACTTGAATGAGAGATTTTTATCTACAGTTTTTCTCTGTAGTTCAGTCATCTCAGCAAGGGAGAATTGCATTTCTAAAATAACCTTTTCTGGGGCACCTGGGTGGCCTGGTCAGTTAAACATCTGCCTTTGGCTCAGGTCATGATCCCAGGGTCATGGGATTGAGTCCCGCATCAGGCTCTTTATTTGGCAGAGAGCCTACTTCTCCCTCTTCCTTTGCCTGCTTCTCCCTCTGTTTGCCACTCCCACTGCTTGTGGTCTTTCTCTCTCTGACAAATAAAATCTTAAAAAAAAACAAAAAAACAAAAAAACCTTTTCCATTTTCTTGAACAGGCATCAGGTTCCCCATTCGGAAGCCATTTTTAAAAAAATATTCACCTAACACTGTATGCCTCCCTTGGTAGAGTTTACTTTTTAGCTATAGAACACTGTCCTTCTATATAAAACCTAAGCCCAGATCCATAAATACTAAGAGTCTGAACACACAGGGACCTTGCAGGTTATTTCTGCTAAGTATGACTTAAGATTGTTCTGGTAAAAAAGCCAGGCCTCATAGAGCAGTGTGGTCACATACTGGCTGGGGAAAGCTGTCTAGCATACAAATTTTATTCCATTTTATTCCAGTTCATTTACTGAATGGCCATGTTAGTATTTTAGGATACCTGTTTATGACAGCTTGCTTTGTGTGTCAAATAATGTTTGTCTGTCTACAAGGAGTCACATTATAAAGATATAGGGGGAAAATATATTAATAAATAATAGCTACCCTTTTAAAAATTCCCACTACATGCCTGGCACCTTACTCTGGATGCTTTAATAAATACTTTATTGTGAGTCCTTCCATTCCTTGTGCAGGTTGGCTCTTTCTTCATTTTGTAGATAAGGATACTAAATCTCAGGGAGGTAGATCAATTTGCCTGATACTCACTAGATGGTAGGGTGGGTACTAGTAATCAAACCCAGGTCTGACTGATTTCTAGCCCCTTGTTCTTTGCTGTTCTGTATTATCCATGACAGTTATGTGAAGGAGACCATAGAATTATTTGCTTCATATGTTTAGGAGGAACATTCTTTTTTCTTAATTTTATTTTTTATTTTTAAATAGGTTCCATGATGTCCAATGAGGGCCTTGAACTCACTAACCTGAGATCAAGACCTGAGTTGATACATAAAGTGTTGGGTCCTTAACTGACTGAGCCACTCAGGTGCCCCTGGGAAGAACTTTTTGATACTAAGTACCATTCTGGAACATTTTACTTACTCTGGCCACTCTTACCTGTCTGCCACTACTGCCTTAATATTCTTCGTAACCTTTTTATTATGGACCAAGGAAAAAAGAAACCTTTAGTATCAAAATGCTTTTTGACGCGTGTCTCAAGTGTCACGGTGCTAGCTGTCTTGTCATACTTGTCATTATATTTTTTACTTATAGATTAATTTCTTTCACGTGCAGCTGGATGTGTAGTTGAAGATAGGTGTTCTGGATTAAGCATAGTCTAGATTATTACTGTCTAGTAGTACTTCTGTTTTTTTTTTTAAGATTTTATTTATTTGAGAGAGAGAGAGCATGAGTGGAGGGGAGGGGCAGAGGCAGAAGCAGACTCCCTACTAAGCAGGGAGCCTGACGTAGGACTCAATCCCAGGACCTGGGATCATGACTTGAGCCGATGCAGGTCAACTGACTGAATCACCCAGGCACCCCCTGCAGTACTTTCTGATAGAAATATCCTATTATCCATGCTGTCCAGTATGATAGCTGCTAATTACATGGGGCCATTGAGTTTGAAATGTGGCTAGCATGACTGAAGAAATGAATATTTTATTTAATTTTGATTAATTTAAATTCAAATAAAAATAGCCCGTATAGCTGGTGGCTACTGTATTGGACGGTAGCACAGCTTGAGGTTATAACTCATGCTTGTGTTTGGTGGGTAATGATAGAATTTGAAGAGATCCAGTAATTGGTAGTTTAAGAGTTGCTGATTTGTTTTCCAACAGCATTAAATTTAGCAGGCCATGGGACCAGAGTAGAACAGTTCGTGTTTCCAAAGCACTTTCTGATCATTCATGATCTCATTTGATGAATATTTTAGGTATGATATCATTTAGGTTTAATGTCTGCTAATGGATCACAGAAGAAAGGCTGAAGAACAAAACCATTTATAACTTCCTTGTGTAGGGTCTCCTCCTGTTGAAATGGACACCATTCTGGCCTGTTGGTGCTCAGGTTGCAACATGAGGACCTGGACGGGAGCCTGTGCTCATTGACCGAGATTGGAGAATTACATCTCCCCTTCACCTAGAATGTCCATTAATTTTATTTTTTAGGTGTAAAGAGAGGGAAGTAGAGGCAGTTTCTAAATTTAGTCATAGAACTACAATAATTTGATAACCAACAAAAGAAAATGTAGTTTTCCTTTCTAATATGCCAAAATAAATCCTTAGGGCTTTGTTTTTAGTTCTTTGTTTTGGAAAATACAACTCAGAAATGTACTATATAAGATTCGTTTTTAAATTGATACATATCATCTGAAGAAACTTTTGATTGAATTAAATAATAGATTTTATATGATATTTTGAAGAAAAATTTGTTTCCCTGTAGTCTTAGTACATTTGGTTTTTATTTTGATTGGTCTTATGAAATAATTTGTAAAAGATACTGATTTTATTATGTGTTACTTATGTTACTAAGCATATTTTTTCCTCTGGCATTTTATTTGTAAAATATTCTTTCTATCAAAGCTTACAACTAATCAACTCTGGATGCTTTTGATTTTTCTGACTGTGCCAGGGCATTGAATGAAGTTCCCTATAGTGAGAAAAGAGAGCACATGGGACTCGTGACTTTATGTACTCCAACAATAGAGCTTTTATGACATTGGAGGTGATTTAAAAAGCTAGAAGTAGCTCTTAAACATGGCATCACTGTGTTGCCTTTTTTTTTTTTTTTTTTGTATTCTCAGAGCTGCCAGGAGTGCATCGGGCCTGTAATTTCCTGTTCTCTGAATCCCCCATCTTTCTGTAGCTCCAAGCTTTGTGTCCCACAGCCTGTGACTCTGTGCTAACAAATCGCTATTGTCCAGTGGGGCGAATGGTGGCTGGAACTAAAGAATTGCTGTCTGGTTTCTATTCAAATCCAGGTAGTGAGATATATGAATGGACTTTACGAATCGTCATGTGAATAATGTCTGCTCGGCATGAAGGCTCAGAGCCACACTAGGAAAGATTAACTCCTAGGCTGACCACTAACATCCTTTATGGTAGGAGGTAGAAACATTCCCAAGTATCATTCTATTCATACTTAATTTTCCATTTTATCCTCCCAAAGTAGAGTTAACCATTCAGTTATTTGGCTACTTTTCTCCTGAGTTTTAGTGTTTCTGTTGATAATATGGAAGTTTGGGAAAATGCTAAGTTGTTTTTCACCTAGAAACACTGTATTATTTTATGTCAAAAGTTTTCTACCTCACATTTATTATGGCATAAAGTTCTCCTTATAGCATACATACAAAAATGAGAAAGAAAGAGCTGCTTTTTCCAAGAAACCAACCCTTGAAAATGCTTTTTAACCAATGAAGGGAAAGATCCTTTTTTTTTTTTTTTTTTTTTGGTGCATTCTACTTATTTGCATTTCCCCCCAAACTCCAAATTAATACAAAGAAAATAGAAACAACTTCAAAGGCAGTATATTAACCAAACAAACAAGCCTTATTCAAATTAAGAACCAACTTAAGCATTTGTAAGTATAGCAGAATCAGAATTTTTAAAAAATCAGATTTGGGAGCCAGACCCAAGTCACAATTCTCATTTATCCTTGGGAAGTTATTATTTTATCTTTGCCTTGTATACCTGAAAAAATGTCCATAGGCCAGAAGGGCCATGCTTTTTTACACTCCTTCCATATTGCAGGTACTGTGGAAAGGAGAGCCTTTTATGTTTCTTTTTGTCTTAAACTCAGACAGCTTTGTAAGCAGTAGTGTGTAGATTACAAGAGTTAGACAAAAGCAGGCGCGACCGAGAAGAGTTGCGGGGGGGGGAAGCTTGGGGCACTTCCTGTCACTCAACACATTCCAGATCACTAAAAAATTTCCACACCCTCTGCATTCCCTCTTGCCCACCCCAGATCCCGGTATTTTCTGATTCCATATGTTGTGGTATTTATCACACTCCTCTCTATCACTGGGCTCTGGCAAGACTGCTTCAGAGGAGATGCATTCCTTTAGACTGCACAAAGCATAGCTGGGAAAATGGCTGGCAGTTTCAGAATCTAGTCACGATTGCACGCATGAGCACCTCACACATCCATGCCCCTTCCCCCCGCCCCTCCCGCCCCTGCAGCTGGCTGACCTGTCTCACCCACTGCTGGCCTATCGAACGGCCAGGACTGTCTGGTTTTGGCTCATGCCTTTGTCCATGTCTGGCTTAGTTCCTCTCTGTCTACGCTTGCCACTACCCCCACCGCCCCAGGCAGCACAAGTGTTTGGCCACACAAAACTACAGATAGAAAAGGTGGTAAGAACTTCAAACTTTTTTCTCCAACAGTTTATTCTTTTGTGAATCTCTCCCTTTTTTAGCCACTCTGTTTTAAGAAAACAAATACAAAATTAATTATCTAAAGGCAAAGAATGCAAAACAACCTTTGTGTTCCTTATAATAACTGACTTCATAACTCTCTCCAGCTGCGTTATGGGGTGTGTATAAAAAGCTTCTGTTCTGAGAACAAAGGAGCACGTGCAGAAATGAGACTAAAAAAATCCACTGACAGTATTTCACTACACAAATTACTTATAAGATTTTAGTTAAGCTTCTCAACAGATTCAATGTTAAAATGGTTTTTAGTTTAAAAAAAAAAATTGAAAGTGCTTACCCAGTAAAAGAACCGAAGTAGTCCTGAACTGTTACGTAAGACTTTTTACAGTTGGATCTTTGTCAAAAGGGGGTGGGGGTGATGGGAGAAAGCAGCAACAACAATCAAAAAAGTTCGAGCTGCTGTGGCTAGAGGACAACTTCTGTGTTTCCAGATAGGATTCTTGCTGTAGAAATGGAACTTCCAGCCAGCAGAGCATCCTGTCCCGGTAGAGAAAGAGTTTGTCAGTTAAAAAAAAAATTAGATACTGGAACCCAGGCTAGACGAGGTATTGAACCGCGCCAGATTTCCTTGCAGCCCTGTCTGCTCAGCTCGCATTGAACTATATATGACCCAGATGATGGACAGAAGCACATTCAGTCATGTGCACTCTGGAAGAAAGCGGATTTGCTGGTCCCTGGCAGTGCATGGGTTTGTCTTCTGATTGGGCTGTGCCCTGATCAGTGAAATGTGAAGCCCTCACCATTCAGAGGCCGTAATTCAGGACTGGCAGTTTGAGTGTCTGGCTGCCTCTAGTCACTGAGAGAGACTTTGAAGGTGTTGCTTTTGTTTGGTGGCATTACCCACCCAGAGGTTGCTTACACCTGTGTACTAGTGTCAGAAATGCTAGTCTTTCTAAAATGCGAGAAGGCAGCCGACTTTGCCTGAACCCTGTCATCTTACTGTTGATGAACTTGGCCCAAACTTAAACCAATTCTTTGGAGTGAGAATTGTTGTGATCCTAACCAAGGCTTATGTCCACACCACACCCTGGCCTTTATTTTAGGGTTTGGTAAGGTAAAAATAAAGGTGCATTTGACTTACTAGATGATATAAATTGCTCTTCATGAAGATTAGTTGGATAGATAGCAGAGAAGTTAAGTTTTGGCTTCTGCAGTCTTTTAACATACTACGAAAAAGCTTTATCTCTTATTATCCCCTTTGTGAAGCTGTCACTCTTATTCCAGTCCTTAGTCATATAGGGGACTGTTGGGGGAAGCTTCCCAAGTGTAGACCCCAGTAAGCTATGACATAGCCTTTAATCATGCCAGACAACCAGAGTCTACCCTCTCCAGTCTGTCTGAACTAGGGTCCTTGGGATTTATTTCCCATCTTTCTGGACCACTAGGAAACCAGTTCATCGTATAGTACTGTCAATTGTGACATTTTTATTTAGTATATAAAAATTGCTTTGTTTAATGCAAATTAGCATGATTTTTTTTTTTTTTTAAATTTCAGGTTATAAAGGTGTGTTATGAGACCTTGACACTGATATGTGAAATCCACTCCACATGGGCCACTCATTTTTTTTTTCTGGGGACTTATCTCTTTAGGGATTAATTTATATAATCCTTAACTGGCTTTTCGACATATAATACTTTGATTTATTTTTCATTTCTTAAGATTTTTTTTTTTTAAAGTTTGTTTATT
Organism: Enhydra lutris kenyoni; assembly: GCF_002288905.1. NCBI lineage: Eukaryota > Metazoa > Chordata > Mammalia > Carnivora > Mustelidae > Enhydra > Enhydra lutris. The sequence goes on along the minus strand of NW_019154097.1, from coordinate 29,866,144 downwards.
TGACAGAGAGAGAGAGCACACACGCACAGGCAGGCAGAGTGGCAGGCAGAGGCAGAGGAAGCAGCAGGCTTCCTGAGGAGCAAGGAGCCGGATGTGGGACTCGATCCCAGGACACTGGGATCATGACCCGAGCCGAAGGCAGCCACTTAACCCACTGAGTCACCCAGGTGTCCCTATTTTTCATTTCTTACACTTGTATAAATAAACCTGTAGTCACTGTATAGCAACTGTCTATTTTGCTATAAATTCTGGGTTTGGATGTTTGTGCGCTTGTGGTTTCTTAGGTGTTGACTACATTTACAGGGTCCTATGTTTGAGGACTACCCTGAAATTCTTCTCATGTCTTAATCTGGGAAAAGCTGGCTTGATAGGCTACCAGATGTAAGAATCACCAAAGTCAGAGAACAAGGGATGCATGTTCTTAGTCTTTCTATAAGTCATAGGAAAATTATTCTTTTTAAAATTGTGGTAAAATATACATAACACTTACCATTTTAACCATTTTTAACTTTACAGTTCTATAGCTGTATAGTTCTTGTAACTGTACAGTTCTTTAACTTTATAGTTAAGTACATTCACATTGTTATGCAATCATCACCACCATCCGTCACCAGAACTTTCTCATCTTTTTCCCCAATTGAAGCTCTGTATATAACACTAACCTCCTATTCTTCCATCCCCCTAGCTCCTGGCAACCACATTTCTACTTTCTATCTCTATGAATTTGACTACTCAAAATATCTCATATAAACAGAATCATACAGTGCTTGTCTTTTTATGACTGCGTTACTTCACTTTGCATATTGTCCTCTGTGCCCATCCATGTTGTAGCATGCGTCAGAATTTCCTTCCTTTTAAGGGCTGAATAATATTCCATTTTATATATACCACATTTTATTTATCCTTTCATCTGTCAGTGAACACTAGTTGCTTCTACTTTCTGGCTGTTAAGGCAGTTATTCTTGACCATTCCTCTTACAGTGTTACGAGGGCTTCTTTTCAGAGTTGCTCTGACCCATCTTAGAAGCTATTCTATTTTAGAAATTGGAAGGGTTTTGATATACTTATCAATTCTAGAGACCAGTCAGGCCCTAAGAAATCAAGTTTGCTAGAGAAGGGCAGATTTGTTTCAGCCTGCCTGGATGAGATAATACAGACTACACTCCTAGTAATTCTTTTATACTTTTTGTTTATGGGTTTATCTTTCCCATTACACTTTCAGCTCTTCATGGGCAGGGACTGTAGCCACTTCCTCTTGAATTGTGTCTGTGCCCCTGTGTAGACTCAGGACCTATTAACAAAGTAGACATTAATATTAGTTGGGGGAAAAAAAAGGAATGAATAATAATAATAATTTTTACTGGGTTTTATTATGTACTAGACACTGTGACAGATATTTTATATACATAAGCTTATCCGATTTTCAAAATAACCCTACAGTATAAGTACCATTACCTTCATTTAACAGATAAGGGAAATTGCTTAAGACCTCACAGCATGTAGAAGATGAAATGGGGATTTGAACCGTTGTCTCTTTCAGCTCCAGATCCATTATGCTAGAGGCAAATTTAATAGTCTTCATAGGTGATGGTCAGTGGGTTTTAGCCTAAGCATTGATTCCAAGTCAAATATTCTTTCACTGGACACCAGGAGCTATAGCCCTATGATAGATAGGGCTCAGAGGAAAGCTTGGCATGTTAGTAACTTGGACCTTTTATAGATTTTTAGCTGAACAACTGCTTGTTGAACTTGGTTCACAGATATTCCTGGTATGAAAATTCTTTCTTATATTATTTTGAAAGTGAAGTTAAATGAAATATACTGGAATGAATGCATCAGTGTTCTTTATTTTTCATTTGGCAGATACACACCCATAAACATGTGTATAGGTATACCATATGTTTATGGTGCATATATATGTATATGTATATAAGTGAGTGAGTGAAATCTAGGTTAAGAAGAGATCAAGAACAAAAAGAGGGACGCCTGGATGGCTCAGTCGTCAGGCCTCTGCCTTTGGCTCAGGTCATGATCTCACGGTCGTGGGATTGAGCCCCGCATCAGGATCCCTGCTCCTCCTACTTGTGTTCCCTTTCTCGCTTGTCTCTATTAAATAAATAAATAAAATCTTAAAAAAAAAAAAAAAATGGTGAATTTCCCTTGTAGGAACCATCTGATGTTCAAAAAAAGGGAAAGAAACAAAAGATTCTTCTTTTTTTTTTTTAACGATTTTATTTATTCATTCATTCATTCATTCATGTATTTATTTATTTATTTATTAGGAGGGAGAGAAAGCCAGAGATAGGGCACAAGCAGAAGGAGTTCAGCAGAGGGAGAAGCAGACTCCCCACTGAGCAGGAGCCCTGAAGCAGTTGGCTCTATCCCAGGACCCTGGGATCATGGCCTGACTGAAGGCAGACACTTAGCCAACTGAGTCACCCAGGCACCCCCAGAAAAGATTCTTATGGAATTTATATTCTAGTGAGAAAACAGAAAATTAATTAGCAAAATAAAAGGAAGTAAAACAGAAAAGCATGCTATGAAGAAAATAAAGAATCTGAAATTGACCAGTAAAAAGGAACTTTCTCAGTATTTTTAAATAAGGTTGTATTCAGATATTCTTATTCTAATAAGGTTAATTGCTAGTATTTGGCCCACATTATTTTTTCAAATTCTCAAATACTCTGAAAAATACAGAAGATAACATTATCCTCTTCCATTTTGTCTTCCCACGGATCACATGAAGGGTAAAGATAGCAATGTAGATTAAACAAAAAGAGACAGGAACCGCCATGGGCTAGACCCTATGGTAGGTGCTTTGCAAAACTGTTACATTGAATTCTTACAATATTCTTATTAAATTGGTATTGCCATTTCCTCTTTTTTTTTTTTTTTTTTTTAAGATTTTATTTGTTTATTTATTTGAGAGAGGGAGAGCGAGTGCACGCAAGCCAGGGGGAGGGGCAGAGAGATAAGAGGACTCCTGCTTTGCAAGGAACCTGATTTGGGGCTTGATCCCAGGACCAAGGATCGTGACCTGAGCTGAAGGCATATGCTTAACCCACTGAGCCACCCAGGCACCCCCCATTTTCTCTTTTATATAAATGAGGAGACTGAAGTGTAGAGAAGTTAAGTAAGTTTTTCAGGATTCAAAGGACAGAACCAGTAGCTCAGATTTTTTATGGGTTGTTTTGTTTGTGTGGCTCCAAAGCGTGCACTCTCTATCTCTCTCTCTCTTTTTTTTTTTTTTAAGATTATTTTTATTTATTTGACAGAGAGAGCACAAGCAGGGGGAGCAGCAGGCAGAGGAGGAAAGAGAAGCAGACCCTCCACTGAGCAGGGAGCCTGATGCGGGACTCAATCCCAGGGTTCTGGGATCATGACCTCTGCTGAAGGCAGACACTTAACTGACTGAGCCACCGAAGCATCCAAAGGCCTCTCTTTTTATTACCTGTTTACTGTCTTCACTGAAGCACTTCCATTTACTCTCAAGAGCATTATGGGATTCAGAGAGTGTTGGTAGTGATTATATCTCTTAGGACAGACTTTTTCAGAGTTGGGTTATGGTGACTTTATCATTTAAAATTCAGGCCATCAAGGGGCATCTTTGAGTGGCTCAGTCAGTTAAATGCCCAACTTTTCATTTCAGCTGAGGTCATGATCTCAGGGTCATGATCTCATGGGCATGAGATCTAGCATGAGATCAAGCCCGGCCTTGGGCTCCCTGCTGGGTGTGGACCCTGCTTAAGATTCCCTCTCTCCCTCTCCCTTAGCTGCTCCCCCCTCTAAAAAAAATTCAGGCCATCAGAATCTTCTGATGGTACTGATTGTAATAACATGGATGGACACAGGCCCATTGAGACCACTTTGGTCCGATTTCCTATTTGTAGTAGCTTCTACCAGGCCTCTCTAAGCAGCTCTGTTAAATTTTTATATAAAGATCTTGTCCAGGATATATGTGACACCAAAATTAACACACTTTCTAAAAGTTTACATGTTAATCATTCCCATTAAAATCACAAGTGCCCATTGAGTAAGATGGCAGAGATTAATTAAGCAGTTTTTAGGGAGCCTCTTTTAACTTAAACATTTCTGAATATATAGTTTTTGCTTTATAAAAATTGTAACCTCTCATTTTTCTCTAGGGTTCTAAAGGCAATAACTATTAATACTTGAAAACTTAGAAATTTTTATTTTTTTATTTCATACATATTTTAATTAATACATTTTTTTAAAATTTTTTTTAAAGATTTTATTTATTTGACAGAGATCACAAGTAGGCAGAGAGGCAGGCAGAGAGAGAGAGAGGAGGATGCAGGTTCCCTGCTAAGCAGAGAGGCCGATGTGGGGCTCGATCCCAGGACCCTGGGATCATGACCTGAGCCGAAGGCAGAGGCTTAAACCACTGAGCCACCCAGGCGCCCCAATACATTTTATTTTTTTTTAAAGCAGCTTTAAAAATTAAAAAACACTCATTTCAAAATTGACTGTAAAGTATGGAGAGTTCTCATATACCCCCTGTCCCCAACATGCATAACCTCCCCTACTGTCCATGTCAGGCACCACACTGGTGCAGTTGTTACAACTGATGAACCTATACTGACATATCATTATCACCCAAAATCCATAGTTTACTTTAGGGTTCACTCTTAGGTGTTGTGCATTGTGTGGATTGTGACAAATGTATAATGATGTGTGTTACCTTTGCAGTGTTGTGCAAAATTGTTTCACTGCCTTAAAAATGCTCTGTGTTCTGCCTGTTCATTTCCTCACTCCCTCCTAACAACTGGCAAGTACTCGTATTTTTACTGGCTCCATAGTGTTGCCTTCTCCAGCTGTCATACAGTTGAAATCATATAGTAAGTATGTGACCTTTTTTGAATGGCTTCTTTAACTTACTGATAGGCATTTTAAGTTTTTTCCTTATCTTTTTAAGACTTGATAGCTTATTTATTTTTAGCAATGAGTAATATTCCATTGTCTGTCTAGACCAGCTTATCCATTCACCTACTAAAAGACATCTTCATTGATTCCAAGTTTTGGCAATTAAGAATTAAGCTGCTGTAAACATCTATGTGCAAGTTTTTGTGTCAGTGTGAATTTTCAATTCATTTGGGTTAGTACCAAGGAGTATAATTTCTGGATTTATGGTATAAATATCTTTAGTTTTTTTTGAAACTGCCAAAATGTCTTCAAAAGTACCAGGGGTACCTGGGTGACTCAGTCAGTTAAGTGTCTGCCTTTGGCTCAGGTCATGATCCCAAAGTCCTGGAATCCAGCCCTGCTTATCAGGGAGTCTGCTGCTCACTCCCCTTCTACTCCCACCCCTGCCCCCACTCCCACTCTTGTTCTCTCTCTCTCTTTCTCTCTCTCTCAAATAGTCTTTTTTACAAAATTAACATATAATGTATTATTTGTTTTAGGGGTACAGGTCTGTGAATCATCAGTCTTATACAATTCATAGCACATAGCCTCCCCAATGTCTGTCACCCTGCCACCCTATCCTTCCCACTTCCCTCCCCTCCAGCAATGCTCAGTTTGTTTCCTGAGATTAAGAGTCTCTTATAGTTTGTCTCCCTCCCTGGTCCCATCTTGTTTCGTTTTTCACTCCATTTCCCCCACGAACCCCCGCCCTGCCTCTCAAGTTCCTCTTATCAGGGACATCACATGATAATTGCCTTTCTCTGACTTATTTCACTTATCATAATACCCCCTAGTTCCATCCACGTTCTTGCAAATGGCAAGTTTTCGGGGTTTTGATGGCTGCATAGTATTCCATGTGTGTGTGTGTGTGTGTGTGTGTGTGTGTGTGTGTGTGTGTGTGTTATATCTTCTTTATCCATTCTTCTGTTGATGGACATCTAGGCTCTTTCCATAGTTTAGCTTTTATGGACATTGCTGCTATAAACAAGTGACTATACCAGTTTGCATTCTGACCAATAAGGAATAGGGGAGTATTTATTGCTCCATATCCTCATCAGCATTTGGTATTGCCAGTGTTTTGGATTTGGTGTTTTGGGTAAGAGGTTTATAGTGATATTTCATTGTTGTTTTAATTCCCAATTCTGTAATGACATACAGTGCTAAGCTTCTTTTCTTTTGCTTACTTGCTATCTGTGTATCTTCTGTGGTGAGGTAGATACCTTTTTCAAGTCTTTTGCCTATTTTTTAATTAGGTTGTTCATTTTCTTATTGCTGAGTTTTGTTTTTTTTTTTTAAGATTTTATTTATTTATTTGACAGACAGAGATCACAAGCAGGCAGAGAGGCAGGCAGAGATAGAGGGGAAGCAGGCTCCCTGCTGAGCGAGAGCCCGATGCGGGGCTTGAGCCCAGGACCCTGATCATGACCCGAGCCGAAGGCAGAGGCATTAACCCACTGAGCCACCCAGGTGCCCCTTATTGCTGAGTTTTAAGAATTTCTTTATTATCTCAGTTAACAGTCTTTCATCAGATGTGTTTAGTGCAGGTATTTTGTGCAGGTCTTCTCATTCTCTTGAAATTGTCTCTAGCAGACCATTAGTTTTTATTTTTAATGAAGTCTAGCTTATCTGTGATTTCTTTCATGAATCATGCCTTTGGTCATTGTCATACCAAGGTCATTTAGGTTTTCTTCTGTGTTATCTTCTAGGAGTTTCATAGTTTTGTGTTTGGCATTTAGGCCTATGCTTCATTTAGCCTTAACTTTTGTGAAAGGTGTAAGGTACTTTGTGTAGATTCATTTTTTATTTTACATGTGAATATTCAGTTGTTCTGGCACCATTTGTTGAAAAGACTGTTTTGTTCCATTGTATTGCGTTTGCTCTTTTGTCATAGATCAGTTGACTGTATTTATGTTGGTCCATGTCTGGGCTGTCTCTTCTATTCCATTGATCTAATTGTTCTTTTCCTAATATCACACTGTCTTCACTACTGGATTTTTGCAGTAATTACTAAAATCCGATAGTGCTAGTCCTCTGACTTTGTTCATCTCCTTCAATATTGGTAGTATTGGCTCTCCTGGGTCTTTAGAATCAGTTTGTCAATACCCACAAAATAACTTGCTGTGTTTTTGTTTGTTTTGTTTTGTTTTTTAAGATTTTACTTATTTGACAGAGAGAGAGAGAGAGAGAGAGAGAGAGCAAGCATAAACAAGGAGAGCAGCAGAGCGTGAGGGAGAAGCAGGCTTTCTACTGTGCAGGGAGCCGGATGCAGGGTTCAATCCCAGAACCCCAGGGTCATGACCTGAACCAAAGGCAAATGCTTAACTGACTGAGCCACCCAGGGGTCCCTGTTGTTTTTGTTTTGTTTTGTTTTTAAGATTTCTTTACTTATTTTAGAGAGAGAGAGTAGAAGGAGGGGCAGAGGGAGAGAATCCCCAAGTAGACTCCCTGCTAAGCAGAGTCTCATGAGATCATGATCTGAGCCAAAACCAAGAATCATACACTCAGTTGACTGAGCCACCCTGGCACCCCTTGCTGGGGTTTTGGTTGGGATTATGTTGAATCTATGAATCAAGGTGGGAAGAACTGGCATCTTTACAACATTGACTCCTCTTATCCATGAACATTGAATATATCCCTGTTTATGTAGTACTTTTTTGATATTTTTCATTAGAATTTTATAATTTTCTTCATATAGATCTTGTACATATTCTGTTAGATCTAATACCTAAGTATTTCATTTGGGGGGCATGCTAATATAAATAGTAATATATTTTTAATTTCAAATACTACTTGTTCAGTGCTGGTATATAGAAAAGCAATTGTCTTATTTATTAACCTTGTGTCCTTTTTTTCTTAAGATTTTATTTATTTGAGAGAGAGAGAGAGAGGGTAAGTGCAAGCACAAGCAGGGGGAAGTGGTAGGCAGGGGAGAAGCAGACTTCCTGCTGGGCAAGGAGCCTGATGTGGGGCATGCTCTCAGGACCCTGGGATCATTACTTGAGCCAAAGGCAGCCGATTAACCAACTGAGCCACCCAGGCACCCCTTAACCTTGAATCCCGAAACCTTGCTATCCCTGCTTATTAGTTCCAGGAGTTTTGGGGTTTGGTATGGATTTTTTCAGATTTTCTACATAGACTGTCATGCATCTATGAACAAAGACTGTTTTATTTTTTCCTTTCCAATCTGTACACCTTTTATTTCCTTTTCTAGTCTTATTACATTAGCTGGGACTTCCAGTACAATGTTGAATGGTAGTGCAGGAACCTTGCATTTTTCCTGATCCTAGCAGGAAAGCTTTGATTCTCTTATCTTTAAATATGATGTTAGTTGTAGATTTTCTTTATCAAATTAAGGAAGCTCTCCACAATTCCTCATTTGTTGAGAAGCTTTAGTAGGAATGGGTGTTGGATTTTGTCTTGCTTTTTCTGCACTGATTGATATATTCAAGTGATTTTTCTTCTTTAGCCTGTTGATAGGATAGATTATGTTAATTGGTTTTTAAACGTTGAACCAGCCTTATATGCCTGGAATAAACCCCACTTGGTTGTGATGTATAATTCTTTACATTGTTGGATTCTAGTTACTAATACTTTGTTAAGGAGTTTTGCATCTGTATTAATGAGAAGTATTGGTTTGGAATTTTCTTATAAGGTCTTGGTCTGTTTTTGTTATTGGCATAATGCTGACCTCATGTAATGAGTTAAGAACTATTCCCTCTGCTTCTAAATCTTTGTATATTCTGGAAAAGATTATAGAGAATAAGTTCTTCCTTAAGTGAACCCATATGGGCTTGGTGCTTTTTTAGAGCGGGAGGTTATTAAATACTGATTCAATTTCTATAATAGATAAAGGACTATTCAGATTATCTGTTGCTTCTTTTGTTAGTTTTGGCAGATTATGTCTTCAAGGGAAGTGGTCTATTTCATCTAGGTTATCAAATTTGTGGGCATAGAATTGTTCATAGTATTTCTTTATTATCTTTCTAATGTCCATGAGATCTGTACTGGTATTTTACCTTCTTTCATTTCTGCTATTAGTAATTTGAGTCTTCTCTCTTTTTTTCTTAATTGGCCTAGATGGTGGTTTATTGATTTTATTTATCTTCCCAAAGAACTTACTTTTGGTTTTGTTTATTTTCTCTATTCATTTCTTGTTTTCTATTTCATTGATTGTTTTTCTGGTATTTAGTATCTCTCTTCTGCTTGTTTTGGATTTAATTTGCTTTCCTTTTTCTAGTTTTCTAACATGGAAGCTTAGATACTTTCTATTAAATCTTTCTTTTTCTTTCTCTTCTTTTCTTTTCTTTTTTAAGATTTTATTTATTTGGCACAGAAAGAGAGCTCTGGCAGGCAAAGAGAGAAGGGGAAGCAGGCTCCCTGCCGAGCTGAGAGCCCTATGTGAGGCTCGATCCTAGGACCATGAGATCATGACCCGAGCTGAAGGCAGAAGCTAACCCCACTGAGCCACCCAGGCGCCCCAAATCTTTCTTTCTTTCTTTTTTTTTTTAAATATATCAATTCAGTGCTGTAAATTTCCCTATAGCATTGTTTTTAATGCAGTATACAAATTTTGATAAGTTGTAGTTTCTGAATATTTTAAAATTTTTCTTGAATTTTCTTCTTTGACCCATGTATTATTTAGAATTGTGTTGTTTAATCTCCAAGTTTAAGGACATCTCCCAGCTAACCGATTTCTGTTTTAATTCCATTGTGATCTGAAAACAGATATTGAATGATGATTTCTGTTCTTTTAAATTTGTTGAGGTTTGTTTTGTGGCCCAGAATGTGTTCTCTCTTGGTGAATGTTCCATATAAGCTTGAGAAGAGTATAATCTGCTGTTGTTGAATGAAGTAGTCTATAGATGTCAGTCATACCCAGTTGATTTATAGTGCAGTTGAAATTAACTGTCCTTACTGATTTTATGGCTTTTGGATATGTCCATTTCCTTTTTTTTTTTTTTTTTTAAGATTTTATTTATTTATTTGATAGAGACAGAGAGAGCATGAGCAGAGAGAGGGAGAAGCAGACTCCTCACTGAGCAAGGAGCCTGATGCAGGGCTCTATCTCAGGACCCCGAGATCATGACCCAAGCCAGAGGCAGATGCTCAACCACCTGAACCACCCAGGTGCCCCTGGATATGTCCATTTCTGATAGAGATGTTAAAATCACTATAGTAGTGGATTCACCTATTTCTCACTGCAGTTTTTTCAGTTTTTGCCTTACATATTTCGACACTGTTGTTAGGTGCATATCTAATAAGGATTGTTATGTCATCTTAGAAAATTGACCCCTTTATCATTATATAATGTTTCTCTTCATCCCGGATAATGCTCCTTGCTCTGAAATCTGCTTTGTCTAAAATTAATATCGCTACTCCTGTTTTCTTCTGATTGGTGTTACTATGCTGTATCTTTGTTCATCCTTTTTCTTTTAATCTATATATGGGTTTCTTCTGGCCTACATATTGTTGGAACTTGTTTCTGGATCCACTCTGACAATTTTTGTTTTTTAATTAGTGTCTTTTTTTGAGGGGGGGAGGAGCAGAGGGACAGGGAAAGAGAGAATTTTAAGCAGGCTCCACGACCAGTGTGGAGCCTGATGTGTAGGGCTTGGCCTCGCAACCCTGAGATCATGACCTGAGCTGAAATTAAGAGTTGGACGCTTACCTTAGTGAGCCAGCAGGCACCCTATTAATTAGTATATTTAGATGTTGATGTTTAAGGTGGGAATTAAGATAGTTGGATTAATATCTACCTATTTGTTACTGTTTTCTGTCTGTTGTCCTTCCTCTTTGTTCCTGTTTTTTTCTTCCACACATTTTCTACCTTTTTAGTTTTAATTGAACATATCATTTGATTCTGTTTTCTCTCCTTTCTTAGCATAGCAATTATATATTTTTTTACTTTTCTTTTTGAGGGCGGTTGCCCTAGAGTTTGCAATATACATTTAGAACTAACCCAAGTCAAATAACACTAAATCACACTGTAACACAAATCCAAGTTTCAAATAACACTATACTGTTTCACCAGTAGTGCACATACCTTATAACAAAATATTCCTAATTCCTCACTCCCATCCCTTATATCATTGTTGTAATTCATTTTAGTAACACATAACTGTACATAATAGAATACATTATTGCTATTACTACTTTGATCAAACTGGTATCTGTTAGAACATTTAAGAATAAGAAAAATAGGGGTGCCTGGGTGGCTCAGTCAGTTAGATATCTGAATCTTGATCTCAGCTCAGGTCTTGATTTCAGGGTTTTGAGTTCAGTATTCTTCCTTTCATTACATAGATCTGAGTTTCTGACCTGTATTGTTTTTATTGTCTCTGAAGAATTTCTTTTTTTTTTTTTAAATTTATGTATTAGAGAGAGAGAGCACAAGCAGGGGGAGCATCAGGCATAGGGAGAGGAAAAAGCAGGCTCCCCGCTGAGCAGGGAGCTGACACAAGGCTAGATCTCAGGACCCCGGGATCACAACCTAAGCTGAAGGCAGACACTTAACTGACTGAGCCACCCAGGCATCCAATTTTATCTTTACCTTTAATTTTCTAAAGTTTCAATATGATATGCCTAGGTATTTTTTTGGTATTTATCCTGCTTGGTGTTCTCTGAGCTTCTTGGCTCTATCGTTTGGTATCTGACATTAATTTGTGGAGATTTCTGGAAATTTATTACTGCTTTAAATATTCTGTTTCTCTATTTTCCTTCTAGTATTTCCTATACATTTAAACCTTTTTTTTTGTTGTTCCACAGTTCTTGAATATTCTCTTCTTTTTGTTTGTTTGCTTCAGTCTTCTCTTTGTTTTTCAGCTTTGGAAGTTTCTACTATGTATCTTCAAACTCAAAGATCTTTCTGTAGCCATTCTCAGTCTATGAGCCCATCAAAGGCATCTTCATTTCCATTACAGTATTTTTTATCTCTAGCATTTAATTTTTATTCTTTAGTAGAATTTCCATCTCTCTGCTTACATTATCCATCTGCCTTTCATGTTGTCTACATTTTCCATTAAAGTCCTTTTAGCATATTAATCATAGCTTTTTTAAAGCTCCTGGTCTGGTAATTCCAGCATTCCTGCAATATCTGATTCTGATACTCATTCTGCCCCCCCCCCTGCCCTTTTTAAAGATTTTATTTATTTACTTATTTGAGAGAGAGAGAGAGAGAGCGAGAGAAAGCAGGAGCAGGTGGAGGAACAGAGGAAAGAGGGAGAAGCAGGCTCCCTGCTGAGCAGGAATTCCCAACACAGGGCTCAATCCCAGAACCCTGGGATCCTAACCTTAGCTGAAGGCAAATGTTTAACCAACTGAACCACCCAGATGCACCCTGGTTCTGCTTTTTCAAACTGTTTTTCGCCTGTTAGTTTGCCTTGTGATTTTTTTGTTGTTGAAAATCAGATACGATGTACTGGGGAAAAGAATTATGGTAAAACTTTAATAACGTAGTGGTAAGATTTAGGAGAAGGGAAAGCATTCTGTAGTCCTTTGATTAGTTTTGAGTCTTGACGAGCTTCTTCCCCTGGACTGTGGAATTTGAGTACCAGTGCTTCTCACTTTTTTTTTTTTTTTAAACCTCTTAGGCGAGAAAGAATTGTTGGTCTGGCGTTGTTATGTATTTCCATTTATCAGGTAGATTAGGCTCTGATGAAACTTCAGCAAGTTAGGCTCCGGTAAAATAATTTATCCTGAATGCTCTGATACACTTAAAAATGGTTCCTCTTCCCCTCCCTCTACTAGAAGCAATGGGAATTTTTCTCTGACATTTGTTGTGATGTCCTAGTAGAGCTCTTGGAGGTAAGACTCATGAAAAGTATGGGACCCTTCTGTTACTGGGCCCCCTGGAGTTTTTAACTCTCAGAGCTGTCCATACTTCATCTCCAGCAGACAATTCCTCAGTTAGAGTTGAGGTTTTCTTACTCTGGCACTGGTTCCTGTGGAGTTTTATGCTCATGAGTTTCTGCTTTGGTAAGTTGTGATTCTCTGTTATCTGTATCTGTCTCTCCAGTTTTGGGGGCAGTTGTTTGCCATGTGATCTCACTTCTCTATCAAATCTGAGAAGAGTTGTTGATTTTTCATTTTGTTCAGCTTTTTCTTGTTGTTAGGGCAGGGTGGCAACTTCTAAACTCCTTATATGGCTCTACTGGAAACTGGTTTTTAATAGAAGTTGGGATAAGGGTATCATCTCTTTTCACTTTTAACTCTACCCAAAAATTGTCAATTTAGAGAGGTTCCTGATAAGACATTGGGTTTTGTTTCCATCTTTGGAAATCTGGTTATATACATTTACTCCATGACAAAATGGGAGTCTTCAACTACAGGGAGAAAGCTCACTGTTTGGATTTCTGCAGAATCTTTGTTTGGAACATTTTATTTTCCTCATGACCATCCAGAGAGTTGAAGGCTTTGTTTTTTTTCTCAGACCTTGTCCCTGGAGTTCCTGGCCCTTAACATAACTCTTCTCTCTGGCATCCGCTGCTGCACATCTACAAGGATCGCATTATCTGAATCCCAAATTGTAACAACAGATCTCACATAAGGATTTTTTTTTTAATTTTTAAATAGACTTTTTTGAGAGCAGTTATAGGGTTTTTGGTTTATAGCAAAATTGAGCAGAAATACAGTGAATTCCCATAAATCCTCTTTCACACATACTATGCAGCCTCGTCCTATTAATATTCCATATGGTGTAGTACATTTGTTACAGTCAATGAAACTACATTGACACAATATTATCACCGAAGATTCATAGGGTTTTTTAAAAAGATTTTATTTATTTATTTTGGGGGAGAGAGAGAGAGAGTGAACACAAGCAGGGGGAGAGGCAGAGGGAGAAACAGGCTCCCCAAGGAGCAGAGAACCCCATGTGGGGCTTTATCTCAGGACACTGGGATCATGACCTGAGCCAAAGGCAGATGCTTAACCAACTGAGCCACCCAGGCGCCCCCCAAAATTTGTAGTTTATATTGGGGTTCACTCTTGATGTTTTACATTCTGTGGGTTTTGACAAATATATCATGATATCCCATGAACTTTTTATTTTGAATTCCTGAATATTGGAATATAGAAAATATTGGTTCATGGAGACCATAGAACAGAATATTCTTGGAAAATCCAAAGTGCAGTTGTTGTATATAGATGCCTCAGATCAGTCCCAGTGCCCGTCTGCTTTGGCTAGTGCTTTGAGAGGCCTTGATACAGACTCCATAGCAGGTGAGGAGCCAGGATGTAGTCTTGTTTGCTCAGGTGGCTTGGCAAAGGCTGCAAGAACTGTCATGGGGACTCATGGGGACCTGGAGACTGTAGAGTCAGATCTGGATCCTCCTAAAGTATCATGCAGCTGGAATTTGAACACATATCAGTTTGGATTCAACTTCCTTTTCTTTCACCAATGTCTTTAAATATGTGGTACATATATAATAAAGTTTGGAAATTGGTTCAATCTTAAAGTTTATTGGTATAGGGGCACCTGGGTGGCTCAGTTGTTAAGTGTCTGCCTTCAGCTCAGGCCCTGATCCCAGGGTCCTGGGATCAAGCCCTGCATCAGGCTCCCTGCTCAGTGGAAAGCCTGCTTCTCCCTCTCCCTACTCTCCCTGCTTGTGTTCCGTCTCTGGCTGTGTCTCTCTCTGTGAAATAAATAAATAAAATCTTAAAAAAAAAAAAAAGATTATTGGTACATACTTACTTTTCAGTTGTCCAGTAAAAGGATGGAAAGCTAAAAGAGAGTCAGTTCTGTACAACTGCACAAATCTATAGTGAGTTTTTGTCTTATTTGCTTTATATTTTTTTCTGATTACAGTATAATTCTTTCTGAAAATAGGATGTCTTTTTTTCTGATCCTAAAGGCAATACATATTCATTGTCAAACATGTCCTTTAAGTTTATTTTATCAATATGTGTGACTAGTACTCGCTTTGGGACTATTGGATAAAACTGAAACCATTAAATGTTCAGGAAACGTAAAGAGTGATTTTGGTATTTGATACATAGACCTGCACTGACCCTTCTCATTGACTACAGGCCAGAACTTTTTTTTTTTCTTTTCTTTTCTTTCTTTTTTTTTTTTTTTTGAGAGAAAGAGAGAGCACGTGCACACGTGTGTGCCTGTGCAGGGTGGGGGAATTGGGGGCAGAGGAAGAGGAAGAAAGAATCTTGGAGCAGGCTCCATGCCCAGTGTAGAGCCTGATGCAGGGCTTGATCTTACGACCCTGAGATCATGACCTAAGCCAAAAATCAAGAGTGGATGCTTAACACAATGAGACACCCGGGTGCTCCTGGGCCAGAATTCTTAATGCCTTTCAGATATTTCCATTTGCATGCTCATCTTATTCCTCAAACCTGCATGTGCTCCTGTTTCTTTTGGTGACATAAGTCACATACAGTTAAAGCTGTGGTCCCCTCTGCTACTTCCCTTTTTTCGTGGCCTCCAGTATCTACTCAGGCAGCCAACTTGGCCATCTGAGTCTTTGTCTTTTGTATTTATGCTTTCATCATTAAGTGACCACTTTCTCCTCCCTTCCTCCCCTGCAACCATTTTTAAAAGCTTATATTTACTTATCTCTTTATATGTCAGAACTATGACAAATTGTTCTCAACTGGAGTTTATTTGGCAGTGCCTGGAGACATTTTTGATTGTCACAACCTGGGAAGAGGGGTTAGTTAGAGACGAGAGATGCTGCTAAATATTCCTATAATATGCAGAGCAGCTCCCCTATAGAAAGGAATTATTTGGCCTAAAAGGTCATTAGTGTAGAAGTTGAGAAACCTGAATCATGTTAATTGTTTCACATCTTTCATTCCCACAATAGCTGTTTTTTTTTTTTTTTAAGATTTTATTTATTTATTTGACAGAGAGAGATCACAAGCAGGCAGAGAGGCAGGCAGAGAGAGAGGAGGAAGCAGGCTCCCCGCTGAGCAGAGAGCCCGACGCGGGGCTCGATCCCAGGACCCTGAGATCATGACCTGAGCCGAAGGCAGTGGCTTAACCCACTGAGCCACCCAGGTCCCCCCCCACAATAGCTGTTTACATGGGTTTTATTATCCCCACTTAGAGATAATAAGACTGAGGCTCACATGGTTTAAGTAATTTAGTCAGAGTTACGCAGCAAGTAAGTGATGGAACCAAGTTCAAACTTAGGTCTGTCTCTCTCAGTCTGAGCTTGTAGTTAATGATAGGCAGCCTGCTCATAAATCAGGCCCTTAACTTTTACCTGAACCATGATAATGGGCCCCTACCTGATCCTCTTCCCTCTTGTCTCTCCATTTGAGTCTGTCCTAAGCACAGCATAAGTCTCTAATTATGCTGCCTCTCTGCTCGCAGTCTTCCATTGCATATAAAACGTAGCTTTGGTTCTCCAGCCTGGTATTCAAGGCCAGGGCGTGTAGTCAGTCCCTGAACTTTATCTTCCTAACTAATATTCAACAATTCCCTTCTTTTTAGTTTCTAAGACATGCTTTATTTTCTAATATTAGCTTCTTTATATTTTTATGGTCTATAACGTTGCTTTTATAATTTAAAAGGTTATTTTTAGTGGCAGAAGAGGGTAATTGAGAGCTCCTCTGACAATGTAGGGATTACAAAATGAAGTGATCCTATTTTTACTTAACATACTGTATACATGTATCATGTGCGTGAATAAAAAACATTAGGTAATTGCTTTACACACTGAGAGGGCTAAGTGTGAAATTTGGTTCTATTGGTAACTAGCTGTGAGACCTTGAGCAAGTAACCTAACTTCATTAAGTCTGTTGCTTCACCTATAAAATCATGATGGTATCTAGCTCACAGGTTTGTGGAATCCAGTGACAGCTTGCATGTAAAGTGCTAAATGCAGGGCCTGGCACAATGTTGACTGGGCAATGAATGTTAGTCCATTATAGACCGCATTATAGTTACTATATTATTTCACTATTTCTTTAATTCACACCTCTGTATCTCTAATAATATGTGCTCTGGAGTCACAATTCTTGCATTTAAATCCTGGCTCTACCACTTACTAGTTGTGTAAACTTAAACTACCTGGGCAACATGTGCTTCACTTTCTACATCTATAATAAAATAAAACTTTTCCGTAGGGTTCATTTCAGTATTAAATGAGATAATATGGATAAAATACCTAGATTAGGTCTGGCCCGTGGTCAGTGCTAAATTATGCTAGCTTATTATTCCCACTCTTCTAGCATTTAATACTTCTTACCAGTGATACACTTACTTGTATACTTGGAGTTCCTTTGTCTGAAGATTAGCTCCTTGATGAGTAGGATTATAAAATATTCATTCTTGTGGCCAGAACATTGTTTTAAACTTAGTTAAATGTCAGTTACATTTTACTTGGTTAAGGGCTTTCATAGCCATCACCTCATTTGACCTCACAAAAACCCAGTGACTTAGGTGGATGGAATGCTAGCTAAGTGTGTACACAAGTAGGAAAGGCAGGTTTGGGTACCTTTCATGCTCTAAGTGTCGAGTTTTTCCTTTATGTTCTTCTGTGTAATGTTCGTAGCCATCCTAAAAGGTAGTGTTCATTAATACATTATAAATATAAGGGAGCTGAGGCTTGGAAAGTTTCAGTAACAGGACCCAAATCAACCAGCTAATAAGCTTCAGAGACTGGACATGTTTCCACAAAGCCTTGTTTCCTCATTACAGAATTTTCATGGCCAGGTGTCACATTCGGTGGTATCTAAGCCACAGTCTCATTCTGATCCTGTCTCTGTTTTTGGAAGTCTGGCTACCTTGCCTCCTGAAAGCTGTTGATGTCAAATACTGAAGTAATGTCAGGAGAGAGAAACCCTTCAGACAAGGACCACTGGAAAAATTGATCTTCGGTTTCTCAGGTATCTGTGTGTTTTAGAGACTGTTAAGAAAGAGAAGATGAATGTATTCAGTTTGATGTCCGTGATTTCAAGGGCTCCTTGAACATTTTTATACCGCTCACTTGGTTTGCTCTAGAGCCAAGTGAGAGTGTTCTGAAACTTACATCATAACCTGTAGTATATTGGAAGAGCCCTAGGTTATTTGAAGTCAGGAGACCTAGATTTGGAATCCTTTTTTTGGTGAGATTTTTTATAGTCTTTGAATCCAAACATCTGATTTGAGAAAGTTAACTTCTCTTGAGCTTTTGTATACATATAATTGGGAGAAAAATACTCATATGGGAGAGTTTTGCACATGACATGCAGTGAAATATATAAGACACCATGCCTACTACATTGTAGATATATAATAAAATAAATAAGCTGTAATACTAATAAATGTATGTTATTAATTCCACGAAGAAGTTTAACTGTTTAGCCTGATATATAAGACCTTTCCTGGTCTGGCCTTCCTCAGCATCCTGTAATTTCTTCTCCTGCCACTTCACTATTGCGTGTCTTAAGCTCTAGCTACACAAAATTACTCATGTTTTCGGAACAGCCAATGCTTGTATGCTGCTGTGTCTTTGTACATGCTACTGCTTTTGCCTAGAATGCACTTTCCACTCCCTCCCCCTTCTCTGCCTAGTAGAAGCCTACTCCTTCAAAACTCAGCTCAGTGCCACTTCTGATTGTAAAGTTTCTACTGGATGTCTCCTCACTCCTACAGATTCATCACTCCTGCTTGTGAGTTCCCATCAGCATCTCGTTAGTGCATTTCTTGTGGCACTGTAGATCGTTTCCTGGTCTGTTTTCCCCACAGTTTCTGGAGGGCAGTGACCTTATCTTAGTATTTCCCTAATTCGGAGGTAGCAGAGTTCATTATTATATCCCCCTTGGGACTTCCCTTTCAGTTTGAGTTCTAGATCTGAAAAATGTGATGGTGGTTTTCTTTGTTTTAAAACTGAGGTATAGGCGGTGCACACAGAGGTTAATCTCATTGCTCAGATTTGGACATCACCATGTGTGCAGTTTCTTTAATCCTCCTCTAGCTATCAAAATGGATTTAGCAGTTGGCATCCTCTTTTTTCTGTCTGGGGCAATTGGAGCTTTGTAGAATTTGGCCTGGGGGATCAGTGACCTTGCTTCCCCGATTTAGGGTGATCCTGGGGCATAGGACTGGATGTCATTGAGGACCTAGCATGGCCTCAGTGTGGGCAGTGACAGTACTAGGGGCCCTGCTTATGTTTATTTAGGAGACCAGGAATTACATTCAGCCTCTGATTTAATTTTCTTTGACACATTGAGTCTATGTTTTAGCCTACAGAACACTACAGCTGTGTCCTAATTTCTCCCCACCCTACCCCTTCCCTACCCTGTGATCTTCATATCACTACCTTTTAAGGTATTGCTATTCTTGGCTGATAGTCTTGCGTTGGAAGTCATCATAGCATAGTGGAAAAGACAGCTCTGAATCAACCATGTAAACAGCAAAAATCACCACTAGAAAGGAGCTGAGAGCAATGGCATGTGTTGGGGTAAGTGGTAGGTGATCTGTTCTTAGGACTCACTGATGTTTCTCTACCAAGTGGGAGAGAGATCTCAATGAATAGGAACAGAGTCACATAACATGTGTAATGACCAGTCTGAAGAGCAGTCATTATAATGATAACAACAACTGTTTTCTGAGGACCTTCTCCACGCCTAGCTCAACACTAGGTACCGGAGGCACTGAAATAGGTTAGATAAGGTACTGATTCTGGAGAAATTTGCAGTTCAGTAGGGAAGACAGATTCATAAAACTAGTTGTCATAGTGCAGTAAAATTAGCTTAGTAATGCTGAGATGTATAGGGTGCTGTGAGCACTGAGGAAAGACGTGTCTGAGACTTAAGAAGCGGAAAAGCCTAGGCCATTTTTTAGAAAGAAAGCCTGAGTTTGACTTTTCTGTGGATAGTTTGGCCTTTGCCCACCCTCATAATCCATTGTTTTAATATTTTCCCACCCTTCCCAGGCCAAGTTAAGTCTCTTCGTTGTTACACATATCTCTTGCACTTATCACAGTTATCACACTTATCACAATTAGCATTAAATATTTCTTTACATAATTGCTTAATGTTTGTCCCTTCTACTACCCTGTAAGAGCAGAGACTATGCCAGTTTTGTTTGCTCTGAGTCCCTATCATGAGGATTAAAGGCACCCAATAAATACTTCTTGAATGAATAATGGAATCTTCACACTCGTTAAGTCCTTGGATTGTCTCAACAATGTATAGTGTGTCTGAGGTTTATGAAAGAACAAGCTTATAATCTTTTTTTTATTTTTTATTTTTTTTAATATTTATTTTTATTTTTATTTATTTGACAGACAGAGGTCACAAGTAGGCAGACAGGCAGGCAGAAAGAGGGGAGGGGGAGAAGCAGGCTCCCTGCTGAGCAGAGAGCCCGATGCGGGGCTCAATCCCAGGACCCTGGGATCATGAACTGAGCCGAAGGCAGAGGCTTTAACCCACTGAGCCACCCAGGCGCCCCCAAGCTTATAATCTTGAGGGAAAAGCATCCCATACCAAATTAATTGCCCTCACAGTGACATTGTTAAGTGGCCAAACCTGGGTCCTTTATAAGGAAATCCCTCAGGTTCTGAGCCACATTGCAAAGTAGACAACCCTGACACAAGACTTACTTTCTTTTACATTTGCCACTTTGTCAGTTTTTAGCAATACTAATGATGCAGTATTCCTAAAAACAAAACAAAAACCACAAGAAATAAGAAACAAGTGCTAAAAATGGCTGACATAGTATTTTGATTTCCAGTATCTCACCCAACATCTCCTCACTCAAATTCAGTATGTGATTGTTTTTCTTTGAAACTGCCAACTTTTGCAAAGGCATTGAAGTAAGCTAGGTATTTCTTCAGGTTTAGTCAGCGTGTATTCAGTATACCAGATGTGAGGCTGAAATTTTTTACATTCTTTCTACCTGGATTTTGAGGGTCAGGGTTTGGAATTGACCTGGGCAGGATCTGTACCTGCCATGAGGAAATGCTGCTGAGACTCTTGTCAAGAGTGTATCTGTTGGGGGCGCCTGGGTGGCTCAGTCGGTTAAGTGTCTTAAGTGCCTTCAGCTTAGGTCATGATCCTGGGGCCCTGGGATTGAGCCCCACGTCGGGCTCCTGGCTCAGTGGGGAGTCTGCTTCTCCCTTTCTCTCTGTCCCTATCCCCGTGCTCATGCCTTCTGTCTCAGATGCATAAATAACATCTTAAAAAAAAAAGGAAAGAAAAAGGAGTGTATCTTTCATTAGCTCATCATTCTGTCCCTCACATCTAGAAAAGTACCAGTTGCATAATAGTAGGTACTTAACTCCGTAAGTATTTGAATGAATGCATTTGTAGCCTAAGTATCATGCAAGCTGTAATACTTTGACCCCTATCCAGTTTTTTCAGGCGGATTTCACTTTCCTCTCTTCTCACCAGAGCACTTCCCACCCTTATTCATAGTAATTGCCCCTTTAACAGTCTTCTTCTTCAACAGTCTGTCTGCCTTCTTTAACAGTCAATGGAAAAGATATTGGAATTTCTTCTATTTACTTTTTAGGGTTGCTGAATCCTTGGTTAGATGGAAAGATTGCTTATGAAATGGAGACTGAAGCAGCTCAAAACATAGCTTAGCTGGAAAGGGGTGTTCTTCTGTCTTACGTTCAACATGTCTGGAAATTTTGAGGCTCAGAAAAATCCTAGAGCATCATATCTGAAAAATAGCCTTATATGGATATCTCCTACAACTTTCTCATTATGCAGATGAGAAAATTGAGGCCCTGGAGAGGCAGGCATACTGTGCCTAAGGTTATCTAGAACCTAGTCCGGATCACATTGCCTTGTTTTTAAGATTAAATAACTGTGAAAGGGGCGCCTGGGTGGATCAGTGGGTTAGCCTCTGCCTTCGGCTCAGGTCATGATCCGAGGGTCCTGGGATCGAGCCCCACATCGGGCTCTCTGCTCAGCAGGGAGCCTGCTTCCCTTCCTCTCTCTTCCTGCCTCTCTGCCTACTTGTGATCTCTGTCAAATAAATTTAAAAAAAAAATCTTAAATAACTGTGGAAGGAAGAGTTCACAAAAAAGCAAAACTTTAAAAAATGGGCTTGTGTTGAAGTAGTAATTCCAGATCATTCCTGACACTTCTGTTATAAGCCTATTAAAAGTAGCACTTTGCAGATTTGGGAGATTTCAACAGCCCTCACCAATCTTCAGAATTCCAAGCCTTGTCCTAGTCCAAAAAGAAAGCAGTAGCTCCTGGCATTGAACAGATTTCAGTTTTTCATCTTTACAGGAGCAAGTGCCAGTAGAGTTGCAGTGATCGCTGGGGAGAGATTCTTGGCCCCATTTTCCTTACAATGTATGCATCTGACAGCTGGCCCGTCATCTTATTTTTAGACATAATCTATGGGATTACAGAGTGGTTTTTTCTCTTTCTTTCTTTTTTTTTTTTTTTAAAGCTGTGCTGTAGAAATGCAAGCTGTGTGGAAAATGGTTGTTCTTTGGAGCAATTTGGAGACTATTTAGTACATAGATTATAATTTTTTTTTTTGAGTTTGATAAACTAATGTAGATTCCTCCATCCAGGTATTTCATGTTAAAGTCAACTTCCAGTTGTGACTATATTCTAATTAATTCAGGAGAAATAAATGCTAAGATGTAGAAATATTAGAAGTGGAAAAAAGCTTTTGCCCATTTATTAATTTATTTATTTGGCTCCATGCCATGCGCCAGTTCAGGGCTTGAACACATGACCCTGAGATCAAGACCTAAGCTGAGATCAAGGGTTGGACGCCTAACCAACTGAGCCACTCAGGTGCCCCAAGTTTTTGCTACTTTAGGTCATAAAACAAATTTTCATTTTCTCTGGGTCACAGGAGGAACAATAGACATATTTTTTTTTTTTTTAAGATTTTTTTTATTTGTCAGAGAGAGAACACAAGCAGGGGGAACATCAGGCAGAGGGAGAAGCAGGCTCCCTGCTGAGCAAGGAGCCTGTGTGGGACTTGATCCCAGGATCCTGGGATCATGATCTAAGCCAAAGGTGTCACTAGACATATTCTTTATAAGGCTTTAAAAACAATTCATAATGAGCATTCATTAAGCTCCTACTGCCATTTATTGAACACATCTGTATCCCAGGAACTGTGTGCTTGCCTGATATGTTCATTTACTTTCCAATTATCATAGAAGGTAAGGGATTGTATCGCCATTTTGTATGAGAAAACTGAGACTTTAAGCAATTGAGTAACTTGCCCAAGGGTCAGAAAGTAGGAAATAGTAGAGCATGAATTAGAACCCAGGTCTGTTTGATCTCAGAATCCATGCTCTTTCCCTAGTAGGCAATCTCTACTAGTTTTAAGAAGAGGCTGATTGGCAGAACTAGAATGGCTAAGTTCATAAAGATGTAATAATTCAAAATGTAACATTGGGGGTTTTATGTAGGTGCTATATTATAAGATAGAATTCACAGATAGCTCTGTGCTCATATTCATGTTGATTTAGAACTGTCATTTTGCAGGTTCTGTTACTTTATCTCTTGATTACATGAGTGAAAAAATTTAGAAAACATGGTTTACTACTTTAGCATTTCAAAAATTTATCCGCAGGGCGCCTGGGTGGCTCAGTGGGTTAATCGTCTGCCATCGGCTCAGGTCACGATCTCAGGGTCCTGGGATCGAGTCCCACATCGGGCTCTCTGCTCAGCAGGCAGCCTGCTTCGTCCTCTTTCTCTCTCTGCCTGCCTCTCTGCCTACTTGTGATCTGTCAAATAAATGAATAATATCTTTTAAAAAAAAATTATCTGGAAAAACCTCTTGCTTTTAGTTCATAAAGTGTTTACAATTTAACAAATGATTAATGAGATAAAGTTGCCCTCAAATTTGGAGGGAAAACATCAGTATCACTGGAAGTTAATCCTTCTTGTGTGCGAGTGACTACTTTATCTAGAAAAACCATGCTAATGATTTAGAACTTGGCGGGCATGACTTCGTTGTTTTTTACATTGGAATGTCTAAGAAGCTATAAATACAGTCATGTTTATTTAACACTGTACACGGAATGATGTGTTAAGACAACAGGAAGAAACCATTCTATTCTCCCAGGAAATGAAGGAAGTTAGAAACAGCAGTATATCTCAAGGAAGTGAGAGGCCTAATAAGCCTTGATAGCTTTGGGAAGTGTCCTTGAGAAAGGGAAAAAATACTCAAAACTTGGAGTCAGGTCCTAGTTCTGCCTACTTGGGCATTTGACTCCCCTCTGAGTGTTGATTTTTTCATTGTGATAAAATGGGGTAATGATATCTTCTTACAGAGTGATTTTGAAATCATGTTTATGTGGATTTTTTAATGATCAAGATGAAGGAGTATGTTTTGAAACTTTACCAGTGATGTAATTCCAGCAATAATTACATTTAAATAACCAGCAGTCACACTTTGTTACAGGAAAATCCTTCCAATGGAGCTAGTTTCTACTTGACCTATTTTAATGTAGTCAAAATTGAGCTTATTCGTAGCAAACAATTCTTGTTTCCTTGCTCATTATCATTCTTCAGGTTCCTGTCCTTGGTTGGTGGGCGCTGCACAACAGTTCAAAATACAGAATTAGTTTCCCCTTTTAAGTGTTTGCATTTGTGGTAGGAAGAATGTGGATTAAGGATGGATCCAGAAAGACCATCTGAGGTGGGTAAAGGGAAGCAATCCATGAAACAAAGGCTCTCTGGCCTTGCTTTGGCTTGACTTGTCACTTGCACTTGAGGTGGTCTACACACAGAGGACGCGCCAACCTGTAAAGAGTAAAAACAAAGGCCAAACAGGGTTCCCCCAATACCAGCTTTCCCCCATCTACATTTAATTTATTAGGACCGCTGTACTTTCTGTTGCTTTTAATTTTTATTTATTTTTATTTTTTAATTAACATATAATGTGTTATTTGTTTCAGGGGTACAGGCCTGTGAATCATCAGTCTTACACAATTCATAGCATTCACCAAAACAAAAACAAAAACAAAAACCCTTCTTGGGCTGCCTTACTGGCTCAGTCAGTACTGCATGTGACTCTTGATTTTGAGATTGTGAACTCAAGACCCACATTGAGCATAGAGCTCACTTTGGAAAAAAAAAAAAAAAAGGAGGGCACCTGGGTGGCTCAGTCGTTAAGAGTCTGCCTTAGGCTCCGGGATTGAGTCCCGCATTGGGCTCCCTACTCAGTGAGGAGTCTGCTTCTCCCTCTCCCTCTGCCTGCTGCTCCCCCACTCATGGTCACTCTCTCTCTGTCAAATAAATAAAAAACCTTTTTAAAAAAAGGAAAAAAAGAACCTTTCCCTGTTTGTGAAGATGTCACTCTTTACATCCAGTCGTTATGGAACTGCTCCCTTTGACATTTAGCTGAAAACCTCTCAGCCTGTAGGTTTCCAAAGGCTGCAGTAGCCCAGTGCTGCTTGTTTTCTGCCTTTTGAGCTTTTTTGCCATTCCACATTCCACATGAGTGGAGGAAGGGAAAGAGGTACATCATCTCTACTTTTTTTTTTTTTTTTTTTTTTAAATAAGGGTAGAGGGGCGCCTAGGTGGCTCAGTCATTAAGCATCTGCCCTCAGCTCAGCTCGTGGTCCCAGGGTCCGGGGATCGAGCCCTGCATGGGGCTTCCTGCTCAGTGGGAAGGCTGGTTTCCCGTCTCCCACTCCCCCTGCTTGTGTTCCCTCTCTCGCTATGTCTCTCACTGTCAAATAAATAAATAAAATCTTTAAAAAATTAAATAAAATAAGGGTAGAGACTATGTAATATGACTGTCTATTCTGTAGTCTGAGATAGGTCGATGGTGTCTGATCCCAGCTTTACCACATTTTTTTCTTTTTTTAAGATTTTATTTATTTATTTGAGATAGACACAGAGGGTGAGAGAGAACATGAGCAGGGTAAGGGGCAGAGGGAGAAGCAGACTCCCATGGAGCCTCATGCAGGGCTTGATCCCGGGACTCTAGGATCATGACCTGAGCTAAAAGGCAGATGCTTGGGGCGCCTGGGTGGCTCAGTGGGTTAAAGCCTCTGCCTTTGGCTCGGGTCATGATCTCAGGGTCCTGGGATCGAGCCCCGCATCGGGCTCTCTGCTCAGCAGGGAGCCTGCTTCCCTTCCTCTCTCTCTCTCTCTGCCTGCCTCTCTGCCTACTTGTGATCTCTGTCAAATAAATAAATAAAATCTTAAAAAAAAAAAAAAAAAGGCAGATGCTTTACCGACTGAGCCATCCAGGCACCCCCCAGCTCTACCACATTCTATTGTATGATCTATGCCAGAACATGTCATCTTTGAGCTCAGTTTTGTCATTTGTACAAATGGGAAATATTGTGTTTGTTTTACAGGTATTAAGTGTTGAATAAAGCAATATATGTGAAACACCTAGTAAAGTGCTTATTAGCACACAGAAGTACACAATAAATGTTGTATTTTCTTTTAAAAGCATTTTATAGATAGAGCAATACTGATTCTTGAACTTGGTCAACAACAAATGTATTAGTCACTGTATTGATCATTCCTATAAGGATAGCTTCTCAATCTTTTCCTTACATTCCATTTTATTATTGAGAAAAGCCTTTTAAGTTCCAGGCAGCTGGCTTAAAAGGGACTTTGGGAACATATATAATTTATAAATCAGAATTTGTTCTGTTGGAGCAGAACAATCTCTGGAGATAGACCTCTGGATTTAATTTGTGCGTGACATTTCTGTTTATTAGTAGAGCACAGGGTGGTTATTGTGAATTCTAAACAAGACTGTATCCTACTTTTATTAGGATTCTCCAGAGAAACAGAACCAACATGGGGTGTGTGTGTGTGGGGGGGGGGGTGTAGGTAGGTAGGTGGGTGGATAGAGATTTGTTAGAAGGAAATGGCTCACATGATTTTGAAGTGGACCAGTAGGTTGGAGACAGGAAAGTCCATGCAGGTCCACTCTAAAGGCTGGCAGGCTGGCAACCCAAGAGAGCCGATTTCCCAGGTCAAGTTCAAAGGCAGTCTCCTGAAGAATTCTTTCTTGCTCAAGGGAGACCAGTCTTTTTGTCTCTTTAGGCCTTGACTGCTTAGACTAGGCCAACCCACAGTGTGAATGGCAGTCTACTTTACTTAAAGTCCACCAATTTAAATGTTAATCTCATCCAAAAATACCTGCATGGAAATATCCAGAATAACGGTTGGCCAAGTATCTGGATACCCAGTTGACACATGAAATTAACTGTCGCACTAGATTTAACAAAGAATACAAGATTAGAGATTCTTGTCAATAGTGGTCATCATTTTTGTGCCTGTTAATAATAATACGACTGCAGCTCTTTCCAGAGTATTTTCACATACATTACCTCAAGTGAACTTCATAGCAGCTCTTGTGAGGTTATCAGAGTACAGATAAAACCCCATTTGTTTGAAGAGGGTATTAAGACTGAAATGGATTAGGAGACTTGATCCAGTTCTCACAGCTAGTGAATGGCAGAGCTGCAGTTTGTCCAGGTCCTATAACTTTAAGCCCAGGTATTCCTCCCTTGGCCATTTTCTCTGCAGCAGCTGAAGAATTCTGGAAATGGTTTTGAGAGCATTGTGGCTTTTCTTCTTACAACTAGTATCATACTCCTCCTTGGAACCATTTTGTGATAGAAAGTTAAAAAAATACATGTTGGCAGAACCTAAAGATTTCTTTTCAGATGACTCTAATGATGCCCTGAGGCAGAAAGAAAGGGTAGGGGAGGGAGGGAAACAAAGCAAGGGGAGGGAGGGAGGAAGGACATTAGCAAAAAGAGTAATGTCAAAAAGTAATTAGAGCAGGACAAATGGATTGTGCTGCCATGTTCAAGGCTGTTATTTCTGCGGCAGTGAGGAGGGAGGGCACTAATGCAATGTGACGGATCTGGAGCAAAACCCAGGGCACTGCACAAACTATAGAGACTCAACCAATGGCAAGGCTCAAATTGCAAAGTTTGACTGAACAATATTTAATATCTCAAAGAGTTGTTTCATGTTGTTTGGAGAAACTATTGTGTCAGGGGACCTACTTTTCTTGATTTCAGCTTTGGAAATTAGCCTCATACTTCTATGTAGGTAGACTCCCATCCCAGCATTCTGTCTTTGTATATCCCCAGGTTAGGCAAGGACATGATGCCAACAGGGATTTTGGAAGAAAAGATGCCTAATATGAACCTAATTAGGGTATTATTTATTTAGAGAGAATGAAATAAAGAAGTAGTATTATCAATATGTAACTTGGTATTAGAAAATCGACTTATGAAATGGCAGAAAGTAATAGTTTCATCTAAGGACAGGATGCTTTGATTTGCTAGCCTAGCCAGTCTATGACTAGGATCCCACTACTGCCACCACATACAAGGAAACTGCCACAGCCCTCAAGAAAAAAAATAGAGGGGCACCTGAGTGGCTCAGTGGGTTAAAGCCTTTGCCTTCGGCTCAGGTCATGATCCCAGGGTCCTGGGATAGAGCCCTGCATCTCTGCTCAGCGGGGAGCCTACTTACCCCCCTCCCTCTCTGCCTGCCTCTCTGCCTACTTGTGATTGCTGTCTTTCAAATAAAAAAAATCTTTAAAAATTAAAAAAAAAAAAAAAAAGGAAGAAGAAGAACTTCATGTGCCTAGAAGAAAGTCTTGACAAATAGATCGGCTCTCTAAGTCACCTTCCTTTGAGGTCTGTTGTTAGTTGCTATGGCATGATAAGAGCTTGTGCCTTAGTTTTAGTACTTAGACGTTCTTGGGTTCATAATCTAGCTCTGCCTCTGACTCTAGCTCATAAAATGAGCTGTTAGAACTTGATAACTTACCTAACCTTTCTGAGCCTCAGTTTCTTTATCTCTAAAATGAGGATAATAAAGCTTACTTTCAGAATTCTTATGAGATTTTGGTGAGATGATACAGAAAACATTTAGCATTGGTGCCAGGCATAAAGTAAGGGCCCTTACGTAAGGGCAGGAAAAAAGAAAAGATGTCAGTAGGGAGTTAGACATCTGTTCTTCAACTCTCTGGTCTAAGCAGACGTAAATGGTTTTTCCCTGAAGACCCCACAGTATGCCTAGCCTGATATAGGGCTAGAATGATTAAACCAGGCTTTCTTAAAAGGCAGTAGGAAGGGGAATAAAACAGCATTACAATTCTAAAAAATTGGACTCACAGGGTATAGATAATTGTTCTTGGCCTTCTGAAGAGAATTGCCTTTCCTTCCTAGCTCTTAGCTTGCCTGAATTGATATCCACTCCCTACCACTACTCCCACCCTGAAACCTTGGGACAACTCAGAACTGACCAAAGATCAAGTCTTGATACCCTACCGTTATTTCCTTACCTTTTTCAACTAACTTCATTTTAACAGTTCTTTTCCCTTTTTTGTCATGCCACCCTCTCTGCAGTCCTGACTGCAAAGAAGGACAGAGAGAGAATCCTGCTAACCCCTACAGAGACACACCTCTTATTTGGCTCACTGCAGAGGGAAATGTATCTCTGGATCTTTAGATACTCTTTGTTTGGTGCTGGGTTCATAGCCCTCTAATTATGACTCTCTAGTTTTGTTCCAGTTTGAGTCTTCTGAGGTACCCCAACAACCATGGGTTAATGAGCAGTTTTCCAAGGGATCTTTGTCTATGTATAAAATCATGTAAAAATCGAACCCACTTGTTGGTTGTGCCTTGCTTGTTCAGATCTACATCTCTACGAGAAGGCCCTAGGAGCCAGAGTTGAGTCGTTTGCTGCTTTTTGGTTAGATTTTCTAGCACTTTTCTTGGTCTGCTCAAAATTTCAAAACCAGATTTGTTTATGGCTTGTGGCTTTTTCCTGATAGCCGTCACCTTCTCTAGGTACCCAGATCATAAATAATATACTATTAAGTGTGAAGACAAGAATAAATCCCAGATGTGTTAGAGTGGTCCAGGATTTTAATTTGCTAATCTTGTATCTTTTACCTTTATCTCTGAGACCTTCCTTTTCAGAGACTATGATTAGGTAAAATTACCTCAGTTGTCAAGATTTAGTGCAAAGGATTTTTTTTTTTTTTAAAGATTTTATTTACTTATCAGAGAGAGAGAGAGAGCGAGAGTGAGCACAAGCAGATAGAGTGGCAGGCAGAGGCAGAGGGAGAAGCAGGCTCCCCGCTGAGCAAGGAGCCCGATGTGGGACTCGATCCCAGGACGCTGGGATCATGACCCGAGCCGAAGGCAGCGGCTTAACCCACTGAGCCACCCAGGCGTCCCTAGTGCAAAGGATTTTAATTAACAATTCAAGAGCCCTGGGGCGCCTGGGTGGCTCAGTGGGTTAAAGCCTCTACCTTTGGC